>NC_068397.1:23647021-23967021 GCF_023724105.1 Carassius gibelio
GATGAATCAGGCTTTTATTAGTGCATCGAGGTGTCATGCAAGCTGCATAGCCTAAATAAAAGTCTTTTTTTTGCGTTCATTTTTACTCATTTTCTGCAAAAAGGGATTATTAGACAGCAGTGTATCTGACCTCTTAGTCCATAGTGTACATCTGCAGCACACATTTAGGTAGCACTTTATTTTACAGTCCTGTTCCTCATGTACATACTATGTCCTTATTATAGTAATTACAATAACTATGTAATAACTAGGTACTAACCCTGAACCTACCCTAAACCTAACCCTACCCCATGTAGTTACCTTGTATTACCAGAACTTTCTTAGATAAATACACTGTAGGTACACTATAAGGACATGGAAGTACACGTACTGTAAAATAAAGTGCAACCCACATTTATTTACCTTTCTTGAGGTTGAGGTAGGTGTCTTGGTGTGGATAACACAGCTAGATAGATACAATCCGACTATTTGTCTGTGTCTGTTCAAATAGCCTCTTTCAAGTGAGAAAACAAGCTGAGATGTTTGGAAGTTGTCACAATTTCATTTATTTTTCCAAAAGTAGTTTCTTTTGAAGTGCATTGGCGCATGTTTGAACGAACATGTATTTTTGTCCATGTAAATGCATCTGAGTTTAATACAATGTGAGGGAAAGAGATAAATGGCACAAACTCATTAAAAGCAACAATGTAGTCTTTGAAAATGACATTGGCAGCTGGTTTAATCGTCTGGCCATCTGAATGGGACAATTTGTTCCTTGCCTGTGATTACTTATGGGTAATGAGGACACTGAGCTTTTCAGGAGGACTTTTTTTTTTTCTGAGACTTGGCTGTGTAGAATGTCGTCCACAAGCGTGAAATGGTTTAATTTACTATTTTGTTAATTGCTTTGGTGGATCTCGAACTGAGCCACGCGAGGGGTTACTGAATTGCCAGTACTAATCTAAAACTCCATTAACTCATGCCGGGGGAGGATTTCTGATTACACAAGGGACAAATCAAATAAAGCACTTCTTTTTTTTTTCAGTAAACGTATTGCTTTTCATCAACCACAATAATGGTTTGTTTTTTTTTTCCCAACAATTCCACCATATACCTGGGAATTTATGCAGTAAAATAGTGGAAAATATGTTTTCATTCTCTAAGGAGCGAGTGCTGAGTGGTGCATGCTAGGATGGTGACTATGGATTTGCATAGTTGTTCTGGGTAACTGCTAAGTTAAAAGAGCCCAGTCCTAAGCCTCTCATTCACACAGTCAGTGTGAGTAGCTGGTGTTCCTGTGGTGTGAAAAGAAACTGTGGAACATCTTTAACAAATAGATTCAACATTAATCTCAAATGTAAAGATAGGCCTTCTATTCCACTTTCCTGCCAACACTGCACACCTGAAGCTTTAAAGTTATTTTAATTGAGCTATTAGCTACAGTATGTCACACCTCAGACTTCACTTTTGGAATGCAACAAAATGCAAAACCTCTCTGCATTAACTGACCTTAACCATCGTACAGTGCCTAAACATAACATTGCCTTAGCAAGCCACAGGGTTTACCCGCTTTTTGGTATGTTCGCATGGCAGGAACTAGGAACATATTTAGTTCTAAGAACTATGTTTGTGAAAACTAAATTAGCTCCTACTTTGGAGTAGGGTCTAAAACAGTTCTATAGGAACTAGTTGTGTGCCGGTATGTATTGGTACCGAACGGTTCACAGGGCAAATTCTAAATGGAAGTGATCATCCCTATACACTTGGAGTGGGGACTTAGGAGTGAGCAGGGCTTGTGCGTGCCATTATGTAGCTGTTTGGAATGCACTTGGCAAAGGGAACGATGTAATTTCCTCATCATCTTCAGCTGGCATGTTCCTGTGAAAACACAGCACGATGTCTGCAGCAGATTCGTCATGCATTATTATAACTTTTTTTCTTTGTTATCTCGTTATCACGACGTAATTTTCTTGTGATCACGACACAACAAAAGTGGTTGTTTGATTTTTAAAAGACAATGCATAGTGAGACTATTGTTGCCAATAACAAATGCAACCTTGATGGGGACATTTTGAAATGCTTAACTTGGCTTAATGCATTAAAGAGTGTTTTTAAAAGACCAAACTCATTATACACATTATTAGTAATTCATACTTTGTATAGACAAGAAGATGAGCCCACTATAAGAACGCAATACATTTAATTCCGCATTAAGCATAGAATGGCCTACTGTATGGCAGTGTTTTTAAAAGACCAAACTCAGAAAAACATTAATATGAAAGCATTCGGCACGGTCATCTGTGAGTGATGTCACCTCCCAATATAAACAGCTTGAGTATTCCGTGTAGACATCTGAAATTCAAATGCAAAAGTAATTGCAATTCCATTTGAGTTTTGGCAGGTTACACGCACGATGCAGAGAGAGTGAAAAAGCACATTTAATAATTAATATTGCCATTTAAAAATGACAGGCTCATAGCTCATAAGACTTGAGAAATACAGTGTCAAATGGGCTTTTTCATTTGAAATGTGGCAGTCACTGTGCATTCGCGAAAGCAAAAATGCAAACAGTAACGCAGGATTGAAATTGCATTTGGATTATGTCACAATTTATGTGACCACGTGGAAAATGCAATAGAAAAAACAATTACAATTCCTTTTGGAAAATATTCTTCCATAATCCAATGTATGGAAGATTTAAAACTAAATTGCCTCAAAGGAACTTTTTTTTTGTTTATTTTATCTTCAGGTGCTGATAAATAAAATACTCCTCATTAGTGTTTTGACAAAATTTTGATTTTAATTAACCATATTATTCCCTACAGATCTTTCACTTATTAGACAAGGCATTGGTTGGTGAGGCAATAGCATGTAGATTTTTCAGAAAAGTGTAAACACTGCTTAGGTACAAGCTGTTCAATGCAGAAAGACTCTTGCAGGGATGTTTTCCTTTCACTGGATAGAAGATTGCATTTGTGTCATCCATTGATTAGCATCTTGTTTTGATATCTCTTGTTACACGGCAGCTATGAAAAAAAATGCAGGAACAACAGAGCACGCCAGATCCAGATAAATGAGGGTGTTTCCCTGGATACATGTTGTAGGAGACAGGGATGCTGCCATTTGGGAAATTGGACAAACAGCCCATGCTTATTGGACTTGTATCGATCGCCATTATTATCCATTCTTTGCATGAAAACACAGTGAAAAGTCTCTGGCTCTGTTTTTTTTTTATTCTTATTTAGGAGATGTTTGATTAAAACTTGAATAGACTTTTAGTTCAAAATTTCAATTCTGTTTTTTTATTCTCTTTCTTTTCTCTCTCCATTGTAGTGAATAAGCACAAACCGTGGATCGAGACATCCTACCATGGTGTCATCAACGAAAACATGGACACGGTACTGCTCGACCCTCCTCTGGTCGCATTGGACAAAGATGCCCCTGTCCCTTATGCAGGTATACAATTTAATAACTTATTACACATTGCTCTGGAATACTCTGTCATGATATTCAGGCATATGAGGCTATTGTCTCTGATATCCAGCACTTGCACTGTGCTTGTTTCATGTCTCTCGTATCCTTTTTTTAATTCTTTTCTCACATCAAATAATTTTATCTACACTGAACAAAATGATAAATGCAAGACTTTTGTTTTTGCCCCCATTTTTCATGAGCTGAACTCAAAGATCTAAGACTTTTTCTACGTACACAAAAGGTCTATTTCTCTCAAATATTGTTCACAAATCTGTCTAAATCTGTATTAGTAAGCACTTCTCTTTTGCCGAGATAATCCATCCACCTCACAGGTGTGACATATCTTGATGCTGATTAGACAGCATGATTATTGCACAGGTGTGCCTTAGGCTGGCCACAATAAAAGGACACTCTAAAATGTGCAGTTTTATCACACAGCGCAATGCCACAGATGTTTGAGTGGAGTTGATGTTTTGAGGGAGTTTGCAATTGGCATGCTGACAGCAGGAATGTCCACCATAGCTGTTGCCCGTGAATTGAATGATCATTTCGCTGTCTCCAAAGGCGTTTCAGAGAATTTGAGTGTACATCCAACTGGCCTCACAACCGCAGATCCCATGTAACCACATCAGCCCAGGACCTCCACATCCAGCATCTTCACCTCCAAGATCATCTGAGACCAGACACCCGGACAGCTGCTGCAACAATCGGTTTGCCAGAAACCATCTCAGGGAAGCTCATCTGCATGCTCGTCGTCTTCATCGGGGTCTGGACCTGAATGCAGTTCGTCGTTGTAACCAACTTGAGTGGGTAAATGCTCACATTCGAAGGTGTCTGGCACTTTGGAGAGGTGTTCTCTTCGCAGATAAATCCCGCAACTTCGCACAGCCATTGAAGAGGAGTGGACAAACATTCCACAAGCCATAATCAACAACCTGATCAACTCTATATGAAGGAGATGTGTTGCGGAGATGTGTTGCACTGCGCGAGGTAAATGGTGGTCACACCAGATACTGACAATACAGTACATTTTAGAGTGTCCTTTTATTGTGGCCAGCCTAAGGCACACCTGTGCAATAATCATTCTGTCTGATCAGCATCTTGATATGCCACACCTGTGAGGTGGATGGATTATCTTGACAAAGGAGAAGTGCTCATTAACACTGATTTACACAGATTTGTGAACAAAATTTGAGAGAAATAGGCCTTTTGTGTACATAGAAAAAGACTAGGCTCATGAAAAATGGGGGCAAAAACAAAAGTGTTGATCTTGTTTAGTATAGGATCAATGTTTCCATTGAACATTTCCATTTCTGTATTGAAGTAGTAATAACCACTTGCTTTGGGGTTTATTTTGCGATACTGAGAGCCTGACAGTAAATGTTTTCCCATTCTATTAATTTTTTTTTTTTATATATGGCTACATGATATTGTTTTATTGATTCATACATTGTCCAAACTGAAATTGGGTTAAATACTAATTGTACTATTGTTTGCATACTATTTATATATTTATATAATGTACTGAGAGCTATTAACACAGTCCATTGAATATGAATACTGTATTTCTATATGAAATATAATAATAATAATTAGTGTGTGTGTGTCTGTGTGTGTGTGTGTGTGCGTGTATGTGTAATTATATACTTATTATTATTATTATTATTATTATTATTATTATTATTATTATTATTAACCATTTTAAAACAATCCCTTTTGAGACGATGCCTTCAGCATGTTCAAACAGAGTATTATGGTTCATTTTGAAGCATGAAGCACATGCAGAAAATATATTTTTAATTAAATTACAGCTTTTTGCGTGCAATCATGATTGTGATGATTTGATTATCTTTTCATATCTAATCTATTCCAGCGAAACACACAACCTTCCTCCAGAACATCCAGGATTATGCTGAAATTTATAGCACTGGGTGGCCAACAGTGGCTTGGTTCTTCAGTGTAGTGGTTCTTTATTCCTCTGTGTGTAAGTCAGGGTGGTTGAGTGTGGGAGTTTATGTGTATTGCAGCATAGTGATCATATAAAAGAGATTTAGTCAATGCCTTCCGCACTGTTATGGAGATAGATCCGCCTGACCTTCCTGTTATTTCCAAATGTGCTTCCTGCCTCTATCTCCATTGTTGTGGTGACACACAGCCCTTGTATAAGTGGATCTTGTCGCCCTTTCCATGGCCGAACATTCAATAAACCGTCCGGCCTTGAAAAACGACTCGTACATTGAGCACTTTGGCTTTCGAAGAGATGGAATCAACACCTAGAGCGTCAATCACCTCTCATGGAGCAATGAATGACAGCACAGCTTTATGACTTGCATGTTGTTTATGTAAGACAGATTCCGACTCACTGGTTTTCAAGTGCAAGTTGTTCAGATGAGGTGGCAGGATGTTGGGAGGGTGGTGGCTTGACAGATGCAAAGTAATTAAATAAAGTGATTTTTTTTTTTAAACAAAGAGGAATGTGTGGAAACATTGTGACAGGTAACTCTCTACAGCTCATTAAATGACAATGGCTAGAATTAATCTCCTTTCTGACAGCCTTGGAAAAAAGCACTTTAATGGCTTTTATATATTTATTTTTGCAGCTTTCACATAAAAAGCATACTGTGTATGGTGCAGCTGATAAAGAGAAGCTGTTCATACCTTGGGGAATCTTTTAGCTGACAGCATGCTTTTTTTTTTACAGCATCACCACTGACTACTTGTGTTGAATGATTAGCTTTGCAGTACGTTACTTAAGGTTATACAGTAAGTTAGACAGTAATTTATAGTATATATATTTTTTTTTTCTAAATACATATTATTGATCTTATTGTGAATGATTGATTGATTGATTGATTGATTGTTGATCTTAAAATGCCAGAACTCAATTTTCCAGTGAAAAGTAAGGCTTATTTGTGTGTGTCATTCACACACCTTTAAATTTCAAATGAAAATGTATAAAATAACTATTAAAATTATTGCAGTGACAAAATTATTTTGTCTTCTTTCCACATAATCCACTTTTTGGAAACATTTTTTGAGTCCAGTGCACTTGCTACTTTGATTTGTCAATGACATATTAATGGTGGATGGCAGCTGTTTTTAAAGTGTCACTGGGAAATGAGTGCTGTGCTCTGATTGGGTGACAGGCGATATTTCACTCCCTTTTCACCAGGAGCCAATGGATACAAACGTAGGATTCCTGCCAGGGAGACTCAGAAAAAAACGGGCCCTCCGTCTCAATCCGTCATTCTCCGTAATTCTCCCTGCTCCCATTCTTTCTGTCTTTCTTTCTCCGTCCCACTCTCCTCTTCCACATCAGGCCGTGAGTTATGCGCAGGAGGCTTTGTCATCAATCCTGTTTTCGTCTGTTTAAAGAAAGGAATGCGGGCGTCCTTCTGGCACTGCATTAATTGGGGTGTGGGAACACAACCCGGGATTGTTAAGTGTTTCGCCTTGTTCTCTTTCGTCTTTTTCTTCTGCCTCGCTCGCTGTCGCCCATGTATCAGCTTGCTTTGATGTAAAATAACGATGATGAGCCTCAAGTTGATGATATATGCTGAGGCAGGGATCCTGAAGATGAATTGTTATTTCTGGGAACAAGACTTTCCTCTGTAGAGCAGATAGCGTAGGTCTTGTAGTATGCATAGAGCATTCTCAATCAAATTACCGTGAAGGATGAGCCGGAGTCAGTAGAGGATGGCAAAAAAAAAAAAAAAAAAAAAGCACGGCAGCTTCATTTGCTAATTCTTTATCTTGGTTGCAGCTTCACCAGCCTCTTTCCCATTAATCTCTTCTCTCAGATGATGTACAATGCTGTATTGTTCTGCTAAACTTTGCCTTCCTTGCACCAGATTAGCTAACAAAACCCAAGCTAGGAAGCGGTTCAGGGAAACTATGGATGGATTGCAAAAACCACACATGAGAGTGAGAATAGGAGGATGAATTGAAAGAGAATTGCAGTGCCTGCAGTTTGGATACTTTGCAATTGTATTGTGATCCTTTTATAGAATGACAACCTGCTGTGATTTCAACAAGGACAATGCCTTTTTTTGTGTGGAACATTTAGCATATTTTGTAATTGTGTTTGGACCATTCTGTCTAAAAACAATCAGATACGCAAGTAGATTTTCCTATCAAATTATTATAAATAATGCATCTCTTCTGTTTTCGAAAGTGTAAAATAAATTTAGTAGTATTTAGATCTTGTAAGTTGATGAAGAGAGTGTTCATTATGTGCTGGTCACAATCCTCAATAAAGTGTGACAGGCTGGTGTTGTACATAATGCAAAAAAAAAAAAACAACAAAAAAAAAAAAACCTTAGACTGTTTTTCACAACGTCGCTTGCTTAATATGAATAAGAGCTGATTGGAGGGTCATGCATATCATATTTCTGGAGGTTCATAATAAGCATGGTAAGTTATTATAAACAATACAAAATCCAAAGAAATAAATTACAGACAAAACTATGTAAATTTACTCAGTTCTGATCTACAATCCTACACCAATTCACAAGTAAATACATAACAACAGAATATGATTTTTTTTTTTTTATGTGGGCTTTCTAAATGATAAATGTAATTAGTTTCTGTGCTTCATGTTAATTAATCTGAGATATAGATGCTTAGAAGGAGCTTAATAAAGCAGATTAGGGGGTGGTTTAAACAAGCAGTCTGAGAAAAAAAAGGAGCAGAGGAACATTTAAACAGATGCATTTTATATAAATAACCTTGTCGGGTGATCGTATAACTGTCCTCAGATTTGCAGTTATGGTAATTCATCTGATGTTTTGCATATCTCATTTGTTTTTATTATTGTTCGAAAGTGTTTGGTTACCTTTTTTTTGACAAATATGACTGATTTGCCTAGGAAATTTAATCCTAGTAACTTGACCACCTACATTTAGGGCCGCGAAATGGCAGTACTAGTCCCTCTGTTGAGTAATTTCTACTTCACCACAACCACCACCACCACCACCAAGCATTTGTGCTTAGGGCACCCAAATGGCTAGCGCCGGCCCTGCGCGAGTGTATAACCTACATGAAGTGAATGAACAATGTGTCCTATATCTGTCCTCGCTTGGAATTACATTCAGTGATCTCTGAGGGTCGGGAAACATACCTAAGGAGTGAGGAACTAACTTAAGATTATCTTACTTATGTAGTTGCATCATAGTTGATACACTTGAGGAGACAATTTCTGAAGTTTCAACTGGAAAAAATCACATTGACACTTTTTGTCGACACTATAATCAGTTTAGGAAGTCTTGTTTTGTATAATTTTTTCCTGCTATGCTGTATATGCATTTTCATGTTTCAAATTTTTTTCCTTAAGGACCCAAACCGAAGTGGCCGAGCCAAGTATTGCAGTGATTTCCCATGTTGTTTTGAGAATGCTGAAAATGAAGTGTCTTTTACGAGTGTACTATTGTTTTGCATGCAAACTGTGGCCCATTAGGATGCATCCAATAGATGTCCCCAGATGCTTTTCAGGAAATTCACAAGCAACCTATATTCTTCCCATGTTTTCAGCATTACATGTTGTAGAAAAGAAAGCATGAAAATCATACAAATGGGTGATAATTGAAAGAATGAAAGCTGGGAGAATCCATCCATACTTTTGGTGAGCTGACTCAATCAATTCCATTGCCAAAATATTTTGTTTTCATAGAATGTTTGTGTTTTAAAACTGAGAAGTATTACCAGAAAGGTGAAAGCCAAATTAGAAATGTGAGAATGTGTTGGATCCGGAGGAAAGCATCCTGTTGTCGATTCTCTCTTCCTTTTCCCCAAGCTTTCTATTTCTGAAGTGTAGTTTAGCGCATATATCTCTTGCATGGTTTACCACCTTTGCCTCTGAGATATATTCTGAAATATAGATGTTGTTTCAATCAGCCTTGGATCTTGGTTTATCCTACCTACACAGAATTTAAGAAGCAGACCTACAGTACCCTGCAGTGTCTGGCTTTCTCAAAGCTGGCTCTGACAGTATGCTTATCAGTTTTACATACAAACTATTTTGCATGCTAATTAAATGGTTAAGTTCGAAAATATTCCTGTGAGGTCTCTTTTAATAACTGAACAAATTAATTACCGGGGTTCATATGCCTCACTCTCAAAGTATTATCTTTGACTCGCACCTGAGAGGATTGAAATAAACGCTTCAAAAGGCAATTGGTGATTATAACGACACATGCTTCTAATACTGAATATTTAGACATGAGATTTCAGCTAAATGCAATAAGATTTGACAGCATTTTCTGATTACTTACGATGGTGCCTAAAAGCTCTCCTAACTCGAAAATATCTACCACTGTAGCCTAAGTGCTGATTAAAATGACACTTCCACCTCCGTTAGAGACTGGGAATTCAGCCAGACATCATTTGCAAACATAATTTAATAACATCTTAAGGTGTGCGAGTGAGAAGAAACTAAACCATTGCTGGTTTGAGGTCTCTTTAGAGTTCCCACGGCTCTGTTTAATTAGCTCCTGACTGATGGCGTGATTGTAAAGAACCTGGCGTTACATTTCATTTAGCAATTTTTATGGTTTAATATTGTTCATTTTCATTTTGGTCCCTGAAGTTTCTGCTGAAATGCATAACTTCTTGTTTGGCTGACCTGATACTTTCACAGAATTCCTCTCACAGGAGGGTTCCTCGCAGGAGCTCTTAGAAGCACATTAGCAGCAGACTTATTATGATGCCTGATGCCTTTGAAATAACAAAGGAGGTCTATAGTACCTGGAGAAAGAGATCCGTTAGAATTCCCTTTCATCGCAATGGCAGTTGCTCAGCTGGTGCAGGCCTCCCCATTATTATGCTACCTGCTTGCAGCCATCTGTGCTTATAAGCAATCTATTTTTGGCCACAAAAGTTTTTGAGCCAGTCACCATAGATAATTTTTTCCCTTGCATATGTGTGCTACTTGCAGTATCATGTCTCTTATTTGATGTTATTATATTTTTTATACGAGAAAGAATATCAGTTAAAAACTACTTCCACTTTGTCCCATTCCATAGATGAATGTACTGCAAGTCTGAAATATGTGCACAAGTCATACAGACAACAGTTCTGACACTTTTACAGTGTGCTTTTAGCCTGTCTGGAGCTTGGCAGTAAAAATCAACACCGATTTCTGTTGCTTGAAAAAGAGCAACTCTTCCTGACACCTCATTTTGTGTTTCACATTAGAAGGAAAATAATACGAGGGAGGGAATGACAGGAGAGTAAATGATGATGTTCCTTTAATTAAAAGTTTTACTCAGAATTCCATTTCTGAGGACAGATTCAAGCTGCAAGCATGAGATTATATCACACAAGCAGCGATAACCTCCCAACTAAATTAATAACACAGAACCTCATACTTTGTAAAACTTTGAATTACAAGTCCATCTAAATCCATATTGGCTCTTCACCAAATTGTGTTCGCTAAAAGTTCCTTGTGCCAAGTTCTTTGATGAGAAAACTAAATTTCCTCCAGTGGAAAATGATTTCCCTAGCACAGGGAAAGATTCGAATGGAAGGGGTCTCTTGGAGAGCAAGTGCTAGGCATTGATCAAACCTCTCAGGTTCTGGCACCACGTCTGGTTGCGATGAAGGTACTGCAGAACGAGCAAAAACTTCTTTTTTCCATTACTCCCTTTTCTTTTGTGCTTCATTTAATCTTTTTGCACTTTCTCTTTCTGTGAAGTGAGATAGGTCTGGACATAAAGGAAGTAGTGCACATCAAAGCCTGTTGTCTTCAGGGGCCACTAAGATCTAGATACTGATCCGTTCTCATGTGAGAGTGAGAGTCTATGAGTACAGCATCTTTCCACTTCCTTTCTTGTCTCGGGCTCTTTTGAGATGATTTGGCCTGAAAGCAGCTGAGATGAAGAAAGGAATGAGACAGCGGACTGGAGAGGGTAACTAGTGCTTTTTGATTGTTGGCAAAAAATGAAGGACTGATTTGGGTTTGCTGTTCAGGCAGTGAGATTGCACAGAGCATGAACTGAAAGTAAGATTTGGCTCTTGGAGAACACTTTGTCAAACTTTCAAGTACTCAAGGCAAACTCTTGTCTGAGGGGGGAATTCACTAAACAGCTGCGCCAATTTTGCAAGCTGTATTTCTGTGAAAATCGTTATTCACTAAACACCCACAATCCAATTTATCCAGACACTGCACATCTGTACTGTTGTAGAGTTCCGTTATGTGTGTTTAAATGATTTACTTCACAGAGAAACCAAGCACATTGTAGACTAAGGCATTCCTGGGTCAATATGCTTTGTTGATCCTGTAGAAATTCTTACAAACCCCAACCTTAAGCTCACCCTGGACCCACTATATATTAGGTGGCCTTAACTTTTATGTACTTACATCAAAAAATAAATATAATGTACTTATTGTGTTTCAAAACACTTTAGCTGCTATTGAGAAGAAATATGGGTAAGGTTATGGACAGGTTTGGTGGTACGGGTAGGTTTAAGTGTGGGTTAAAGTGTAAGAAATGGGGTTTACACTTTGAAGTGTTACCCATTTTGGTAACACATTATTTTAAGTTGTCCTTGTTACAATGTAATTATACATTTAAGTACTGAGTATTTTTAAATAACTACATGTACTTACTGTATGGTTACTATCTTCAGTCTTTTTAAAAACATTACATTGAAGTGTAAGACTCAAAAAAGCCATAAAAGCACTTTATAAATGATATGTTGTCTTTAGGAAATGTGGTCCAGATTGTACTGCGTTTTGTGTAGGAATCATAAAGCACATACTGTACTGTATATGACTGTCAGTGCTCAAACTAAGCCGATTAGAAAGTCATAACCTCAAAACATCAGTAATACTTGTTAATGAGAGCAAGCTGTGTAACAATGTAAACTAGGCTATAAAGCAATTTAAAAGGGATTTTATGCCTGGTAGATAATTTTAAGGCTATGTGATAAAGACCTGGGCCTTTGGGAAAAAGGAAAAAAGCATATAATGAACAAGTGACAATGCATCTATAAAAGGTTAACGTGGCAGATCTAATGAGATTGGAAGGCTCTGTAGTTCATAGAAAGGTTCGGAGTTCAAAGCACTCATAATAAAAACCGGAGAGTTGGTTGATGCCGGTAATCTGCTACCCGCCGAGCTGATGCCATTCTTACAAATCTTCAATCACAGTGCTCTGTGGATGGATTCATTCAGCGAGCTGCCTTTCATCTTCTGTGGTTGGAGAATAAAGCGCAAAATTGTGTATATTTTTCCTATGTACTTTTTTCTGTCGTCTGTCATGTTTGTGTAATTAGTAGATTGTTTCGGGAGTGTTTATTTCTATGGCAGCAGCCATGAGCATGACTCAGGCAGTCAAACGTTACGATCAGATCATTGTTTTCGCTGATTTAATGGTTTTTGGTTCCACTCTAGTATTAGCTTGATCACATAATTTGCATTTGTTTCTGAGGTATTAGCTAGGCTTTGTGAGACTTCAGTATTTATGCTTTTTTTCTTCACCCATTTATGCACAATGAAGTTGAAAATAATGGCAGAAAATGCAGCCATAAAATAATAACATGGTGGATATAAACACTAAAAATAATTTCTGCTGCTTGAACAATTTGCTTAAAATAAGCTGTGCAACACAATTGTTCAACATTTTATCACAATTTAGAGAAACAATGTTGAAATCAAGTGCACAGAATGAAACAAGGGGAGTCTTGTTAGCAATTAATTTAGTGCAATTTTGGTGTTTAAAAGTGTTCCTATAATGTTAAAGTTTTCCCATTTTGGTGAAGAGTGGAGCATGTGCTCTGCTAAAACAGAGACTTGATAAATTTTAGTGCGGTAATTCTACAAGCCTTGGTTTCTGCCAGCATTACATGTGGTAAAAAATCTATCTTTTGCATGCTACATGCTATTGTGATGAGAGATTTTATTAGGCGTAATGGCTTTACTGTAGCATGTCAAATGTTATTGTTGTACTTAATTCAGGTTTCTGCTACAAAAGTCATTGGAGTGGAGTTTACGGAATGGTTCAATTTAATGATAAGAAAACTAATTTTAAATGTGTTGAAACGCTGTCCCTTGCTAAATAAAGTTCAGCCAAAGCATGAACCAGGATTTATGCAGGTCTTAAAATGTCTTAATTTGACCTTTCTTAAATTAAGGTCTTAAAAAGTCCTAAATCAGGGCAAAAATTTGTACATTTCGTGAAGTCATGCACACAGTGTTGCATGCACTACAAAACAAGTTCCTAAATTAAGTTATAATAATTTTTAATAAAATTGAACAACACAGGGAAAAAGGGTTGAACTACTAAAATTTGTGTAATACTTTGTGCAAAAGCGTTTTTTTGGTAATGGAAACTTCAAGACGCCTCCTGAATGAAGAATGCATGAAACTTCAAGTTGAATGCATAGCTCAGGTGTGATTTTGGCCCATTCTTCTTTAGCAGTGGTTCCCAGCCTTTTTCAACTCGCGGCCCACATCATCAAACACATATGTTTGCACGGGCCACTTAAAAAAAAACTTACCCCGCTATTGTTGGGTTAATAACTTAGTACTCAGAAGCTAGATTGTTAATTGTATTTATTGAATGAACTAGGGCTGTGAGATATGGACAAAAAAAAAACTATCGCAATTTCTTTGATCAATTTTGCAATTGTGACACACACCAATATGCTTTTACAGTCATAAATGCATTAATTTGAAACATTTTTCCAAAAGAAAACCAATTAGAGCTTTATCAAAAAGTTGTAACGTGTCTAGAACAGACATAAGTCAAAATTACAACTATAGTAAAGTTGTAATAAAATTTATAGACTTATTAGACTAAAAAAATCCCATGTCCAGGGACTTTTTTGTTCTTTTTTGCCAAGCATTGTTCATAGAGCTCATTAATTGTAGCGATGCCTCAGGTGTTTGCAGTGTGTATACAGTATATGTATGTGGTCAGCAGCGAGAGCGCATAAATATAATGCGAAAGCACATTAAAATAACGCACGAGCGCAAATCTCTCTGTTCGCACGCAGATTTCCTTTGCTCTGTCACAAAACCAGACGTAATTGCTCAGATACACGCTGCTCTGCGCGGAGAGAGTGTGTGAACTTAAAACGTGTCTCCTCTCACTTAAACTGCGTCCTGTGCACTCACAATTCTTTCTATGCTCATTTGTTAGATATTAATTATTTTCGCACGTTTTTATTTCTAGCCTTTTACCGCGTGCAGTGTGAACACTCTGATCCGTTAACATGGGCTCAGAAAAAAGGTGCATCACAGACAGTGTGTGAACCTAGAGTTACAGGCATTTGCCCAGTCTGTTCTGTTCTCGCGCTAGAGGTGCTGCATTCTGATTGGACCAGATAACATACTGCTGGAGGTCAGGGGCGAGAAAATTCGTGCTATAAAGCGATTTAGAAATCGTGCACGCTCAAATCGTGATTTTATGACGATTTCTATTAATCGCACAGCCCTAGAATGGACTGGAAATGAACAGAAAATAACTCGGGCTGGCACCGCTCAGCAAAACGAAAAAACCAGATCGAGGCAGAGCTAGGCAGCGGATAGATAGTCACCGGAGCAAGCAGTCAGGAGGAAACACAACAGCCATTTATGCATGTTTGAATTTGTTGTTCTGTAGCATTAGCAGCAAAAATATCTAAGATAAATTGGTAAATAGTAACAGTTTAATATTTGTTTTTTGTTATTTAATTATATATATGAAATAATGTTATTATGTTATGACTTAGACATTTTTACATTTGTTAACAATATTATTTATTTTATTAGTAATTGGCGGCCCACCTGCAAAACCACCCTGAAAACCACTTGAAAACCACTGTTCTATAGATTCAAATCCTAAAAGTTCTGTGGGCCTCTTCTATGAACTCTGAACAGTAGTTCTTATTTTCAATCGGATTCAAGTCAGGTGATTGGCTGGGCCATTTTAGCAGCTTTATTTTCTTTCTCTAAAACCAATTGAGAATTTCCTTGGCTGTGTTTGGGATCATTGTATTGCTGAAATGTCTACCCTTGCTTCAACTTCATAATCCTGGTACTGTAGGTGTTGGGACTAAACCAGCTAATATTAATGTCTGCTGACTAGGGGCAATATTGCTTTCTATTTATTATTATTACCATGCCTTTTAATTGGTTATTAATGACTTTTATTTATTCTTAAATATTTGAAATCTGTTAAAATGGCATGTATAGTAATACACCAGTTTCTAAAGTAAATACATTTGATGCTAGGTTTATATAATTAAACCAATACATCAGTTGTCAGGATTCCAAAATTCTGTTTTAATTCCACAACATCCTGTCAATCTTGCTCTCTTGGCTGTATGTGATTATAGAGCTGGGAGCTGATCACCGCAGAGGATAATCACACTGTAGCAGTCTGTCCGCCCGCGGTGGCATGACATGACATGCCACAGTTTCGTGCCAATATCTCTGGGTGAAGTTAAGATGCATCGTTAAATTCAGCCCTGACTTAATGTTTGACTTCCTGGTTTGTAGACATGGGACATACGAGTGCAAAGCAAATAACTGCACAGGCATTCAGCCTTGAAATGGAATCCACGGTGCGTTGATGTGATGCACAAATGGAGAGTTGGCACTGTGAGAAAAGTCGAAATAAAATTAATTGTACATACAGAGGAATACTGCTTAACCTTTCAGTCAGTAAGAATCCTGAAAGCCTCAAGTGCCACAATTCAACCAGGATGTTTGGTGTGGGCTTATGTGGATAATTCTGCCGTTTTCACCGCCACAGGTGTTTCATTAAGTGAATGCTGATGGAGCCAGATTATGAATGCAGTATTGATTGTTGAATAACTTCTGCAGCTCTTTGTGAGCAGACTTTCTTCTGGATCAAAAGGGTCTCTTTACTCAAATAATGTTCATTATTATTCTCATTGATCCTTCTCTTGAAAAGAACAGCCAATTTTTGAAAATCTAAATGCTGAATGCAGTTGTTTATTGCCTGTGTGGTCTGAGAACAAAAAACTAGTGTACATGATAATTTTGTATTAATCTAAGCCAATTTATAACTGTGTTAAATCTGTGTATGTCTTTACCAGCAGTTCTGTACATATTTGATCACTTCATTGTCAGTGATTGTTAATTTTATTGGCCAACTTTAAATGTAGCACATTTTAAAGTGGAGCCATGCTATGGAGAGGGGTTTTACTTATAACCAACTTTACTCGTATCTTACTTCAGCTCTAAGCTACAGTGTTATCATGGCTCTACAATGCTCTTTGGAGTTTGCCCTCTGATTTACTGTTCAATCTCTCTCACTCTCTCCTCAGATAGTCTCATTGTCAGCTTGATTCTCATTCCTAGAGCGATTATCATTCTTTCTGTCTTTCTTTCTTTAGCTTGCTAAATCATCACCATCGATTTTCCTCCCTTCCATTGTTGCATGGTCCCTTTGTGCAGGGAGTGATAGTCCACTAATGAAGGTGTGTGTTTTTTTTTCTAGATGCATCATTAAGTCTTATGGAACGTCTATGTCCAGTGTCGTCCCCGTTCGTTTCTAGCACATTAACCAAACCCCATGTTACAGATTTTAGTTTAAAGACAATATTCTGTCTCCAATCCTTTTATGCCGTCTCTCTGGAGTGTCATACAGCTAAATACAGAATATTTTCTCTAGAATCTGCAAATTGATGATGATTTGTGCTGTCGCTGTGATAAAGTGGTACACTGACATCATCACAAGCACATTCGGCCTATTTGTTGTTCAAAAGTGCCACTGATCACAATAAACAGGCACCGTGCCCAGTCGCGGTGGAAGCTCTTGGGGGATCTGGATTTGTTCATCTGTCCCAAAGAGATATAGAAACAATGGAGCATGTGGTGCTTTAGAAGTGACAGAGAGAAACTCTGCGGTAGTGAGTGCTGAAAGACCTGTTCAAGGATAGTGCATTGACCCCAGGCATAATGCATGTAGAATGACTTAATGAAATGTGTAAGGGTGGCAGCTGAATCCAATCTGCTTGTGCTCTCCCCTTCACTGTCACCCGTTTGACTGGGGGACCGTGGTCCTGACAGGCCAATTAGATTCATATTTGCATATCTCTTTCGCTCCGTTTGCCTTGTTCGCAGGAGCGTAAAATAGGCTAATAAGGCGGTAGAACCTGTGTTCAGCAAGATTCATTCAGAATGCTTTTAAAGTGTGACATTCATGTGCTTCCTCTCCACCTCTGACTGGGCCCAGGCAGGGGCGGATTGTTGATGGAATCCCACCAAAATAAATGGAAACACATCTCTTGTTTCTACCATGATTTCTTTTCTTTTCATCATGTGTGTGTGTGTGTGTGTGTGTGTGTATGTTTGTTTGTTTGTTTGTATAATAAGTGCCATCGGTCACAATTAACATGCCCAGTCACAGTGGGTCTGCGAAAATCTGGATTTGTGGCTTCAAAAGTGACAGTAAAACTCAGCAGTTGTGCACTGTATTGTGTGACTTTTAAAGCCATACAGTATATTTGTATGAGGAGCAGACCAATTTTTTAGGAAGTCAATTTTGAGTGAAAGGTTATACACTGGTTTGATGGGGGGAAGGCTCTGAATTCAGGGTACCCTCCTGGATTGCTTTCTCTGTAGCGGGAACCTCATTTTCCCTCAACCCAGATGGCACTCAGGACAAATAATGATGGTAAATTGTTAAGGACTAGGTCAGAGAAACACTCTTCAGGACTGTGCCATATGAGTTATATGGGGGGAGAGACCAGTATGCTCTTCCGTTCCCCAGCCTTTTCAAATATTCATGACCTTCTTGCAGCACTACAGAGGGCGCAAAAGCAGTTTGTGGCCTCGTACATAATGAAATGGTAATGGACATTCATCATACCTTTTGTTGAGACGTAGTACAGATTTAAGTGAAATCGAAAAGCCTTGGGCACCGCACACTGTGATTTCTTTCGTTTGTCCCCACTTTTTTTCTCCTCGTCATTTGAGCAACATGACTTACTGATGAGCACTCAGGCCTGACATTTCTCGATAGCTGAGCTTAAAGAGTCATATGATGACTTATCAAATGCTAGCAGCATGCCAAAGAGATTTGGTGGTGGATGACACATTGGCCAAGAATCACATTCAGGGGTAGGTTGAGATGCAGTGAGTTTTCTGGTGATTGACACTGAAAAATATCATAGACCATGTCTGTTTACATACACAGCAAGCTTAGTTTTACCCACAGCCAAACAATTTCTTACTCACACCAATGATTCCCATTGTGTCCTCGGTGCAACCTTTACTAGAATGTCCATATAACATTTTTATGCAATTAAAGCTAAGTGCCTATAAAAGTAAATGGTATATTAATTGTTAGCTATGCACTGAATTAAAATGAAAAGGCAGCAACTTATGTCCATAGAAGTCCATAGAAATGTGATTCTATGGACATTAGACAAACTCTATAGGTCTTAATTAGTTTATCTCTCATTCCTTGATGATTAGAAAGATCAATAAGCATCCTTTCAGCTGTGAGCATTTAGACGAGAACAGGGAAAAAGTCTTGAAATAAGATTTGTCTACATGGTTTAATCCAGGGGCTAATTAATGCCTCTGTATCTTCTTCCTCTACCTATTTAATGTTTGCACATGTGGACAGACCAGGCTTGGGGTCAATTACAGTGGTGTAATTATGGTAATTGGCTCATTTCCGGCCCATTACCCTTCTTTATGTCACCCTTAACATTTTGTAATTTGATGGGCAAATGATCATGGGATCACATTGATGAATGATGCAGCAAGTCTGAGAGAATGCATGGCCATTAATACCGCAGGAAGACATGCTGCCTCATGCAAGGTATAAGAAAAATTGACCTGCTGCAAATGGTGCAAGACTTTGGGAGACTTAATGACATGTCGAGGTGCAAATTAAATGCATTTATAGTTCATCCAAAAATGAAGAATCTGTAATTTCACCGTCATGTCATCTCAAACTTGGGACTTTCTATTTTAATTTTTTCTTTTCTTTTTTGTCTGCAGAACACAAAATGGGTTAGAGAAAATCAATATATAGAGAAAGTCAATGGAGTCCAATGCTGCTTACTTCAAAATATCACCAGAAAGGCATAATTGGTTTTAAGTATTATATAATTTAAGTTGGTTTCAAGTTCGGCAGGGTTAGAGTGCAAGTAAATGTTCTAGTTAGTATTTGGTTGTGCTGATATTATAAAAATGGATACTTCACCTTCACCTTATTGAGAACCTCTGTATATGAAATACTTTTATACTGTGGATATTGCTATTCTTTAGGGCACTGTAGTTTAGTGACAGATCTAGTACAGAAAGGTCAGAGTTGATTGATAAACTTTCCTCCTGCCCTTGAGAACACTCAGATTTATGAGAAAAGTTTTACCAGACTATGATCTTCTAGATGTACAGACATCAAATAGAGTACCATCACACTAGAATCTGCCTATATAGAGTCATGTGGTTATTTTCCTCATTTGTAGGTTTGATTGAAATGATTTAATCAAGGGATATTTCAACTGCTTCCAAAACGTGTCCATCAGCAAACTCAACTGTCAAAGCGGTCATCTCAGAAAAGGCCTTGTTTTTGCGTCACATGTCCTTGACAACTCCTCAGTGGTCTTCTCATTTTTTTTTTTTTAGAAGGAAATGAAAAGGCGAAGAGAGTGGATTTGGAAAAGTGGTGTGTTTGAAAGGCATTGTTAACGACTGACGGAGCAATGGATGAGGGTGTGGGGAGCCATCAATCAGGGCTCCAGAAAACGAAGTTAGAATCAAAGCAAGCGTATACTTATGGGCACTTTTGCTTTTGAAACTCTCAGTGGGTTGATTCCCTCTCAACAATACATTGTGACAAGAAGAGGCTCTTTTTTTCCCCCTGCTGGAGCAAATGGCTTGTCGGGGAAAGACATTTGGTCTTTCTTCTGTGATGACGTTGACATTTTAGAGAGTGCTTTTGTCAGCTTTGGTCCTTTGATGACTCTTATCATTTATCTCCCAAAGACAGGTTTGTGCAGGGCTTTTTTTTTTGTTTTGTTTTGTTTTTTTTGGCCCCTTGTACCTTCTCACCCCCTGCACTGAATGTTATGAGTCACATGACCTTTCCCTGCCATCTTAGTAACAAGCTTCATGATTAAGAAAGGTCAAGCCATGCAGGCGTCAGACACCGTGCATCTCAGCTTTTCTCAATCCCAGTAATTTCTTCACCTGCGGCTTTTGGACCGACTGTGACTGCACTGAAACGTCTTTATCATGGAGACCTTTGTAGAGTGCTGCTTGCAATTCTGATATCCTTCAGAACAGCAAATTGCTCTCCAAAATTTAAAAGGGCAAATGAAAGTAAAGTACCAGCAAACTACTGCTACTTTACCATGCTTGAACTTTTATTAGGGCAAAAGACGTTTCAGAGAACGTTTAAGATTCCATCGTTTGAAAACATTTAATATGCCCTTCGTAAAAGTAGGAGGATGATTCTAAAGACCTTCCAGCCTCATTTAGGATACTTTAAAACTTTTTTTTCCCAGGTTTGAAATGTCCTGGAACAGTCAGCTTGCTGTTCATTTATCTTACCGGGCTGTTAAGTGTCTGGGAAAGTAGACTTTGGCTGCAAGGAGGCTTGCAGTATTACTCTACGGCATCTCATCACTATGCAGAGAAATGAGGCAAAGCAAAGAGCGACAGAGTCATAACTCAGGACACTAGGTGTGATTATTTACCTTGAGAATCGTAATTCAGACTAATTCCACTGTTTCGCCCGACGTAACATTGCATTGAAACAGCCGTCGCCCCTGGAGAGAACAGTTGCCGTTAAGCCTCTGGATGTCCAAGCTATACCTCTCATACTCTCTCCCTCTTGTCTTTTATCTTGTCTTGGAGCCAGTTCTTTCACATTACTGCTGGCACATTCTTGGCTTTTGCAATTCATGGGCTTAGCACAGAGGTTTTTATTGGTAATCGAGACAGACAGTTGCTCATTAATATCGTCTCACCCAAGGCAAGTGTGGGATTCATGGCTTTTAGTGTTAAACATCGCTGTGCACCATGGTAAAGAAAACACACCTTCTAGCTGTTTGCCTTAAACATTGCTGGTGTGAATGTCTACTGATACTTGTTATTGGCATACATTTAAAAGGCCCAGTGTGGCACTTCTCGTTGAATTCTCTAGTTTCTAGTACAAAGATTAAAGTCTAAAATATAATGTTGATTGTTTTGTGCTATTATACTAAAGAATTACAAAACCGCATGCAATGCAAAATCAAATGATTTACAAAGGATTAACTGCATGCCATGGTTACTGTAGATGTGCTCTGTATAAAAAATATTTGATTCATCTGTTATGCTGAGGGTCTGTCAGACCTTTAAAGAAAGCAACATAATATTGTCCATGAGTCAGAAAACCTTATACAGTATGCTTGCACGTAATACACAGTGGTTTACATTTACGGTTACAGGAGCCAACAATATGTATAATCTAGTGCTGTCAAACAATTAATCATATATATATATATATATATATATATATATATATATATATATATAAAACATAATATATGTGTATATATAACATATGTGTGTGTACTATGTATATTTATTATGTATGTATATATAAATGTAAATATTTATATATAATATAAATAATATAAATATAGATATATGGAAATACATGGACATATTTTCAAAATATATACTGTATGTGTGTGTATTTATATATACATAATACATATAGACAGTATACACTCATATTATGTAAAAAAAAAAATATATATATATATATATATATATATATATATATATATATATATATATATATATATATTGCATGTGGTTAATCACGATTAGTAGTTTGACAGCACTGGTATATTCATATACATTTATTAATGATCAAACTAATTGTAAAATAATTTACCCGTGTATATATAACATTGCATTTCCATTCTGTTTGGCTGTGTTTTTTTTTTAAGTTTATCAGTGGAATGTCAGGCAGCATGTAAAGACGATAACACTTGAGAAAAGAATCTCAACGCTGGATTTACCGCAGCCACACAAACAGAAGTGCATTAATCCAAGAATGCATCAACACTCTCACAGAAGCAGAGAAAATTGCTACCATGGTAAAGTGTTCGTGCTCAGTGGCTGTGATATTGTCATGCTTTCCTGTTCTGCACATTCTCAATATTTGTGTCATATCTATAGTCTGTTTTTCAAAGAAGTGCATGTATTTGTTGATAAACGGGTTAGTATTCTGTATAAAAACCTATATATTTCTGAAATGGACACTGCACACAAATACAGAAATTAGTTTGAGGAATTTGAAATACCTGGAATTGTTATGGTGTTATGTTAATTTACATTTAGTATTCTTCTCACTCATGTAACATGTAATTCAAGTTGTTTTCTATTGATAATCAACTGAACATCCATTTTACAGGTACTTTTCTTCCCTTTTGATCTCATAAGCTAATGATCATATTTTCTTTTAGTACATTAGCAGCTAACAAGCAAGAAACAACTGGGCTTTCAGCGTAACAATTTGGATCATGTTATAAAGATTTGAGAATGCACATCTTGCTCTGTATGTTTGCATTATGCTTTCTGAAAAATTAGATTATAGTTAAACCAAGGGGAAAAAAATCTGCTAGTGAGGTAAGAAGAAAATATATATTTCTTACCTCATTGACAGACATTTTTCTTGCTCAGGACTTACCTAGAGTAAATGTAAACTGAAGAATTTTGACATTTTTAATAGAAAACAAAACTAAAATACTAAGATTATATATATATATATATATATATATATATATATATATATATATATATATATATATATATATATATATATATATATATATATATATATATATATAGCAGTGCAAACAGATGCTCTTTGGAGTTCACTTTAAGATGTAATTTGTTTACTGACCTAGAAACTGCCGAATATAAAATATTTCTTGTAAATATTTTATTTTTTCTTCAAAAGTGTAGAATTTGTTTTCCCCTGGTTTAAATTACATTTTGAATCCCACATTTTCAATGTGCTCTTGGATTCTTGCTATTGTGACTGAGGATGCAAAACAAGTTGCTAAGGTACTCAGCCTGTAGAGGTAAACGCCATTGGCTTGGAAAAGCAGTTATGAACAGATCAGTTTTCAAGACTAGTCAGGGATGCCTCCCCAGCCCCCTTTCTTCCTGACTCCTTCTATGTCTTCCCTTGTGCTTCACTCAGTGCTGCATCCTCCTCAGGGGAGACGGGGTTCTATTTTAGGCCTTGATGTTTTGCTCTCTCACGTCCCTCCATGGCTCAATTTCCTCACTTTCTGCATTTTGAAAAGCACTAGTGCTCTATGAGTCCTTCTTTATTATTGATAGGCAAGCAGAGGTTTGCTGTAAAAATGCATCTTAACCAGCCCTGGCGCAGTGAGTTAGAGAGAGTGTGTGTCTGTTTACGAGGGTGAGAGAGTGTGAGAGACTGTTTCTGACCGACAAAATATAGCACTGGCATCTTACAGCTACAGCCTGGAGAATTAACTTACGTTTAATCTAAAACCGAATACACATGAACTTAATAGCCTATTCTGATTCTTTCATCAACTCTTAAAGCATGATTTATACTTTCACCTGGCTCCGCTTTGCGAGCCTTTGTTGACTGCGCGTGCACCTTCCCAAATAGACAAGGCTTTTAAACTTGTCGTGTTCACCGTTGTACTACTCTTTGAAACGACAGGGGGTGAAAAGGAATTAATAGTTGGGAATCACCAGTGAGGAGTCGTCATTTGCCGGTTCAAAGCTGTGTCCCGAATGACACACTATACACTCAACCATGTAGAGTATGAATTATATAAGTTTATTTTGTTATTCATAATCAGAGTCTGATATCCCCTGTTTATATTACAAAACATCATATAATTAATAATTTATGTACAAACTAAATTATTAATTAAAAGTAAAAAAAAAATGGAAATGAGTTTGCGCACTCAAAGCGAAAGCCCAAAGCGAACTTCTGGTAACAACGCGATGATGTCATATTTGCCGCGTGCACCCAAGTGAACTTGTAGACATGTTGAGTATTAAAAACAGCCTTTAGTCCTCCACACAGACCAGTAAATGGAGTTCTTTTTTGAAGGAAAATGGAAATGGAGTGGAGTTTCAAGTGTTCTTTTTTTATAACCGTATCATTATGTATAATCCCACACTTAATTAAAAAGTCTAATTGAAGACCACGTCAATGTGTATAAAATGTATGATGGTTTGCCATTTAATTACTTTTTTCTAATTTGATTTTATGGACAGTGCAAATGGCAAAAGGTCTAGGATCTTTTTTTTTTAGCAGTTCATCAAATCTGATGGAATGAGAAGCAAAAAGTGGGGCACAGGAAAAAAAATACAGGCTTCCAAACTTGGCTTGTTCAGAAAGAGCCAGAGGGCTGAGAGACATTGCCTGACTCCATGTTCGGTCAGGTTTAGTCTTTTAATCTTATCGTTGTAGGAAACCCAGTAGATAGTGTGTGTGTGTGTGTATGTGTGTCTGATTATTTTGCACAACCACACAGACACAGACAAACTCACTCACTCACACACACACACACACACACACACACACACACTTTTTTGTTTGTGAAAAAAAAAAAAAACCTCTTATGCTCACCAAGGCTTCATTTATTTGATAAAAATACAACAACATCCTGGCTAAATTTCTCCATTGGCCTCTGACCATCATAGCCTCCTAATCATCCCCATACACTGATTGGCTTCATCAGTCTGTCTCCTCTCCACCAGTAAGCTGGTGTGTGGTGGGTGTTCTGATGCAATATGGCTGCCGTCGCATCATCCAGGTAGATGCTGCACATTGGTGGTGATTGAGGAGATTCCCCCCTTTTATGTAAAGTGCTTTGTGTACCCAGAAAAGCACTTTATTAATGTAACAAATTGAATTGAGTAAGGTATAGTAATATTGAAAAATATTGATGCTATTTAAAATAATTGTTTTCTTGTTTAATATATTTAAAAAAATAATTATTGTGATCAAAGCTGAATTTTCAGCAGCCGTTACTCCAGTCTTCTGTGTCATATATGATCCTTCCGAAAATCATTCTAATATACTTATTTGGTGCTTAAGAGATATTACGTATTGTGATCAATGTTGAAAACATTCAGTGTTGTATAATTGTTTGGGCCAGTTTTACTAAACAGGTAAAATTAGCAAGAGAACACAGTTCCAAAACAGCACAGATGGGTGTGGAAATTTCTGCCGGTGGTTTACTGACAACGCAAATTAAAGAACACAGACTCAACATCTCAAGTCCATAATGACCAACGCAATCTATCAAGTGCAGCACCAATTAACCTTAGGATATGTTCTCATCCGGATAATATGTTCTTCAGGCATTCAAAATAAATTAATATGTGTGGGAAAAATCATCTCCACCTCCCATGCACACTCAGTTCTCTGTGGTACCTCCTCCTAGCAACAACAAATCCGGCAATTTCAAGTGCAAAGTAGTTTAAGGTATAATTTTTATAAATTTTTATAAATACCAGTAATTTAACGAATAATCTGCCAACGTTAGTAAATCAAGTTACATAATTCATTTTAATACTCTCCTCCCATAAATGTTGTGTCTGAAAGGGAAACTCCTACAAATGCATATACAATAAGGTCAGGTGCAAAAATAACTGTTCATGACTTTTCAGCGCTAATTCTTCACTGCATGACTTTAGTTAATTCTAGCAGTACTATTTTAACGGCAAAAGGCGGTTTGCGCTGGCGCAAGCTATTACTCAATCTGGCCTTTTGTTTTCTATTAATCAAAAAATCCTGAAAATATGTATCATGATTTTCATAAAAATATTAAGCAGCACAATATTGATGTATTATTATTATTATTATTAATAATATTATTATTCAAACTGTGGCATATGTTATCTTTAAAATATATAAGTATAGTATTATTAGGGCTGCACGATTAATCGCATGCGATTGTCATGCGTGTCTCGTTCTGTTCTGTGATTAGCGGTTAATGTCCATCACCTACTTTCAAGTGGAGCGGCTCGTAGTTAGCTGACAAGCTATGCAATATCGCATTCATAATCACAGATGAATCGCACAACCCCGACGCCTAAGATGAAAGTTTTTGTCTTTTCCTTATTCAGAGTTGCTCTCAGATCGGTCCCGAATCCCACTTAAACTAAGACTCCTACGTAAAAGTTTTTAAGCTAAATTAAGAGTTTTCTGAGAGGATTCTTAGAATCTTTATGAATACGGGCCCAGGTCTTTTCACAATCGGATAGCTATCCGATCAGATAAAATGCATGAAGTGACCAGGTGTAAACAGCCCCTTAATGACTAATCATATCAGCATATATGTGAATGAAGGGATGGGTGATAATTCAATAATGTGATATAATTTTCCTTAAAAAACGGTATGAAGAGTAAAAGTGGAATGAAACAGCTCAATTTATTTGAATAGTGACACACAGACCATTTATCCACTTGGATCAAAGTTTAAACTGCCGTGTGGCATGAGCTCACTAGAGCAGATGTGGTCATGCAAGCTCTAAACAGCGCTGTAAGATCCAGTGCTTGAATTCAGTGATGAACACAAATGACTCTGTGATTTAAACTAGTTTAAAGCCAAACAGGAGAAACACTGTGTGTAACAAGACAGTCAGAAGGCTTTTCAATCTACACACCACCATCATTTACCATGGATTTACTGTAGTAACATTCACTGCACCATGGTATTGTAGCAGAAATTTGGGATACTCGCACTGAATTTTATTACAGGAGTAATGGTATATAATTTTAGTATGCATGCATGTGTGCATTTATGCGGAATGTATTTAGACTACCATTTTATATACAAATAGACTACCTAAAAGCATATAGTTCTATGTTTACCATGGTATTAAGGTGCTATTTGTGTGGTATTAACTGTGTTTATCATGATTTAAATGCATGCTACTATGGGAGACCAACGCTTAAATAAAAAAATAAAACAAAACTGAGGTTGCTGCAGTTTTACAGATGTTACTGATTTTGAAAAAAAAAAAAAAAAAATTCTCTGCATCCAAACTCTATTATCAAATATGCATTTATAAGAGACAAAAAAAGTTACATTATTATTAATAATATTATCAACCCAAACCTGTTTCTTGCTTTGAAACAATATCACTCATTAGAACATGTAAAAACTAATAAATACATTGTTCTATTTAGATATTTATTTTAAGGAAAATTAAGGGACTGGTTTCTAGAACTTTCACTTTGGATAAAAAATCTGGCTTTAAGCTCAAAAGAAATAAAGATTTGACATTTATCGTGATAATTATCGGTCTCGACTGATATTCATTTTTTTTATTTTTACCACATCACCCAACCCTATGTAAAAGTGTGAATGAATACTAGTCGTGTAAAATCACTATCATACTAATTAGACTGAAAGAGAAAGGAGGGAAGAAGCGCTTCAAATCATTATGTTCTTGTTAGCAATGGTTTCCTCCAAAGAAACATGATGTGCTTTGCACCAAAATGACCTCAAATGCAAGGTAATTGCTACAAAGAATACTGCACCAGAAAGAACCATTTATCAAATGATCAAGAACTTCAAGAAGAGAAGTTTGACTGCAGTGTAGAAGTCTCCAGCAAGCGCCAGGACCGTCTTCCCCTGAGCAATCGGCTATGGAATCATGGCACAAAGTTATTTTCTCTGATGAAGCTCCTGTCCTACTGCTTGGGACATCTGGAAAATCAGTTGTTTGGAGAAGAAAAGGTGAACGGTACCATGAGTCCTGTGTTGTGCCAACAGTGAAGCATCCTAAGACCATCCATATGTGGGTTCTCTGATAATTCTGCCCTAAAACATTCCCAGGAATAAACAATGGTATCAAAACGTCCTTCAAGAGCGACTTCTTCCAATTATACATGAGCAACTTGGTGATGATACGTGCATTTTCCAGCATGATGGAGCACCATGTCACAAAGCAAGAGTTATAAAGAAGTGGCTCGGAGATCATTACATTTACATTTTGGATCCATGGCAAGGCAACTCCCCGGATCTCTATCCCATAGAGAACCCTTGGTCAGTCCTCAAAATCAAGAGGACAAGCAGAAGCCCACAATTTGTGATCAACTCTGAGAACTAATAAGGCAAGAATGGATTGACATCAATCAGGATTTGGCCCAGGAGCTAATATCCAGCATACCAGAGCGAAGTGCAAAGGTTATTTTTTTGCCAATAAAAGCCTTTGAAGCGTCTCATTGTTTTTTTTCAGTTTACCATAGAAATGTGGTTTAAAAAGCATGTACAAATACTGAAGCAAATACTACAAATACTGAATGTACAAATACTGAAGCAACATTAACACAAAACACAAAATTTATGTCACTGCCAAAACTCTTCTGGTTATGACTGTGTGTGTATATATATATATATATATATATATATATATATATATATACACACACACACTGTATATATATATATATATATATATATATATATATATATATATATATATATATATATATATATATATATATATATATATATATATATATATATATATATATATATATATATATATATATAATTTAGTGTCAACTCCCCTATTACAGTACATCAATGCAAATACATTTTAATGGTCTTAAAAAAGTCCTTTATTTTGGTCATATGCCACCCACACATTTTTGATGTTTGGATTTTTGAAGTTACTCGAGATGCATGCGGAAAGTAAACTATAGGACTCACTCTGCTCTCTCACAGGGCATGTTGATACTGACCATTCAGTGTCATCCTCTTTCAGAAGAGCAGAGAGGAGAAGGTAGAGGAAAAAGGCAATATTCCTACGCAGTTCCCTCAGGTCTTGACATTAAAAAGTATTTGCCGGGGAAAACTAGATAAGATAGACAAAAGAAAATCACAGCACCAATATCAAGTTAGAGAAAGGACACAAACCTGCCTTCGTCTTTCCATTTATCGCCGTCATTAATATGCTGCCATTTTGACGTGTCCTGATAATTCCCCCATCGTTCCTTGCTCAACATTGCATGGGAAGGATGCTGTTGTTCACAAGAGTCACTGGCCCAGGTGACCTTTAGGTGCCCTTTACCAGCCCCATGTGTGCAATGATGAGAGCGCCACACATTGAAACCGTTATCTGTAGTCAAACAGGACGCAGGCAGTCTACATGGTGATACACTTTTCTAACTTGTACCACCTGCCAGATTACAGCAGAGGGATGGTGGGGACTTGCTATCTCAATTTATACACATTGAGAACTTGTGTAACATTTGCTGCATGTTTAATACAGGAACAAAAGCAGTGATTAGTATGCACAGGAACATAATTCATCTTCTTTTGTGTTGCAATAAATACAAATGCCTCTTAACATAACAAATTAAATTGTGCAATTTAACAAGGTGCAGATTAGGCCTTGACATTCTCGATTGAATAGCATTGGCGTGCACGTGACTTAGTGGAGTGTTATTGTTTTTGGTCAGTTCATTATTATGCTGTCCATTATTAAAGCCTGGATCAAAACCACAGTATTATAATGCAGAAGTGTTCACAAATTCTCTAATTAATCATCGGTTTATTTAGATGGCCTGTAATTGTGTAGCATTGCACTGAAAAATCAGATGTTATCCCATCACCAGGACATCTGGTTGTTTAATGAATGTGACTTTCTCTTCATTTTCTGTAATTGTGTCAAAATTCTACCCAGTGGTTGTGACTTATTTTCTCATGGGCTGTATATCAGCCTGACTGGGAATGGAGGAGAAATTTTGTCGTTAATGATTTTGTAACTGTCAGGTTTTTGTGGTGGGCAGGCTTGTTAAGTGGAAAGTGAAACAGTGGTCACGCTGTTGCCAGTGTGTCTCTTAGGTGAGGCTCTTCTCTTCCTGTGGGACACTCGGCTGCCATCTGCTTCCAGCAAGGAATTTCATCCTCTGTTAAATTCTTTATAACATGACAATTTAAAAAAATGCAGCCATTCAGTATTAGGTGTTTCAAATGTAAAAAAATGAATAAATCACTTTTAGTAGACTTTTAATTTGAAATACCGCATGAATAACATTACAGTTTTTATTATTATTTAATATTTAAAATATTCTAGTAACTTGAATGTTATTATTATCATTATAATGTGTATTACATTCATTGTAATACTTGTAATTATTAGTATACTTGTAATAAGAGTACCTATAAAAAACCTATTATCTGATTACTGTTAATATTTCAAATGATTTGACAACACATTCACATGTTTACACTTAACATGTCTGTTAGTGGTCAGGTCACACTGAAATACAGTTAAACAATAACATGTATTTTTATTGTTGGGTTTAAAAATTTTTATTGTGCATTTTATGGTTGAATTATTATAGCATTTTATTATTTTTACATATAAATATGCCTATAAATTACAAAACACATGCAGGTCTTATAGTAAGCTCGGTTTAGCATTTTATGAAAATGGAATATATTTTATTTTTATTTTTTTATATCAGTATGGTACAATTAATGTAAATTTAAAACAAGTTTCATAAAAATAATAATAATCTAATAAAAGTAGTCAAATCACATTACCTAACAATAAACCTTGAATACATACTAACTACATTTTTCAACATGTATTCTGTAACCAGTAACAGACTACAGTTGGTGAACTCTAGTAAATCTTTATTTATTTATTTGTGGAATTTGGACACCAATCAAAACCTTTTAAGCATATGTGCTAAGGAACAGGCCTTTAAGTAAGTGTAACTTATAATAATAATAATAATAATAATAATAATAATAATAATAATTATTATTATTATTATTATTATTATTATCATTATTATTATTATTATTTGCTTCTTAAATAATGATCTTTATGTAATTGTTAAGTGAAGGTCACACTAGACTGTAAGCATATACAATGTATTTTGAATATCATTACATATGAGCAATAATGTGTGTGTGATGTCCCTTTTCAGAGCTTAAATTTTAAATATATTAACAATTTACTATCAACTTTCTCTCAATATGTGCGTTCATTTAAACATGTTCTACTGATGAACCAACAACATGAGTAACATGTAATTATCAGCCAAGAGATCTATCTGTGAAGTTTGATTCATCTTTTGGGCAAACATCATGTTGCACAATTTTACCGGTCAGAGTTTACCAAAGGTGATGTTTTGCAAGTCGCGAAAACAAAATCTAATTTGACCACTGCTTTAGAAATCATACTTTTGTAATTAACTCCTCCCTGCTCCTAAACAGTGATTTGTGTATGTTTAAATATTCATCACACAATCAAGTTCATTAAGCGATTCAAAGCTTTGTGTCAGTTGACCTTGCATTTATGACCTCTGATGGGTGAAACAATGGCACTCTACAAGATGCTGTAACATGGAGATAGTGATGTGTGTGCTGGTGTTGTAGCAAACCAACAAACCGTAGGCCATAATTACACAGCAAAATCCATCATGAAAAATGGCTCCACGGCTATTGTTTCTTTTTAATTGCTACAGCGCTTTGAATTGTTCTATTAAGTGCGGACCCTGGCACGATGGAAATAACAGTTTAATCAGGGGCCATTTCCACCTCATCAAGAGAAATAAACTGTTGGCAGCGGTCCAGCATCCCAGTAGTCCCAGACTTTCATTGCTCAAGGCTTTTCTGAGTGTGTCTAAACATGAAAATTGAAGAGAGAGAGATAAAGGGGAGATTCAGATAGGGAAGAGTAGCTGATCTCTGAGGTGGTATCTGTTGTCTCACTTATGTGAAAGTATTGGCCAGCAAAACATTGACATTCAGAAGTCGTGACTTTGAGTTGCTATGGGGCTTGTCTGGCTTGATCAAGTGTCTCAGAGCTAGTGGTTTCTTGTCCTTCACTCATCTTTATGCTGTGGCATTTTCTTTTTCTGCTTTGAATCTGTCAGAGGTCATGGTCTTACGAACCGTAACATTCAGGCCTGGAGACCGTTGACATGGCCCCTTCTGTTCATGTTCCAGTATGAAAGACTCTTGAAGATGTGGGAAGGACTCTCGTACTTTTGTGAATATATAAATCTATGCAGGTGCGTCTGGGTATGCAGAGTATGCAAGTGCATATGGGCCCGGGTATATCGGTGGCCCATCAAGCCAATGGGGAATTTTTAATTGGAAAAAAGGGAATGAATATAGAGGCCTGCATGAGCCTGGCCCTTGTCTGAAAGGTTATCAGAATTCTCTGTTCAATTTCGACAAAGCCCGTGTCTTTCTCTCGCTCTCTTGTTTATTTAACGACCAAACAGCCAGGCAGACAGTAAGTTGAACATAGACAATGTTTGATCAATTTAACCTTCTCAAATTAACACGACCTGCCTAAAATAATATCTATAGACATTAAACACTTCATGCATTTCACAATATTACATTTAAACATTTAACCTAATATGTGTGCTATTAGGCGAATTTGTGCGGTGAGTAGAAGCTAAGGCACGCTTTGCAGAACATGAAGATGTCAGTGCGATCACTTGCATTTTTTTATTAACAATGGAAACTTCAAATACGCCATCATTTTTGCTCATTAAGTTAAGAGTTACACATCATTTGGAACTGCAAAGGGTCTACTTTTATATGTGTGCACTCACAATATCAACAGAATGTTATGCTTTTGTAATTTAAAAAGAAAACAAACAAAATGCGCTTTCTGCCGTCTCTCACAAAAATGAACTGAAACTCAGCGAATAGACATGGTAAATAAATATACACTATCTATAGAATGTTTTAATTACCACTTTCAAAAAAAATAATTCAAATTCAAAATAAAAACTCTTTCATTATGTAATCCATAAAAATGTATTTCTCTGTAAATGCATGTCCAACGATGAGATGAACAAGTTAGGATTGGCAACTTCATCTTTGCAACACTGACTCGGAAAACACTAAATAAAATATTAATTTCCTTACTATTCTTGAAAAAGTCTGTGGCATCCAACCTGTCATTCTGCAAATTTAACATGAAAACAGCAATAAAAACGTAGGCCTCTCTGTTGAATGTATATATATAAAGTGCTATCAAATGATTAATCATGATGTATCGTTTCCAAAATAAAAAATTTTGTTTACATAATATTTGCATGTGTACATTTACGAAAATGTTTATATTTGTATATTCAATATATTTATATATTATATAGATTATATAAATATATACAGTATTGTTATGATTTATTTAAATTAGGGCCGGGACTCGATTAAAAAAAATAATCTAATTAATTAGAGGCTTTGTAATTAATTAATCGAAATTAATCGCATTTTAATCGCATATAAATATTTGATCTGAGAACAGTGCGAAGTAATTTTTTTTCACATGGATTTATAGTATACCATTAAATAATGACTGAATACATAAGCTTAAGCAACAAAATATTGTTTATTTTTGTTCAACCAAGTCCAGCAGACCAGTGCAATTTTTGCCATTAAGTGTAGCAATAGCATATTTAGAAACAATTTAGAAATGGTACATTTCAGAAATTCAGGTAGCTTATAGGTGCTGTAACCTTCTGTAAAGTGTTTTTTAAGTAATACACAATACTGTCAATTACATTCAGAACATTGGAAACCCTGACTATTAGAAAACATCTCTCTGTTGCTTCAGAGGCCATAAGTCCAACTCTCAATAACCTTGACCAAAACAATAAAGAGTTTAACATAAACTGCCAGTTGCACCAACAAAATAATACATAGTTCAACATAAAGTGTAAAGTCCACGCTAACTGCTATATGTTTTGTGTTGAGGTGATACTTGAGGTTCGATCATGTGCTGCGGTGATATGCGAACGCTAGTTGGTGCTCCAGTATAATCGGTCCGCCGAAACTCATGCAGTGAGAAACGTTCCGCGGTGCAAAAATAAGTTATTAAAAATGCGGGAAATTTTTTCTGTAGCTTATTAATCTTAATCAACGCGTTATTTTTTTGTGTAATTAATTAATCTCAATTAACGCGTTGAAGTCCTGGCCCTAATTTAAATATTTAATAAATTATATTTCACAATATCACTGTTTTTCTGTAAAATTTGTTTAAATAAATGCAGCCTTGGGGAGCAACTTAATTCAATATCCTCTGAATGAGTAAATTAATGACATTAAAATAATAAGTTATCTTTTTTATGTGAATGGTATGAATTATAATATGCATTTTATAATATGCTTTTTTTATTTGAAAGTGACGTGACATACAGCCAAGTATGGTGACCCATACTCAGAATTCGTGCTCTGCTTTTAACCCATCCAAAGTGCACACACACAGCAGTGAACACACACCAAGTCATGGTATTGAAGGTGGAGAGAGAACTGTACATGCACTCCCCCCACCTACAATTCCTGCTGGCCCGAGACTCAAACTCACAACCTTTCGAGTGCGAGTCCGACTCTCTAACCATTAGGCCACAACTTCCCCTTTAATGTTTGAATGGAAACCAAAATGGAAAGTCACCTTTTTGAATTGTTTAAGTGTTCCCTTTGAAAAGGTTTTGGTATGATAACAGTAATATTTATTTAATTGTTATTTGCTTGGTTCATTGGCAAGATATTGAATTCATGGGTATTTTAGCGCCTTTAATTTCGCTTTTGCTTTTATCACTTTGCTGTGGTGACTGTGGCTTTATTAGTTGTACATGTTGTTATCGTGTGATTTACTGAAATGTAGGCCAAAAATCATTTACTACCAAAACTGTGTATGCATGTGTGGGAGAGTGAGAACGCTTAAATGCATATGTTATGAGATTATATTTTTGGTGGTCTTTAAACCATGTTTTAGCAAGTTTACATCACTGATTTGGATGCCATAGTGTACCACTGTACACCTGCTAGGACAAATTACACCAGTGAGTTTAATATTAGATAGGATTAGTTTGCACAAAGCAAGCCATGTGCAAATACAATTGTAATTCATAGTGTGGAAGTAGAGCATTATTAATTTAGTAGCAAAGGTCAGGGATGATTATGGTGAGTCTGAGCACAGCAGGAGGTCATCTTTGAAGCAGTGAATAGCAGTGAAGCAGTGACACCATTTGAATATGGTTCAGCTGAATGGAAAATCTGAGTTTGTTCCATTGCCCTTTGGGAAAGGATGGTTTGTGTACAGATATGGGAAAGCTATCAGAAGTTGCTATTTCAAGGTTTGAAAATGGATAGTGGAAAGTTGGAAATTATCCACTAACATGTCACCAAATCTGGAGCACCCTGACCAAATCTGTAATTCTCAACATGGTCTGAACCTTCATGATGCTCAGTGGAAACTCAGTATCATTTGCTAACATGTTAGAGCTCCAAATTGGTGCTTCTCGTTAAGGAATTAAATAAGGTGATTTTATCAAGAAGGACAATTCTGTCATAATTTACGTCCTCTTTTCTTTCCAAACCTGACTTACTTCTCCAGAGCACTAAAGTACTGTAGATGAATGGACATAGTGTGATTTATTTTGTTGCATCTCGTAGGTGTGGACAGACAAATTACTCGTTGCTAGAATCTTAACATGTCATGTCTAGTTAGGACTCAATGCTAAAGTGAATTACGATGATGTGCCATTGCATTGTATTCACCCAAATAGATATTCCTTATATTATCTTCTTTTCCTCATAAGACAAAGTTCTTGAAACAATGAGAGACAGAAGGTTTTGAAATGATAAAGATGTGAAAATAAGGACAAATCTTAATTTTTTGTGGGATACTTACTGGCATCCAATGACTTTGAAAATCAATGTTTTTTGTGTGTGTGTGTGTGTGTGTGTGTGTGTGTGTGTGTGTGTGTGTGTGTGTGTGTGTGTGTGTATGTGTTTGTGTTTTAAGGCCAAAAAAAGCATTTTCTTATTTCACCCAAAAATGAGTTTGTTCCAAACCTGTAAGACATACGTTCGTCTTCGGAACACAAATTAAAATATTTTCGATGAAATCCGAGAGCTCTCTGACTCTCCATAGACAGCAACGCAACTGAAATGTTCCAAGGCCCAGAAATGTAGCAAGGACATCAGTAAAATAGTCTAAGTGGCATCTGGGCTTCAGCCAGAATTTTACAATTCTTCTCCTTGCTGAATTGTTGAAAAAATTATTAATCGTTATTTTTGTTTTCTTTGCTCACAAAAAGTATTCTTGTAACTTCGTAAAATGACAGTTGAACCCCTGATGTCACATGGAATATTTTACCAATTTCTTAACCCTAAGAACCCTAAGTCACAAAAATGATTTGGAAACTCCAAATATAATTAATATGTAATCTGGTTCAATAGGAATGTCAAACGTATAGAAAACATTTTTTTTTTTTTTCAGAAACTCTTAATTTGGGTTCACAAGACATAGCAGTGAGACAGACTGGAAGTCTAAAAACTTACATTTGTCATACAATGAAGACACTTCTGGAAATATTGTATTCAATTTTCACTTCGAAGCACTTTAACCTGAATGAGACAATGTCTTGCATTATTGGAACATCTGTTTCCCCAAATTTCACTAGGAATTTCTACTACAAGTTGTTTTCCCCAGGCAGATTTAATGTAAAAAGCAGGAGGATGTACTGTATAAAGACTGTATGTGTAGGACGTCCACCGTCTGATCTCCAAAACTTGGATCAGTTTAGTGGCCGGTAGTTAAAGAACATTCGCCTCCATGTTTTAGCAACAGAATAAAAAAAAGCACATAGAAATGGATTAAATCCCAAATGTGTTACATGGTTTGAAGCAGAGTGCACACTGCATGAAGAGAAAGTTGTGTTTTGGCTAAGATGAGGATGAAATGTTAAAATAGACTTATTTTATTGGCTGGCAGGACTCTTGGCACACGCCGATGGCTGTTTGATCTTTCAAGTGGAACAGACTGTCAGTGTGTTGTCACTGGGAAAGATAATGTCTGGGGAAGGGAGAATGGACAATGTAACTGTTTTAAATAGACTTGGCCACTCCAAATACAAACACAAAGGTAAACATGAGTCACTAAAGCAGAACATGTTTGTGATTATTGTGCAAATGTGGTTTTGTTGTTTTTAAGGACAGAATTTGACTTCCATTGCACAGCTTAACCGGTTATTTACATCTCTAAGCAGATTTTTTGAATTTAGACTTTAAATTATAAATTATTTATTTGTTTTCAAAGAGATTAGTTGATACTGCAGGGAGACATTTATCACAGGGCTGTGTTAAGACAAGCATTTAGTGTAAACATCTGGACTAGAATGATATCTTAAAGCCAGTATACTATGCATGCAAGGATTATGTTCGGCCTTAAAGCAGTTAATAGTGGCGCAAATCAACCAGCATCCCATTTTCAATTACTTTAAAAAAATAAGTAGGGGGATTTCCAACCAGTCATTACATTTAAGTAAATGATGCTTTACCCATCATGATTATTTCCACTTAGGGGGTCAATAAAATCCCATTTATGCCTCTTTCTCAAACCAGTTCAGTGTGAGGTTGTATAGGGATGAACAAGCAGCAAAGTTTGCACCTGAGGGAATGAAACGCTAAATTCTAAAATTATTTAATCTGCTTTTTAAGTCTTTGAGTGTTTCAGGCCTGTTGATTTATCGCATTTCTTTCAGTAATGTCTCTGTTTAAGAAAGACTTCAGACTTTCTTGTGTTGTTTCCAAGAAACTGAGACAAAAAAAAGAAAAGAAAAGAAAAAAAAGAAACAAAACAGACAGTAATTCTACTTCCCTACATCTAAATCTCAGATGTGTGTGTTTGTGTATTTTATGTAGGCCTACCTTGAGTGTTTAATTAGGCCTACACTCATTCAAAAGTTAGAGTCAGTAAGATTTATTTTTTTAATTAATAATTTTATTCAGCAAGGATGTATTCAGTTAATAGGAAATGTCAATAAAGCCTTTTGCATTTGTATAAAACATTTCTGTTTCCAATAAATACTGTTCTTTTGAAATGTGTTTTCATTAGAGAATCCTGAAAAAATATATACCATGGTTTTCAACAAAATATTGAGTTTGAAAGTTTTCAAAATTAATAATATAAAGAAATGTTACTTGAGTGCCAAATAAGCATATTAGATGTCTGAAGGATGATGATGTAAACATCTTTTCCCTGCTTACATAAGTATAACATGCTTGCATAAAAATTTTTATAGATGCAGTTTAGCAACAATATTTTTATGAATGCCTTTGCTGAGGATATGAGGAGCATAGGACTTTATCAGAGCACTATAATAGTTTCACCCCAAGATTGAATACTGAAACACACTAAAACTAACACATTAAACATTTAATTTAGCCTTTACTACTTTTTTTACTTGTTTTTCACCTGAAAGTCCCATTGTGAGTGTCAACTGCCGTTCCTGCAACCCAGAGTGCTTTAACCTGTGACCGTGGGCTGCCAGGAGGAATGCCAGTCAGCTGCATGCTGGGAGGTTCACATGTGGCCTTAAGTCTGGTGAAGCAGAGAATGAAAGGTGGGGTTCAGTCCACCTGGGCTACAGCTTTACTTATTGAATAATGAAATGCAAAGAACTGAGGTCATCGGGAGGAGGAGGTGGAGAAGCAAACAAACCTTGTGGCCCAAGGGAGGGCCTACAGCTCTATTTATAGTCTTTGCTCTCCTGCCTCCATTCTGTTCTTCACACACGGTAAATCAATGAGATAAGCACTCTGGACTCAGGCTGTACAGTAATTCTTTTGCTTATACACTCTACTTCTTTCAAACTCACAGTCTCAACATCTCTCTCACTTTCTCTTGCTTTCTGAGGGACACGAGATCAGTGTCACATTGACTTTCTGTGCACGACACTTTACTGTTGACTTAATTGCTGAGAACTAGAAATTATAGGGATAGAAAATGGAAAATTCTGTCCTTTTGGACACGTTGTTTTACAGAATATCTTCCTTATAGTTCTATGATGATAGAACTGAATCGATCACCTAAAAATGTAATTTATTGATTATGAATTTTAATAAGCAATTATAATTAACATCATATTAATCATGCATTACAGAAGCTGTCCCAGATTGCATGCAAGACTGAGGAAACAAATGCGCCCTTTAAATTAAGAAAGTTTAAGCTGTTGAAAATTTTGAATTCTGTATTATTCATAATTGTGTTCATCCATTTGGGCAATGTTTTTTATATAATGTATAACAATATGACCCAGCTTAATTTAAAGATGGTTATTAATTATCCTAAAGATGTGTATTATTATTACTATTATTATTATTCAGAATGTATAAGTAATTGTTATTGTTAGTTTTATTGGTTCATTGCTCATTATTATTTTGTCAATATTTCAATAATAATACTGAAAATTGTCTCTGTTACATTTAGGTGACCATATTTTTGGAAGCAATTACGAATCTTTCCAAATTAATCAAACTGGATCATTGCATTAACATTGATGAGCATTAATTAATTCATTAATTGGCTTTTTAAATGTCACAGTCTTAACAGGGGTCAGCCACAGTCTAATGAGTCAACCTGCTTCACCAGCTAGATAAGCACCAAACCAGCACTAAGTAAAGATTCGATCCTATATAACTTTACATAATCAATGAGTGTGCAACTTGTCCTTGGTTGTGGAGAACCAGGGCTGATTGATTCTGTGACCCCCTTTTAAGCTACAGTATAATGAAAGTAAGAGCAGTATTGGCAATTAGACATTTGTATTTCCTAAGAGCCTTGCAAAAATCCCAAAGAATCTGAGCTTTCCGTGATCTAAGCTCAGCAACAAAAGGTTGTTTTACTTGTTTTTCAAAGCACAGTTTGCTATGTGAATTATAATGGAGGAACTTCATGAGATCAATTAAGATAATTACATCCCTTTATTCCCAAACCTTCAGGAAAAATGTTATTTATTTTCTTCATATCACTCTGTGTTTTGTTTTCTTGATTATTAAGGCAGGAGTAAAAAGTGACCACAGCGAGACAATGTTTATTAGCCTAAGGGTCAAGCGGATGACTTTGCTATCACCAAGAATGCAATGAGGTATTCTTTTCTTTTATCGTAATGAAAAAAGCCTTTAGGAGTACACTGAATCCTCCAGTGTTGCTTTTTAAATGGCACCTTTGGGATTTGTAGCGAGTCGTAAACATTAGGTCAGTACTTTACACCAAGGCATTTCTTTTTGCCTGGCCGTTTCATTGGCTATTTTTCTCCTTCTGAATGTCAAATGCAAGCACTCCTCCCAAATGTTCAGCCATATGAGCTCTCCGACATGACATTCTCTGCTAAATGACCTTTGCAGGAGCTTACAGTATACTGTATGAATTGGACTGAACAGTAAATGTGACAAAGGCATTTTCTCTCTGTCCTTTTCTTTAGGATCAAGGTTTGCAGCCAGAGACAAAGGCCCCAAAATGTATTTAGACATTTAAGTCACACTTAAAACCCAATAAATTGCATTTATGTTAAAGAAAAATAGCACGGGTACAGTTTTTCGTGTGCGAACCAATTGTCTACCAAATGGCCTGTAGGTAAAAATTTATTGAAAAAAAAAAAAAAAAAAACTTCCTAATTTGTTTGCAGATGCAGCTTGGTTTGTTGGACATTTTATCTAATGGAATGAATATATATATTTGACTTAATGTGATTTAATTGTGCAAAAGTATATTTTTGGGGCCACTAAATAAAGCATGCTGAACTAATTAGCCTATAAACTACAGTCTAAAAGTTTGGAGTCTGCAATATTTTTTATGTTTTTGAAAGAACTCTCATTTACTTCAAAACTCAGAACTGCATTTATTTGTCAGAATACTGTAAAAAGAGTACACACACACACACACACACACACACACACACACACACACACAGTTTATAAATCATATATTTATAATATTGATATATTATAATACATAATGTAATTCACAAATTTCATGATAAATTATATTATGAATTCTAAAATCTACTTTTTATACAGGGGTCTGTCTAGGGGGTGTTTTTTTCAATGTTTATAAGAAAACCTTAATCAATTTCCTAAGGTCTGTCAAATGATACATATCATTACGATTTGCCAAATGAAGCATAGTATTTCATACTTAAATTCTGTGCAGTTTAGCCTTCATCTTTGTGTGTGTGTGTGTGTGTGTGTGTGTGTGTGTCAATGGATTTCGATCAAAGCAGCTCATGTGCCATAAATCAATGTTAAACTACATGGATATGCCAGCACTAAAAATGACTAATGATTTGATGTGCACTGGTCCATCCTCGGGCTCTCTTCACATACTTGATAGGACCATTACCCTATCCAGACACAGATATATTTATACTTAGGGCTTGGAGAGAGATGAAAGAGGCGGATGGTGTTAAAGAGGAGTGAAGGAGGAAAGAGTGGCTCTCAACAACACCTCAACCACCCACTGCATGACGGACATTATTGAGCACGAATGTGTGTCTGTGTGTGAGCTTAATAAAAAGAGAGGACAGAGAATGAAAGCGGTGGGGGTGGGAGAGAGAAAGTCATTAGCATATAATGTAATCCAGAGAGTAATTAAAGAAAGGGAGCATGGGGCTGGCCAAGTGTATCTCCGAAGTGTCGGGTGAATCAAGGCTTTGCCTGGTGATGGTTTGTGTGAACAGGGTTTTAATCAACCCCAACCCATATCAGTTCACACTACAACTAAATGGAAATATTTAAATGGAAATATATTATATTATATATAAAAAGCTGAGTAATTACAAACGACTATGCAGTATGTTTGGAAAGTAAGAGTGCTCCTGTACGATCCTTGAAAGCATTAAAATTGATCTAGTTGTTCCTAAACATGAGGTTTTAGTCTCAGAATGAGAGTTTCTCATTATTTTTTTAACATTGTTTAGTGGAGAACTGATATAGATGGGATAATATTGAGTCACTCTATTATTACCAAATAAACCCACACACAGTGATGAGGACCTTTAAACCCAACTGCTGAGTGCTGCTGTATCATTCTGAAGGAGCTTGTTTTGCAATATTGACCGTTTTGCTGTAGAGTATTACATGACTACTTGAAATATAAAGTAAATAATTACATATAAATCATTGATTTAAGTCGATTTTTGTAATATCCTAAAAGAAAGGGATTATACAGGTGTATATGAAAGTATAATTAGTAAATATTTGAATTAAATGTGTGTGTGTGTGTATGTATATATATATATATATATATATATATATATATATATATATATATATATATATATATATATATGATACTTATTTATTATTTATATTTATTTATTGATTTCTTCTAATTATTTGTACCATTCAGAAGTGTTAAGAAATTAATAATTTTATTCAGCAAGGATGCAATAAATTGAAAGTGGAAAGCAACTTAAGACAATCAATCAATCAATATGCTATTCTTTGAACATTGTATTCATCAACGAATCCTGAAAAATTCAGAAATGTGACCCTGGACCACAAAACCAGACATAAGGGTAAAGTTTCTGAAATTGAGGTTTATACATCGTCTGCTTTCCATTGATGCATGGTTTGTTATGATACTGGACAATATTTGGCTGAGATGCAACTATTCGGAAATCTGCAATTTTAGGGTGCAAAAACAAAAAAATCTAAATATTGAGTATATTGCCTTAAAAGTTGTCCAGATGAAGTCCTTAGCAATGCATATTGCTAAACAAAAATTAAGTTTTGATATATTCATGGTAGGAAATTTACAAAAAATTTTTTTTTTTTGACCATGTATTGTTGGGTATTGCTAAAAATATACACATGCTACTTTTAACTGGTTTTGTGGTCCAGGGTCACAAATGATTTCTGAAGGATAATGTGACACAGAAGACTCAATAATGTAATGACTACTAAATTCAGTAATGGCTGCTGAAAATTCAGCATTGCCATTTTTTTCAAGCTCCTATTTTTATGTTCAGTTATTTCAGTTAAATCACAATAAAAATAATCTATTCATTGCCATTTAAGTGAAATTACTGAACCTACACCAATGAGCCTGATAAAAATGTTCATTTTATAAGAACATTTCAAAAGGCACTTAGAGGCCTTTACATCTGAACTCTTTATGTGTATGTACTGACAGTGATTTGACTCAAGAAAGTGAGTGGAAGACATTCATTATGAGAACCTTGAGAATTGGCATTTGGGGACATTGACCATGTAGAGGAAGATTAACAGTTTAATTATAAGAAAGTGTGCAGAAATGCAGTACAATGCTGGAACTGGCAATGGGAATGCCAACAGTGAAGCTCACATTTACCCCCTGGATACTGCAGTCAAGCGTGAACACATGCTAGAAACCAACAGCGCAGCAATCTGGCAACCTTCAGCAAATACATTTCTGCATGGTAAAATTGTCCTACTGTTAGTTTCTTGATGTGGAGCATTGTGCGAGTCTCATTTGACCTTGAAGATGATGAGCAAAGCTTTCAAAGTACTGTATATTGTGAGTAGATAATGTTAGAACAGATGCTTGGTTAGATTTGTCTGTTTTCACACAAGCTAACAAGGTTAAATTTCAAAACAAGACTCACACAGATCTCACTGAAGGCGAATTTACTGTGGATATTGATCCGAACTGCCCAAAGGTGAAGATTTAGAAGTTGCCAGCAGTTCTGTCATAAAATATTAAAACGCCAATTTCAGCTCTTAATTGAGATTGTCATTAGGCCTGAAAGCGTGTTTACACAAATAATAATGGATGCATAATCAATCTTGATTTTTGACCTGATGACTTTTTCTGTGCAACTGTACCACCTCAAAGTTTTGTTTTAATTGCCGCAATATGCCAAATAACATCTCAGAAACAGTTGTGGCATGACTCAACCATTATGATCTCCGATCCGTCTCCGGCTGCATTCTATACAACACATCTAATTTGCCTCCTTCCAAATATGAAACAAGAAAATTAATTGGTTTATGAGATGAGGTCACCCAGGTCTCTGGAGTTTACCACTCATGCTCATTGTAAACCACCCCACTACAAATGGATTTCTGCAGTAAGCAGTACAAATATTACATGGATGATTTCATTCATTAGTCTCAAATTGGCTTACCCAGAACTCCCTTCTTTACACTCCCAGAGCTGATGTGAGGTGGTATTAAAAACATGAAACATCTGTCTGCCCGATTTAATACTTCCTTCAACACTTTCAAAGTGGAACTCCAAAGAGTTTAGGTTCGGCAGAGCTCGCTGTGTGATTACAGACCTCTGTGCTGGCGGAGCGTGAGGAGATGCTGCTGTTTTCAAGCTGTCATCTAGAGACATGATGGAAATTAGTTCACGGTTTCCATCCATCATTACCCTGTACATATACATCCGCATTGCCCGCACTTCCTATGCTGTATGGTTTGACCCTTTTGCCCTTTCTCCAATTGAATCTGGAAAATGCATTTGCAGCAGCAGACGGAGCGGAAAATGGGTTTACCCGTGACTCGGAAGCACTAAGTGGAATTTCTTTTTTCTTTAACCAGTGAATGTTTTTATTTTTTGTGTGTATGCATGCATTGTGATCATTGTTATTCTTATATAATGTTCTTTCCTATTTGTGTTACAACTCGTCTCATTTTGTCACTGAAAATGATCGCAGAACTCGCGCTTGTATGTGCTGCATTATGTTTGAAATCTTCCGCTGCCCTGCCCTATTGTGCCACATGTTTAATTTGGATAAAGCATCCTGGGGCTAGTCTAAACGCCAAGTCTCAACAGGAACAGAGACTGCGGAGGGTAAATTGTTATTTCAGCACTGAGGGAGGACAGAGATTTTCGAGCGGAAAATCAGATCTGCTTAAAAAGAAGAAGTGGAAAAAAGAAAATAATGAAAAAGAAATTGAGAGAGAATGGAATGGCGAGAGAAGGTTGGGCTTATCTGTCCGCAGCAGCAGGCTTGAGCACACAGCGTAACGGCACGTCACTGTTTGCTCCCGAGACCTGCCGGGGTTTAAGTGATATCAGCTGTCTCAGGGTCAGAGTTCCAACGCTTTTTTTTGTGGTCATTTTCCAAATCCCTAAAAGAGCCGGTATTGCTAGATAGAAGCACTCCCAAGAAAGGACCAGTGGACGGATACAGTGGCAACACATTGTCCTTTCTTGTGGTTTCGGAGTTATTGTGGCATCAACAGATTGTGTGTCAACATTATCTGTGATTGTGTGGACAGAACTGCACTGTGGGTGACTACAATGCAGTCTCTAGAAGAAATTGTTTCCAAGGCTACAGTGAAACTTAAAAGTGAAGTGAACACTGGCACCTGGGAATAAAAAAATCAGTCCCTGTGTCAGCTCAAAATCGCAATTAGGTTTTTTTTTTTTTGCTATAACCATAACATATACTACCTTCTCATGAAAAAAAAAAGTGGTCCATTAATAGTATCAGATGCCAATATTATTTTATTTTATGGTTTTACATTAGCTGAGTATAAAAATAAAAATGTAAGTGTATTTTACAAATTAATTATTACTGAGATGAAAGAAAATTGACTTGCTTGCAATTAGTAGAGCTTGGTAAAAAGACATCATTTCACAATTATTCTTTGTCTATAGTGCATACATATTCTATTGTAACAATTTCTTCTCAAGTGGGACGAGTTGCCTGATACAGACAGCAAGGCTGTCGGTACACATAGTCATTACCACATTCAAAACACTGTACTTGAGCACTGTGCTTTCTTGCACAATGTGATTCCAGCTCTGCAATGAGGCAATTACAAAAGCAGACAGTTACTCTTTCTCTCGCAGCACGAATAGAATCAGTTCTAAAAGCACACCGTGTCCTGTATATTACTGCTCCGGGGTTGGGGGCCCGGCCTGCTGGGTGAAAGTTATAACAATGATAGCTTATTGAGATGCAGGCGGAAAAAAGAAAGTAATTTGTGTGTTTTCACAGCCACTGATTCTGCCTCCTCTGTCTTGTTTCTTCTAGGAGAGATCTGTGCATTTAAGATTCATGGGCAGGAGGCCCCGTTTGAAGCTGAGGTGTTGAACAGGACATCTGGTGAAGGGGTGTTGAGGGCCCGGGGTCCCATAGACTGCGAGCAGCAGAAGGAGTACACCTTCATTATCCAGGCCTATGACTGTGGAGCCAGCCCTAGTGGAGCTAACTGGAAAAAGAGCCACAAGTAAGTAGAGAGACCTTAGTTCATCTGCTGTGGTGTAGTTTATCTCCACTGCTTCAAATGGAAGCTCACTGGTGGTCTGTGAAGGATCTGCATATTGATTGACTCATTTTTGTGTTAATTGATAAGAAGCAGCAACATTTAATTTTACAAGGTTTTACGATTTGCAACATACAGGTATCTCACAGTTGTTCATGCAATTGTTCTTAATTAGTTAATAGCGGGATTATTTCGATTACTTAGCTAGAAGTTGCAGTTCAGTTCATTTAATTAAATAATAAAAATAAAAATCAGAGCAGGCCAAGCTAAATTATGGATTGGTGACTCAAGAAATCAGTGACATTTAGGATGTTATGTGGTCCATAATTTTCGTTTTATTCTACAAGTGGCAGGTCATCTGGAAAATGTCGGTCTAGTGGTTCAAGTATTATAGGTCATTTTGTATAAAAGCTACAAGAATCTTTATAGAAGTTGCAGTTTACAAGCAAGAGGGACAGTCGTCTCTGTGATATGGACTGTAAATTAAGGGACTGGTGTCCTGCTGTGCAAATGAAATGATCCATTTGTTTAATTCAAAGTTAAAAGCAGAATGAAGCTTTGCCACATTTGCTTTTGAGGCAGAAGAGCCATGAGGAAGCCAACTGCTGTGCTGACAGCTAACCAGTCTAGTGTTTCATTTGGAGTAATTTTGGGGTTAGATTTTATTTTATTAATTTGATATTTCAATGTATTTGCAAGCACTTTAACAAAAGCATGAACAACAACCTCACACCTTACACTACATCATGATTTTCTGTGAATTATGTCAGCTCTCAAATGTCCAACATCTTTTTATATTATAGGGAAAAAAACTAGCCAGACTGCTGTTTTCTTCCACATTTTATTGAAAGGAATTAAATTGCTCCTTTTTTAAGGTAATTGTTTGATCTGAACACTTACACTGACTGATTGAAGTGAGACAACAGAAACACTTCATCACAAATTAATATTTGCACAATCTGTTATGAGCTGATTAATCAGTTGATTAATTCATTGTTGGTGCTTTTGGTTAATTATAATTATTTTGTTTATGTAGATCTATTTTATTATTATTATTATTATTATTATTATTTTAATCAGCCAGTAAAGCACTAGAACAGTTCAAGTTTTTACTATGAAGTTTACTACTGTGTAATGATACCAATAATGCGTCCACACCAACGGGCGATAATGTTCTGTTTATTATGAGCACAAGTTGCGGTTATGTCACCTTCCAATGTATATGAAGTCAGGTAGATTCTGATTGGTCAATGTGTTTAGCATTCATCAGTTGGATAAAATAATTCCATTTATGTCTTTCTCATTACCCTATAGCTGTGGTGTGGATTTTGCTATTCTCATGCAATTAGAATGATAACTAAAATGTTATAGTTGTAGTTATTATGGCTGGGTAAAACATATAGATTTCTTGATTTAAATTGATTCTCATTTTTACAAATTATATTGATTTCTTAAACCCCAAGAATTGATTAGTCTCTTTTCAGTTAATAAAAAAACATTGAAACTCATTCAATGAATACTGTAGCCAAACGCTTTTTCCTTTGTTACTTTTTCAAATTCTGTCCATTTTATCACAATATTCAAACAAGAAATGCCATTTTGGTGCTGATTAATGTGGAGTGACAGACCACTCTAGTGCTTCAGTTCCAAGGAAAATTGATACTGAATCAAATCAAAACGAAATCAGATGTGGAATCAAAATTAATTTCAAGCCAGTGAAGCATAATCAAATCAAATCGTGAAATTTATGTCAAAACCCAGCCCTAATAGTTTTTGTTTCAGTTATCATCCTTGGTGTAAACTGTGGTGGAGTTTGTAGTCCTCGCCTCAAATCTCAAATCAGAGTGAGGTTTAGTGTATCGTCCAGCATTCTTTCATTTCTCCTTCCCTCGTTTATTTATTTTTTTCTTTCTCTGTCCCTGGCGGCACTCCAGCGTATGAGTTAGCTATTGACTGACACACACACTCATATGCTTGTGCACATTTCTACACACCCGGCCCTGGCTTGCCCTGCATTGATGACCCATCAAGATGTTTACAAAGTTGCCGGAAGCGCCGTACGTGCCCGACAATCTCTCTTACAATAGCAGCTCTCTGCAGCTGGAACACAGCTCTGATGAAGTGTAGGAGAGAGCCGTGCTTCAGGCACCCACTGCTGTGTGTGTGTGTGTGAGAGAGAGAGAGAGAGAGAGAGAGAGATGAAGAAGTGCTTTTGATTTCACAGCTTGGCTCGTTCCAGTGAATGTCTCTTGACACCGCGATAGTGAGGGGTGTGTGCGAACGTGTGCACGCAAGAGAGATCGCCGAGTGCATGATCTCAGCGGGATAATCTAAATGCAGGTCCCATTAACTTAATGTCTCCATTTAGGAAGATGTATATCAACACGTGAATTTATGTTTCTGTCAAAGAAGGTCACAGCTGGTTTGACTGAACGGAAGACACTGAGCTGGACTTTATTAAGATTTTACATGTGCGCTGTGTACCACAATGCAACTTTCTCAGTTCTTTTTCAGGCTAGTTACCATACAAATGATTTGGGGTTGGAAAGGAGATTTAGATTTAAATAGGCCATTAATATGACTCCAGTCTTCAATTCTTGTGTGATGTGATGAATGAAACTGAAGTTGAAAAAAAAAAAAGATTATGCATGTGTATATATAATTGCACGTGTGTGGTTTGATTATTTAAAACATTTCTCAAGTTAAACTAAACCTACACCTACAGCCTACGTTCTCAGATATTCATTTGAATTTTTTTGTGAACTGTCAGATTCATTCTTAATGAAATGCATTACTTAGCAATGATTGTATTTGCAGACATATTGCAGGCAAAAGCTTTATCTGTGTTTGTGTTGATGTGCCGAATGCAGCTTAATAAACAAGCTTAATGTTTGTGGAGGAATTTTATTGTGATGAAACGTCAGGTAGGTAAACCATGCCATCTATTCTGCCTGCTGCATTACACAGTAGTCTTGTTATCAAGTAAACATATTAAAAAAATCTTAAAAATACATTAATTTAACCAGGGCATTTTTAAAACCATTTTGCAGTTGATTTATTGGTGGGTGTCTATGATTGTTTTCATCCATTTTCTACTCTTCCTTTGGGAATTTCCCTAGACAAGGTAAAGACATGGTTTTTAATTTCATGTGACACTTTTTTTTTCATCAACTTAAATATTTACAGTCAGTCCGGTCTTGTGTGGTCTCCGTATATTGCTCAGAGAGGAACTTCTTTGTATCTTCATTAATTTTTCTAACATGTAAAGTAATTTGCAGTTCAATCGCACAGTTCAGAGATGTTATAGCTGTGTGTCTCAAGTCTATTAGCACCTCTGTTCTATAAAATTAACATCTCTTCTGTTCCTCACCCTGATTGGTTGTTCTCTGTCTGTCCTTCTGGATCTGTTACAGGGCGGTGGTTCATATCCAGGTGGATGATGTAAATGAGTTCTCCCCAGTGTTCAGGGAGCCATTATATCGTGCCACTGTTACAGAGGGAAAGATCTATGACAGCATACTGCAAGTTGAGGCCTGGGATCAGGACTGCTCTCCGCAGTACAGCCAGATCTGCAACTATGAGATTGTTACACAGGATACACCTTTTGCTATCGATCGAAATGGTAAGTCTTAGATTCAGATGTGTGAAAGAAAACAAATTTTAAGTACTATAGTACTACTGTATAAAATATGCATTCTGTGTCAAAATTAGTAAAAATAAAAAATAAAAATAAAAACCTTTCAAAGAAATTAAAATAACCTCAAAATTAATGAATCTTCTGTTTTTGTTTTCTTTCTTTTCTTTTTCATAAAAATAATTTCCTTGGGCACATCTTGACTAAATGTTGAGTTAAAGGGGTCATATGATGATGCAAAAAAAAGAAAATATTTTGTGTATTTGGTGTAATGCAATTAGAGTTGTTCCGATTCCGATACTAGTATCGGAAATATCTCCGATACCACAACAAATTCTGGCATCGGCATCGGCGAGTACATGAACCCATATACCGATCCGATACCATTTTCTTAAAAAAGACCTAGTTATGACCGCAAGCTTTGCCTAACCGCTGCACGGTTCTTCTTCGCTGCTCAAAATGCATTGAAAACACAGGAAGTTGTGCTGTGTTGCCACAAGCAACCCCTGTTTAGAGCAGCGAAGAAGAAATGAAAACGCGTTAGCAGCCCTTATCTATATATGACTGGATCACTCATCACATTTTAAACTGCCAAAAGACAGTGAAGCCGCTACTATATTATAGATCAGTGGTTAGCAGTATGTCTCTGTAGTACCGGTAGTTACAGACTCTCGAGTATATTCAGTACCGGCAACTGCGTTCAGTCGCTTCCGTGTAAGTCAAAACGCAGGGCTCCAGACAGTAGCCGAATATATACTAGTGTCTGTGAATATTAAACTGCAAAATACTATTTAAATATTACTCCCGCAAAATCTACATCTCTGTGGGTGACTGGCACAGATGCGCGAGAGCTCGCTGTTTTGTAGTCTCTGCTGTGTGTCATGAGGACACGAACGCATAAACCGTCACTTCATGAGAATTTACCGTTTCATTTGAGAATACTGTCATATCATAAACACAGACACTCAAAGATCTTCATGGCAGCCCATTAAAATAAATGTTTGGTTTACATGAGTAAATTGACAATATATAAAGCTACTGTTGTAGCCTACAGTAATAATAATACATCTCTATAATAATAATAATTATGCCTAGATGGTTGCTTGTTTTTTACTTGTTTTTTACTTGTTAGAGATTATCTGATTAATAGATGTTTTTTTATATTCCTAGACTTATTTGTTGCAGTTTTTTTATACAGTTATATTGTAAAACTTAAATACCTTTTTTAGTTTGCGGTGTTAGATTTTTGGCTGCATTTGAAGTTCTTTTTTGCATAAGAAAATAAATAATACTGTCAAATTCATGTTAGATAATAAAAATACTGTAATAAATACAGTAGTTCACCATGTATTTGTTCATGTTTTATTGAGGGATCTGTCTGAAGCACACCATAAAAAAATTCTAGCAATTTACACAGGGCTAGTAGTATATACAGCTGTATATACAGATATACACCCAGGTATCGGATCAGTACTCGGTATCGGCCGATACCCTGAGCCCAGGTATCGGAATCGGTATCGGGAAGAGAAAAAGGGTATCGGAACATCTCTAAATGCAATGCGTTTATGTGGTTTAAGGTAAAAAAAAAAAAAACATTTTCACATAAAGTACAGTATTTTGTTTCTCCCGTTTAGTATTACGTTTACCCTGCCTTTCTTTAAAAAGCTCATTGTTCTGAAATGCACAGTCTGCTCTGATTGGCCAGCTATACAGTGTGTTGTTATTGGCTAAATACCTCGAGCGTGTGACGGAAATGTAAAGTTCCTTACCGTATTTGGTAACATATTACAGTGAGGATAAAAGTTATGCCTTCTTTCTTTGCATAAACATTTGGGCAGCTTTATGCAAATCTTCCAACACAGTGATGTAGATTTGTACATGTGTTTGAGTTTTTGAATGAGGCATTTTAGGAAGCCTTGGTTGAATCTTAATTTTTAGAAAGAATATATATTTGGGTTTAAGACTTTAATATTTAAGACTTTATGGATCTTGTCTATGCACGAACAGCTTGTAACACCCCAAAGAGGAAGGAAAGCATGAAACCACATCATATGACTCCTTTAAACAAAAAAATTACACTCCTGTTTAAAATTCTGAAGTAAAAAATGTTTTCAATGTTTTTTTTGTTTTTTTTGGTTGATCAAATAAATACAGCCTTGATGAGCATAAAATACTTAGAACTCATAAAAAGATCATCAACTTTTTTTTTGTGACTGTTGATCATGTTCACCAATCATTAACAGTGGCTATAATTCAATTACAGTATTGCTTTATTTTTGGATTAAAAGGAAACTACTTATGGCTTTTAAATGTAAGGTATAGAATGTATTTTAGAGTTTCAAAGTTAGGCGTGAGAAGTAAAATCTTTGATTTTTTTTTTATTTTTATTTTTTTACGTTTTTGAGTAAAAGTCCATGTGTTTGCTTTCAGTATTTTTTTATTATTTTTTTTTTTTTTACGAAATCCCCAAATAATATTACTTGAGTAACAATTCCTGGTATACTTTCCACCCCATTTATGTTGTGGCTGGGCTGTCTTTCTCTTTTTCATTGCATAAATCGTATGTACGTGATAAAGACTGTAATTAACCTGTGATTTCTCTCTTGGCTGAAGATGATTGAATTTGATTGGTTTTCAGCTTCCTTTCTGTATTCATCATTCACCAGAGCAGAATCGATGTCTTATTTGGTTATCGTTGAATGAATGAGTGAATTAAATGGCTTCTTGGCCAGCTGGATGGTCAGAGCACCGATCTTTTGACACTTTCGGCAACGTCTAAGACAACTCTGTGGTGCTGGAGGGACTGGAGCTCACGGATCACATTCGCCACGCTGCCACAGATCAGACACCCATCTCTCCGCTGTGGCTGTCTGCCTCCCTTTCATATTCTCTGGTGGGGTGTCAGCTATCTCAAAGAGCTGTGGTCTCTTTCAGGGGTTCACGTCGAATTCAGAGCTCCTGTCTCATTTACTTCCTCCTGCCGCTTTGGGCCCTGCCAGCGTCTGCAGTGCGACTGGCATTGACATTGCTTGGTTAGTGCCAGGCGAGAGCCGAGTGATGCATGGGCCGCCCGAGTGGATTTTGTACTGAGGGCTTTTGGCTTCATCATTTACTGTGGATCAGAGGGCAGAGTGAGTTATTAAATACAACAGGCCCACTGGCACTGTGTGCTCTGGTCCAGAGAGAGGAGGAGGAAGAGGAGGGGATGAACAAGAATGAAATCATGAGAAAGGAGAAAGAAGTACAGAGAGAATGATAAATAGTTTGAATACAGAAACATGCACTAATGATGTTAGGTAGGAGGGAGAATGCTTGGTTTGTGTTGGTGGCAGTACCACATGATTCGTTTTGAAACATGAGGTAATTTATTAAAAATCTTCTGTGAGATTTCATTGTTTTTCGTTGTGCGCCTAGAAACTATGAGTGGAAAATATTCCTAAAATCGTTTCATTGTTTCAAGCATAGAGGCGGGCTGAATAAAATGAGACACAAAGAGGCAATATTTGACACAGTCAGTTTATTTGATACTCATGTCTGAATGAAATACGTTGAGAGAAAAGGAGAGCGACAGATACCAATAGGAAGAGAGACAGAAATAATAAAAACGGGAAAAGACTGAGAATCTGAGAAATAAAAGTGGGTTTCGACTGAATTTACACCGTCAGTTGAACTAGAATGCTAGAGGCCATTAAACATGTGTTCTTTGTCTTTTATTCTTTTATTATAAAAGAACAGAAATTCAAACACATGCTGAGGCACATGTTTAAAGTTTCAATCAGAAGTGTCTTGCCTTTTCAAACTGAGGCACGCGCCCCCTCAGATTTTGAATGCAACTTTCAAGAAAGTGTCTACGGTAATTATGGTGTGTGATTTATTGTAGATAAAGAAAAGTGTGGGACGTTGTTTCATGACTTTTTTTTTTTTTTACTGTGGAACACAGAAGAAGACATTTTAAAGTATTTTTACAAAGTGTTTGCCTATACAGTGGACATGAATAGCGTTGTGTCATGACTTTTTTTTTTTTTTACTGTGAAACACCGAAGAAGACATTTTAAAGTATTTTTACAAAGTGTTTGCCTATACAGTGGACATGAATAGCGTTGTGTCATGACTTTTTTTTTTTTTTACTGTGAAACACCGAAGAAGACATTTTAAAGTATTTTTACAAAGTTTTTGCCTATACAGTGGACATGAATAGGGTTGAAAACAATATTGGATCCCATTAAATTTCACTTTATGGACAAAAGCATTGAGAGATTTGCGTTCCGTGTAGATGAAAGTCTTATACGTTTATAATGAAATAAGTAATAAACATAATTTAAAATTTTAAGCCACTGTGTCCCTTTAGAGGTGTCATACCCATTCAAAGTGAGGGGGCACATGCTCTCTCATATTTCTGATCAAAGTGGATTTTAAATGCAGCTTCCAAAATATTTATTTTTTATTTTTTATTTGATACGATTAGATCAGTTGCCTTTTTAAGCCCAAGATCCCTGACCTCAACTTTTATGAACAAGATCTACCTATTAAAGAATTTATAGAAAAATAATTTACATTTTAGGCCTTTTATTTAGTATTTTAATTAGTGATGCACTGATCATAGCTGATCCCCTAAGGGCAAGTTATTATTTTTCATTGGCCCAAGTTAAAAAATGTAGATGTGAATCATTACCCTCATTTATTTTAATTGGATGAATGATTAAAAAAAAAAAAAAAAAAAAGGTGCATGCTGCATTCACACAACAAAATATGAAAATAAGAATGTTAAACCAGGGTTTAGGCATATGCAGTGTGAAACATCAGTTTATGAATACCCAGGATTAATTGTTAGCTCTGGGTAAATTATGAGCTGCATGAAACGTGAAGAAAGCTAACACAAGAATCTGCTAACCCAGGGTTTAGAATGACTCAAGGTTAATTATATCAAATATGCAAAGCCTTCAAATAACCTGAGATGGTCATTTGTGCGGTGCCCCCTCATTAAAAGATGCATGATGCCCCGGTTTAAACTTCACATGCAGAAACATAGACAAATTGAGGGTTCACACACTTGCATTCATCATCTCAAACTCCCTGCTCTTAATCAAGCCACCTGGCATTATTTTCTGTAATCAGCTGCAACAACTGAACTGGCTGTCTTAGACCACCCTCCCCGCCTCCCCCTTTCCTTCCACATACCTGTGTTTGTTGAAGTATGGCTTTGAGGGTATTTCAAGCCACACTTTAGCTTTGTGGCTCAGAGAATTGGTGCAGACCTGGTCTGGAAGCCCAGAGCGACTGACCTCTATTCCTCATTGCTGTCTCATTGACAGCACGGCTGGTCTCATTGAAATGCAGCCAGCAGGTAAAAATAACCACAGGCCTATGGACTTGAGAGAGCATCAAATCACTAGCTGCTAGTTCAGCCTCATGTGAACTCTGTCAACACAGAGTACATCAGACTCATTGCTGTACACCAAACAAGCCGCCTTTAGCAACTGTGGGCGCTAAATGCTAAATTACACACATCAGTCCTGTGACAAAAAACAATAATTACTCAAGTGACAGGTGCCAGGTAGAGGATCCATGTCATTGTGGGTTTTTTTTATCCTGGAGCTCTGCAAGTGTACAGTCTACAGGGCTGGCACTTCTCGAGCTGCTGACCAGGAAGGATACTCATCTCTAAAATAGCTTTAAGAGCATGGTCTGGATTTCTGCCAGAGGTTAGAAAGTCAGAATCTACCATTAGCACTTAGATGAAGACGTATACAACAATGTCAGATCTGTACATCATGTCTGTGCAGAGGTCCATGTTAGTAATGATTGGTTGTTATATATGTCTTAAGTGAAGGAAAGTGCATCTTTCTTAGTGGAAGCAGAAACAGTTTCCAAGTATATACAACATGTTGGTTCGTTACTGTACTCCAGCACTATAATTTGTATGTGTCTCTCTAGCTCAGTACGTGATCTAAAACATAGTGTTTTAATCAAAAGCTAATCAAGAGTTTTCTTACCAATTAGCACTATGCTAAACTGATACTGTAGCTTAACTGCACTCGCAAGTGAAAATTAAATTATTTTGTGGGATAATTAAATATATTTTAAACAAACTACAAACATAAAATTTATTTTGTCCTCACATTCTTTCTTGTAATTCTTTCCTCTCAGTCACGCAGCTGACTGTAAGGCTCATTATGCAGCTCATTATGCGGGGCTTTGTCTTCTCAGGTGTAAATCCCGATGATATTCATGATAGTTGATGTCTACTCGCATATGACTTTTACAAACAAAAAGTGTCTTCGAAAATTTAAACCAATATATTGTAAACAAGATGATTTTCACATAATTTAGAAAAAAAAATCTAGGCTACAAGCTCCAGTTCTTAAAAGTCCCGGGAACCATTGTTCTGTATGTGTTTTATGGCCTTATTCAAGTGATTTAAAATTTTTAGTTTTTCACGAACCACGCATAAAGTTTTTCTCAAAAACACAATCATGTACAAACATGCTGCTCACATATTATTATAGCCCAGTTTGTGCTGATTACAGTGAGATTAGACTTTAGCCATTTAGATGTTTATAAGCAACTGAAAAAAAGCCAGTTGACTTTAAAAGCAGATTTTTTTGCATCATTACTCCAGTCACACAATCCTTCAGAAATCCTTTTAACAATCTGATTTCCTGCAACAACAAAAAAAAAAAAAAAAAAAAAAAAAACGTGTTATTATTATTAATGTTGAAAAGTGCTGAGAATATTTTCAGGTTTTTTTGGGGGGCGATACATTGAAAGAACAGCATTGTTTGTTACATTTACATGTATTTGTTAAATTGTGTAATTTGAACACTAAAATAATATATGATTGAGAAAAAATACACTACTGTTCAAAAGTTTGGGCTCAGTAAAACTTTTTGAAAGGAAATTAATAATTGTATTCAGCAAGGGTGCGTTCAACTGATAAAAAGTGACTGTAAAGACAATTTATAATTCTACAAAAGAATTAGATTTTAAAAAAATGCTTTTCTTGTTCCTGAAAAAAAAAGTAGCACGGTTTTCACAAAAATATTAAGCTACAACTGTTTACAATGGGATAAATGTTTATTATTCACCAAATCAGCAGATAAAATAATATCTGAAGGATCATGTGTCATTAATAATGGCTGATGAAAATTCAGCTTTGCTATAAATGGGAATAAATTACTTAAAACATAAAAAAAAAAAAATCACAGTCATTATTTTTTAATCAGTACCCGTAAAAGTTTGAATGGCTTTGTGGAGAAGGTGGTTACATTTTTCAGTGACACCAGAAATACAAATCCCATTTGTATTTGAAGAACAGAAGGTGGTTACTGTTGAGCTCTGTATTCTGAGTAAATTTGTATTCAAAGTACAGTCAACATTTGTACCTACATTATTTTATTAGCCATGAATGCAGATAATAAACCACTTTAAAACCTTGTGAAATGCAAAATATAGAGATTAGATGTAATTGTCTTTATCCTAATTAGCAGCACTGGAAACAGTCTTGCAGATACAGTATAATCTGTAATTGCTGAAACAGGGACACTTATACTGCTGAAATTACTTTTGTGATTGAAAACATTTGGCCAGAGCCATTGTAAGGGAGCTTAATTATTGTTTAAAAGCATATGTTGGTGGAGTGTCTCAGTCTGGCAGCTGCAACAATTACACATTGCTCTCTTAAGTTTTACTTTGCTCGTTCCACTTAGCATGTCTTTAATTTTATTTCGCAAATTCTCTCACAAGTAATGGGCTTGTTTTGTTTTCTCTCTTACATTTTTTCTTCTCTCTAGGCAACATCAGGAACACAGAGCGACTGAGCTATGACAAACAGCAGCACTACAAAATCATGGTGACCGCTTATGATTGTGGCCAGAAAAGGGCGATAGAGAGTGTTCCGGTTCACATTGATGTCAAACCAGTGTGCAAACCTGGCTGGCAAGGTCAGTGGATCCTTCAAATCTGTTACCTCAGCTTTTACTGTTGCTCCATTCCTGGCTTCTGCTATTCAAATTAGCTGCTTATTCTGATGTTTATTTTTGTATTTTTTTAAAAGCAGTGTACTATATGTACAGTATTGCTGTTATATTGTAATAGATTGCAATTATTTTTTCACTGCTTATGGCTTAGGCAGTTGGCTCAAAAAAAATCTGTGGGTGTATGAAATAAAGAGACATTTGAAATGATCGTGCGGCAGTTGACAAACTACAATTGAAATGAATGGGAATGCTTAGCGATAGCTTTCTCTAGGTTTTATTGACTTTGTGTAGTTCTTTCAAGGCCATGTCAGCTAATTGCATTTTCAATTTTAAATGCGTTATTTGTGTTGAGGAGTTCCTAGAAAATAGTATTTTTCTAGAAGAAATGCCACAGTGAAATACAAAAGTAAATGGATGCAAATTTTCACAGAAAGAAAAAGCAAAATAGATAGTTATTTCAATCTATTATTCTAATATATATATATATATATATATATATATATATATATATATATATATATATATATATATATATATATATATATATATATATATATATATATATATATACATATATATATATATATATATATATACATACATATATATATATATATATACATACATATATATATATATATATATATATATATATATATATATATATATATATATATATATATATATATATATATATATATATATATATATATACATATATATATATATATATATATATATACATGTGTGTGAAGAGCTCAAAAGCAAAAGACTGTAAGTGCTGTCTGAAATTTTCATCTGAAATGAGCATTATTATCAGGCTTCTATGTTTAGGTTTAGTCATTTTTAATCTAATGACAATACATAGGTCTTTTTCTATGCAATTAAAGTGAAATAACCGAACATAAATATAGGAGAGTGATTAAAAATGCTCATTCTAGAAGAACATTTCAGACAGAACTTAGAGTCTTGCAAACTCGAGTTTCTATCTCTGCCTTACATCCACCCTCAGCCTCCGTCCACAAAATGGTCAGTATTGTGACTCAGCGGAGTAGTCTGTTCTCAGTGACCTCTGCGATCCCTTGTTCTGTTCTCCTCTCATCTGTGGCATGCACTGTTAGTGGTCTTAACTAGACAGATCGATATCCGTAGACTCCCTCTTCCCACAGGGACTGCACAGCAGCGTCAGCCTACAGCTCGTCCGCACACACTCTCACTGACCTCTCTGAACAAGCCCAGTATTCCTTTAATATCTCATGCCTACATGACAAGGCCAACCAATGCATTTTACAGGCTGTGGTAATGGATTTGTTTTAAACAGTCAGTAGGCAGAGCTTTCAACATCATTAAATTGGAGAAAAAGACGAGGCAGCTTTTTTCACAGTTTACCTTCTTTCACACATCGATTGAGGCGTGGAAAATATCTGCAGATGAATTCAATTCACAGGCTTCAGTTGAGCCATTAAAAAGCGGATGTCAGGGGCTGGAGAGACAGACGCCTAATCGCTGTCATCTAAAATTGTATTTAGAGCGTGAAAAGAAGTGTGTGTGGGGGGGGCTTTCATTCTCTCTTCAGCCAGGAGGAGTAAGAAAAACCCAAGTCCTTCTGAGATAAAACTATGTAACTAATCCAATCGTGACAAAAGTCAAACTTTGTAAAACATTCAGCAGCTGTTTGAGTATAGTGCACACAATTTAAATAAATCTCAAGACTTTGCATTAAAGTGTATTTTCTTTTTTCTTTTTTTTAAGCATTGTTTTAAACCTGTATATCTTTCTCCTGTGGAATGCAGACAAATAAATTGTAAAGAAGTTGAACTCTGCTTTTGTAACCAGGGGTTGTCAAAATTAATTTAAATATATAATTATTCATTCATTATATATGACAAGTATTTACTTTTCCATTCTAATTTATTTTTTATTAATCACTGTATGGAAAAGTATCATAATCATGATCACACTTCTCGGTTTTTTTAGTTCACCCAAAATGTCAATTAACTGAAAATCTAATCATCTTCAGGGCATCCAAGATGAAGATTAGTTTGTTTCTTCATCAGAAACAGTTTTGGGGAAATTCACCCATTGACCATCTGCAGTGAATGGGTGCCGTCAGATTGAGAGTTCAAAGATCACAGTAATCCACAAGCAATCCACATGACTCTAGTCCATCAGTTCATGTTTTGTGAAGTAAAAAGCTGCTTGTTTGTAAGAAACAAATCCATCAAGACATTTTAACTTTAAACTGTTGCTTCTGGCACTATGATCCATAACAAATGCTTCCTCCTGTGGAAAAAGTCGATCCCATTAAAAATCCACAGTCTGTTTTCACTGTAAACGGTTCTTGATTTGTAAATCAAGATTTTTCTTCCCTGAGTCAGAAAAGATTATTTTTTCACTGGAGAAATATTATTGTGGACTCATAATTTAGCTGAAAGCAACAGTTTGAAGTTCAAACCATCTTAATAATGGATTTGTTTCTTACAAACATGCAGGTTTTGCTTCACAAGATGTTAGTAGAAGGATTGGATTGGAGTCCTGTGGATTTCTTGTGGAATATTGTGATGCTTTTATCAGCTGTTTGTACTCTTATTCTGACGGCACCCATTCACTGCAGAAGTGTTGTAATGCTAAATTTCTCAAAATCTCCTCTGATGAAAAAAAAATAAGCTGATCTACATCTTGGATAGCCTGAGGGTGAGTAGATTTTCAGCAAATATTAATTGTTGATTGAACTATTCTTTCAGTAGTGGTTTGAGGATGAATAAATTATCTCAGAATTATTTTTATTTTAATGAACTGTCCCTTTAAGACACAGATTGTCTCTCTTACAAAATTCTCAGTTTTTAATTGAAGACAATTTTTCCATTTGATCTTGTTGCTGTATTTGTCTTCATTCCTTCACACTTGTCAAGGTGACAGCACATTGAGTGTGAAACTGTTCTGAGAACAGTATCCTGATTGAACCAATTAGACGGAGTCTGTTACACCTGTTTGTTAAGAGAATTTTGTTTGAGATGACATGGATTTAGATGAGTTATTACCTATTGAGAGGTACACAGCTCTCTGCCAAGAAGAGACTTATTCTATGAAAGGGCAGCTTCCAGTCTAAGCAAGCCAAAATGTCAGACTTGAGCGTATTAGCCTCAAATCTTGTAAATCCTCAGACCTTTTGCAAAACAGTTTTCATGTTAGGGTTTTGGCAGTGATACAGTTCACAAAGCATGTCTGTTTTGATTCATGCTAATTCGGTTTCCTCTCACACAAAGCCACAAAGTTTGTGTTCTCAAGAACTTTCCTATCACTCATTTTCTCTTTTTCTTGCTCGGTTTTCAGAGTCAGCAAATATTTATTGCCATAATTATTTCCATTTTGGCATGGAGACATAAATGGCATACCCAAGTGGGGACACAACTTAGAAACCTTATGAAACTTGCATGTGTCACTGAAAAACAACTTTGCTTTGATATGAGATATTATTAAGTGTTGCTTTTGAGAAAACAAGCTCCTTTTTATCATTCATTTTTTTTTTTAATTTTAGGGCATGTGAATGATTGAACTCTTCCCTGTAGACACATTGTTTTAGAGGAAGTGAAAAGACATTAACTGTCATTGATTCAAAGTTATAATGATAAAATTAAAGGGAATCATTTTTAAAAATATATTCTATTATTAAACTCCCATATTATTTAAATTTGAAAATATTTAAATTTTTAATAGTGGTTTCAAATGATGAATCACATCCAAATGAAAGTTTTGTTTACATAATATATGTATTTGTGCTGTGTATATATATTATGTATATATAAATACACACATGTATATATTTCACAACAAATAGTTTATATATTAAATATATTTATATATAATAAATCAGTGCATATTATATTTGTCCATGCTTAGAGACTGCTTCAGTCATAGGCCTACTCAAATATAGAATGTGCTGTTTATATTGTTGTTGTTATTATTATTATTATTATTATTATACATACACCAAGTATGTGGTATTAACCAAGTTCAGTGTGTGGCCATAATATTCATATCCATTTCTTATGAGCTGTCATTATGCTTTAGGCTATGTAAGTTACTTGTGATTAAGCTCCGTATTTGTAGTTGATCGGGAGAAATGTGAATTATTCGTTGGATTTAAATTAATTGTTATGCTAAGTAAGAATCTCAATTTATTTAAGTAGGACTGAAAAAAAATGTATTTTTAGTGAATCGTAATTTAAATATAAATATTTTTCTTAGAAGCTTCAATATGATTTATATAATTGTTTTGTGTTTGTGTTCGTCTTGTGTCCTTGTTTGTAATTTGTTCCTTTTGCCTTGTTGTCTGCTTTTGTAACTGAAGACCTGGAGCAATATAATTATTTATTATATTTTAGTTAAGGAAGAATATTATGTTTAAGTCATTATTTGTAGATTAATAATAAAATTAAAGGTTTTGTTCTAACCGAGGTGAACATGCTGAGCATTTATAATATTTTTATTAGGCCGAATATTAAAGATGTCAATATGTTTTATGTGTATTTATTTTGTCTGTAGCTCCATTTCTGTAACTGTGGAACTAAAAATAAATACAAGTCGTCACATCAATCGTAAGTGAACACGTGTGCGATATTTACAGAAGCTGTCAATAATGTATGGATAATGAACGTCTTATGTTTGTACTCCATTGTAACTTAATATCCTGAGCAAGATGAATTGTTCGTCGTCAGTTGGATAAAATGGTTTAAGTTATAATTTGCTTATATGGCAATTAAACAAGTTAAAATGTGTAAATCTTCAATACATATTTTTTATTCTTCATTTTCTTTCCTTACATACTCCAATTCATGTTAAAACACACTAGACATAGTTATTATCTGCATTCTTAACATGTTTTGTGCGAAGTCATGTACTGTAAATGCACTCATTGCTTAACATGCACACCAAAAAAATATGCTTTGCTTACACGCCGCTCATGCTTGCAGTGTGAAACCGGCGTTAGAATACTATGAAATATGTTGTGTGCCTTATCCTGTGACGTTGTGAAGTGAGTTTGGAGTAAAAACGTTATTAAATGTGGTATTTTCACGTGCTCTCAGATGGAACAAGATTTACTACACAGAGACATAATTCAATGAGAAGCCACACAAACAATTTTCATTATCGCAAACAATTTCTTCGATGATATAATCGTGCAATAAAATCGTCTGTGAATTTTTTTTTTTTTTTTTTTTTTTTTTTTTTTTTTTTTTGCCTAACTTGTCAGTGAACAACGGCTCTTTGTTGTAAATACCGCTCCATCTAAAAGAAGGTGATGATAATTTACTGCCGATTACAGAACCCGCTTTACAAAATGCGCATAACAATCGCATTTGATTAATTGTGCAGCCCTAGCAGGTATCATCTAAAGCATGATCTGGCCTTAAGATGTTTTGACAGTCACTGGCAGGCTCCCACGCCCAGAGAGATAAGCAGTCATTGGCTGAGAGATTGCAGGCCTGTGTTGTCAGTGTGATTCATAAGAAGTGAGGTGGTAGTGAGGACTGAGTGACAATCATGGTAGGCACCGCAAAGGTGAAGGGTGAGGATTTCTGGTTGTAATACTTCCTGCTTCCATAAGTGTGCAATTGGGCAGCCACTCTTTGTCTCTGGTCAAATCCCATCTGTCAACACTGATCTCTCCATCTTTCTATCCAGCAGCCCATCTTACTGAACCATCCACTGAGAGTGACAGATCTCTCATAGAGTGCAGAACCCATAGAAAACTGGCACTGTCAATCAGATCTTCACTTACACCGTGTATACGATATTTACTGAGAGAAAAATGCATGGCAAGACTTGATTTTATCTGTCAGGAATACATTGAACTTGGGCACTTCGTAATAGTAATGGATCAAGATTAAATGCAATTAAAAAAAAAAAAATCTAAATTGATGTTTTTTTTTTTTTTAGTTTAGTCATTCCTTTCCTGTTCTGTGTTGTTTTTTGTATATAACCTGCAAAGATAAATAATTTAAAGTGATACCAGGGAATGTGCATTTATAAACTAAATGGGCTGATTTTTCTTTCATGTCAATATTTTATCATGCCATATTAATTTTGGTCCATTTTACTGTGACTAAAGTATGCAATTTACTTACAAAAGTTTATAAAATAATAACTTTTGCCATTATATCTTTATGATTTCTTGGCATAAATGCAGTAAAGCAGTTATAATTATTTTCTTTCTGATTAAATATAAATTAAAATTTTTAGAGCTTAATTGGATCCTTTTAAGCACAGAGTCATCATAAATTAATGAATATGATTTATACAGATTTTTTCCACTTTGCCTAGAGTGTTTCCAGACTTTTGAAGGACAATATAATTTATAGATGATAATGTGGAAGGCAACAAAACAAATGTCAAACAATTTTTAACAACTGCATATTTTAATTAAAATGGTAAAAAAAAAACATTCTCATTTAGGTAACAACAGAGCTTTGGTTCAAATGCAGACCTGCACTATTTAAAAATATCAGACTATTCTGTTCACAGTTATTTGGTACTATACACTTTGGTAAGTTTTTTTTTATATATATGTGGCAGTACAGGTTTGAATCTGACCACTATCAAATCCTGATCTTTTCCACTTGTTTCTCTCTAATAGTTTCCTGTCCCTCTCCACTACACTCCCTGATTAGATTTCAAAATGCACAGACATAAAATTAGAAGAAAATTAGAATATATATATACACACACACACACACACACAAATGCACCACTTCCAGTCATTTAATTAGCCTTACATTCATCCGTGAACATCTCAAAGCAGTCTTATGATGGAAACTCTGTGAAAGAAATGAGGTGAGTTCCCTGGCCAACTCATTACATAACCACCTGTCATGTAGCCCTTTCCTGGACCATGTCACCCCAAAGCCCCTACTCTCCCATTATTTTTTCATGCGTATCCCAGTCTGTTGTTTTTTACTTCAGCAATTCCAGTGGCAATATCAGTCCCCGCGCTGCTCTTCCACGACTTTTTGGCGTCTGTGGCATTTTCGAATAAGCAATGAATGTTTAATGCCGCAGTTAATGTTAATCGTCACCCCGAGGTCCTGAAATGGTCTTTCTATTGAACAGAATGAGTCTGGCCTCTGGCTTTAGTGTGTTTGGATAATCGAGGGAATTATTCACTCTCCAGGGAGTTGATGAGTCATTGCGCAGCACACACACACAATGTTGTTTTGATGCCATGCTTCCAAAAGCTCTTTATTCCAAAGTCCTGTTACACATGCTTCCTTTCTGATGCTCGATTAAAAGAAGACCCACTGCTGTTTTTTTTCTTCTTTTTTTTCTGAAAAAGTGTTTTGCTGTGTATATTGTATTTTGAAGTAAGCTATAAAGCTTCTCTGCTCAGTTTATCTGGGGCAGAACGACTACCTCAGATATTCATGAGGAACTTTTTTAAGACCTTTCCCTTAAAAAGAGGTAGAGATGGAGGCCTGTGGTACTGTACTGTCGCCCCATTTTATCCACAGTAGTGCCAATGAATAATGTAATAAGATATTCAGTTAGGGAAACGGGCTGAGGGAATATCTCTCTGCTGAGGTGAATACAAAGCACTGGGTTCTCTGAATTATACAGAGAGTCCATAATGGCCAGCAAGAAAGAGTGAGATGTTTTATCTAAAGGGTTATTCTTATTCTAAGCTTAATTTTTTATACAGAGCACAAGACAGAGTAATGTAACATGTATGAACACAAGCTAAAGCACACAGTGATATGCCAGCCTTGACCAGGAGGGTTACCTGTATCAGTAAGCAAATAGTTCCACATGGATTCCTTTTTTCCTGTGACATTGATGTTTGCTTTTACCCATAGCTTCTGTCCCGATTGGTTTAACCTCTTTGTGTTTGTACTGAAAGATAAAAATGATACAGCATAGATGTAAATCTGATATGGGGCGACAACAGATCCTGTAGCAACAGCTGAACTCTGATATGAAGGCAAATAACCAATATCAAAATGTATCAAAGTGATTGTGATTTTAAAGGGTGTTGAAGCATGGTGGGGAAAAGTTGGGCAATTAATATTAAAGGGTTACTCCACCCCAAAATGAACATTTTGTCATTAATCACTTACTCCCATGTTGCTTCTAATTGGTAATATCTCTGTTCATCTTCTGAACACAATTTAAGATATTTTGGATGAAAACCTGGAGGCTTGAGACTGTCTTGAGACCGGTTTCTAATATGTGTTTTTCTCCCAGGGTGGAACAAGCGTGTGGATTATGAACCTGGAACAGGAAGCAGGCAGCTCTTTCCCAAGATGCACCTGGAGACCTGTGATGGCCCTTTATCTTCAGTGCGAGCCATGGTAGAACTGCAGACCAGTCATATTGGGAAGGGCTGTGACAGAGAGACCTATTCTGAGAAGTCTCTGCAGAAGCTCTGCGGTATGATTCACTTCAACACAAATCTTTTATGAGTCAGTCCAGAACTGCTTTGATTTGGTTTGCTGAGCTTAATGAGTTTAATTCAATTCACAAACTTCTACATTTAAATAGAGATGCACAGTATTATAGAATGTATAATTTATTATTCAATTGTGGGGCATGTAATGGTGTGCAATGGATATTTAATTTTTCATGCACATTATTTGACTTTATTTTACTTATTTTACCATAATCTAACAGTTTTTAAGTGAGTTATAGTTATTTCTAAAACTGTCTTTGCACAGTCTGAAATTCTCCTCTGAAATTAACGCGCTTAAAAAATAAATATGTCCTCATGTGGTGTCAATCACATATACACACTGCCTCCAAACCTTTCATCCATCATAAAAAAATCGGACTCAGTGTGCAAGGACCTTAAGTCTTCCAAAGCATTAATTATCTAATATCAATGTTAAATACCTCTCTTTTTTTTGTCATACTATACCTTATAAGGTTGTTTTGCTCAAATTCACATGTAACTACTAGATATTATAACAGTTGCATTTATTTTTTATTTATTTAGACAAAGTAGTATTGATTTATTAAATCTGCCAGTTATGAGTTATAACTAGAAAACAATTATTGGCTTAGTATAATGGGGAAGAATTTTAATATCAGTTCATCCCTACAATTCACCTAACCATATCTCATGTACAAATATTGGACACACTTTAAAATGGGTTATATTATAAAACAATTTTCATGTGTCATTTTAATCTGATAAAAGACTCTTTGACAGTGATGCATTATGAAGTCAGAGCCACTCTGGCACACATCAGTTGTAGAGTGATTAAAGCTCTGACTGATTTGAGAAGCATTAAGTGTGTTGATCTTTTTACCATCTTGGCTCTCTCAATAATACTCATTTCCCCTGTTGATGTCAGTTGCTTTTGCCCAAGCACTTTGTTCAGTTAGCTAAAATAATAGTTTATTGTTTGAAAATAGGCACATTTTTGAAGTTTTTCTGAAATAGACATCAAAGCTTCCAACAAAGTATGATATATTTTTTTCAAAAGCACACCTAGATAATTTAGGTAAAAATATGCTTTTGGAAAACCCCAAAGACCCAGTGTGTGACCAGTAGTGTACAACCTTGAAATTCAGACAGTTTAGTCTGGACTGGACATTTGATGACAAGAGCTGCCACTGAGACTCATGTAGCACTAGAAATTGCTTGCGTAATGTAATCTCATTGACCTGTACCTTTACGGTATCGCTGGAAATGGAATCTCTCAGAAGAGCTCAGATGCTCACTTGGAGTCTGGCGGTGAATTTATCGTCCAATATCGATTGGCAGAAATAAATATTGCATAGCTTAAAAGCAGAGCCGCTGCCATATTCTCTCTCGCCCCTGTCTCTCTTTGGTCCCGTGGCGAAGTGAGTGATGTGGAGCTGTGGAATGAGAACATGCTGCTTTGACATCGCCGCCGCTCATCGCTCATTCTGTCCCTCTGTGCTGGCCATCCTGTCACCCCTGAGTGGGGGAAAAAGATTCAGTATCCTCATGTACTCCCAAATAAAAAACACAGAGAGAGGCATGGAAGGGAGGGAGGACGGCTAATCAAAGATTGATAGGTGGTGCTACCCTTGCATATTTAGGGAATCTGTACTAGACTTGTCCTCAAAGCGAGTGTGAACACAATTACTTATATTTCAAAGTTTTGCCTTTTTAAAGGGATGGTTCACATATCCCTAACATATGCTTCCAAGCTGATGAGGAATCCATACTCAAACTTTTTTTAACCCACATGATCACCCTAGCTTAACGTGCCAGATTGTTGCTAGGATATATCTGACAGCAGTTTTGTAATGAGACATTTGCTTTCAGAAATGACATTTCAGTCAGGGTTGAATGTGGGTCTCGGAACCAAATGTTACTTGCTTTTCATCTCTAATTTGATTTGAAGTGTGCTGTATGCACAGTATATTTGAATGCCAGGGCAACTAACATGATTTTAACTCTTTGTGACAGACAGCTTGTAATTTTTCATCGCTGCCTCTTGCGGTAACCTGAACTAACCTATGTGCTTTTATCTCCGCAGGAGCAGCCTCGGGCAGCACAGACCTTCTCCCGGCACCGAGCGTGTCCACCAATTGGACGGCTTCCTTGCTGACAGACAGTGGCCGGGACAGCGACCTCATCTTCAGATTTGATGGACGACAAGCGGCAAATATCCCAGAGTGGGTTGTGCCACAGAACCTGACGGATCAGTTTACCATTGCAACATGGATGAAGCACGGGCCAAGTCCTGGACTGAGAGCCGAGAAGGAGACGTTGCTGTGTAATTCCGATAAAACTGGTGAGCTACAGTATGGTGACCCAGTAGGCCTGTGCTAAACCTTTAAGAAAGGCAGGGTTTATATATACTTTTTTTTTTTCATTAAATAGTGCTAATATATTTTAGATTATAGTGGTGGCCAATATTATTATAACACTAGTATTTCCACCAGCTAAAAGTGGTTTTAAGTCAGTTATATATATCTTTTGCTGTAGTGTGTCAAGTAGGAAATCTTTCAAAACATTCATTTTGCCATTAATTGTAATAACCCAGAGAGGTTTTTGTTTTCACAAGGAGTCTGACAACAGCCAGTGCTCCACACTAATAATTCTGGCCACCACTTTATGTCTGGAGTTTCCTAATCTGGTGATCCATCCACAGTTTGGTAGAATCGAAGAGATCAGTGCTACGGATGTATAATGCAAACCCAAGAAAAGTTTGATCAGTACCAGATGATGCCCGGGAGCATTAAGGAGAGAGATTAAGACTATGGATTAGATCTGGATTAAAGAGTGGTTAAGAACACAATTCTCTAAAAAGGGTTAAAGGGAAACTCTAATCAGGAAGAAATGCAGCATGACTGTCAGCGGCCAGTTCTCCGAGACCGAGTGGCCCTGATGGGGGCCGACTGCTTGGCAGGGCTCTTTCGAGTTCATTGATCCCAGGCGTCATGTTGAGTGGGTGTGAGACTAAATCAATTCAACATGCACTAAAAGCAGCCGCACAAGAGACATCAGGCAGCGGCGTTGAGGTGAGTGGAGAGGGGCGCCGTGTGGAGGAGATGTGGCAGCCACCTTGATCAATGAGAGGATTCTGAGAAAGCTTGAAAGCAGTCCAGACTTTCTTTGAGTAAGACACGTGGTGAACAGTGAAAAGTTTCAATAACAAAGAAGAAAGCGCTTTAACAGGAGTCTCAGTTTGAATGGCAGCTCTCTCATGCACATCCTGTTAGGATTTAGCATTGTAAATTTAAATTAAATTAAATGGTACAAGTGCATTTTAGAAATTGCAACATTATAATGTAACATTATAAAAATCACTATTAAGTTAAAAGTACTTTTAAAGATCAACTTAAAGCTAGGACTACATGACAGCAATGGTAACCCAAATGAAAAACAAAAAACAAAAAGGAATAAATAGTACATAATATATAATACATTTTCAGTGGCCATTACTCAGTCTTCAGAAAAAGCAATGTTTTGCTAAACAATTGTGCTATTTAATATTTTTGTGGAAGCCTTGATACATTTTTAGGATTATTTGTCGAACAGAAAATTCAAAATAACTGCACTTATTTGGAATATTTTTTTAAGTAATGTAAGACTTGAATATGATTTGTCAATTCATTTATTCTATAAATGAGTAAAAAGTGGTTGGTAGTAAGCTGGTTATCCCTGGATTTATGAGGAGGATTTAGGAAATGTATCCTGCCAGTCAGTCCATCCCTGACTGGAATTATTTCATTTAGAGTTTCTGCAGAACCACGGTATGTGTTCATTTTTCGCTATGTCAAATCTTATCTCCTTGTTTGTAGTGTAATTTTTATGACTCAGCCTTGTATAACAGTCGAGAAGTTTTCTAACATGACTATGCAGTTCAGACAAGCTCTCAGAGCGAGGCATGGAAATCTATAAATGTAAATCTATAATTGACACGACGTTCTTGCTTTGGCAACCATTGTGAATGATTTGTAGAAAAGTTATTTTACAGTCCTAAAATAACACATCATTTATTTGCCCTGTCTAGCATTATTTTTTTAGGCCCTTACAGTAAGGCTTTTCTGTGTTTTCTTTTTGCAGAGATGAACAGGCATCATTACTCTCTATATGTCCACAACTGCCGTCTGGTGTTCCTTCTGAGGCGAGACTTTATTCAGCTGGACTCCTTCAGGCCGGCAGAGTTCCACTGGAGACTGGAACAGGTGAGGAGCCCCCAGGCACCTGTCTCACATGCACGTCAACATCACAACGAGCCCTGTGATAAACAGGACGGGAAAAAATGCCTCACTGATCGGGCTCCATTTATAGTAATCACTTGTGAAGTCAAGTTCGCTCTGTATAATTTTCAATTACCTGTTTTTGAATTATTCATTATCCATGTGACTGATCTTTCCATTGCAATGAGTGATCTGTCACTGGTAAAATGATTATTATCAGAAGGACAAATTGGAAAGCCGACACATAGACAGCACTCACGTTTTCTCTCCCAGTGCTTATTTGGCTCATAATCCGGCTTGTCTGTGTTTGGAAGCACCTTGATTTTCAGCATTTCCCTTGGCTAATGTTGAGTGCGGACTAATCTTTTGATGGAGAGCACTAAACAGACTTTATATGTGTGTCACCGTGCCTCTCAACGCTTGCCAAGGGGAACAGAGAGCCGAGGTGAGACGTGTAATCAGCATGAAAAGCTCTCCACAGCTATGACCTCTCGCAGGGAACATAATTATAGTCCTTCGCCCACACCAACCCTTAACCGCAAATTAAACGCACATACACATTCTCAAATCCAGACGTGCACTAGCCCAAGCGCAACATCTCGGACCTGTGGCAGTTGTCTAACATAGTGGTGAAAGATCTGGGCTGGTAGCCGAACGTTTATACATTTGAGTCCCTAGGATGAGACATGAGCTTTGGCTATTTTGCCTTTTGAGCAAGGCACTTAACCTCAGGTCACTCCAGGAGAATTGACCCTGTATAGGGTCTTTCAGACTGAATTATTGACTTTCAGTTGCCAATTGGTGGCAAACATGAACACTCTTAGCGATACTGAAATATTCTGAGATGTGATTTGCCTCATAATATAGTTTAGCTGTTACTTGCTACTAGCAACCGACAGAACAGCTACTTGGCAATCCTATCTAATCTCTGTCAGTGTGAGTAAATTGTAAGTCACTTTGAGTAAAAGCATCTGCTGAATGACAACTTACTACTTGCTCTGACAGGCTTTTTATAGTGGATTTATAAAGACATGCCACATCCACACAGTCTGATCATTAACCGGCTGATGTATATGCACAGTAAAATGGCAAGCGCTGGCAAAATTCACTAGATTAAATATGATTGAAGGGTCCCTTGATTATTCAGTGTGGAAGAACTAAACTCTTGCCAAGGGTTGTGAGCTTGGTGGAATCAGAATTTGGTTTGAGACACTTGTTAGGAAGTAAACTAGATGTCTGTGAGTAGAATTGTATGTTGTATTGGTAAAAGTATCAGTACTTATAAAATTTGGATTCCATTGAAATACTGAGGTTTACATAGATTTTCTTGGTGTTATTTGTTTATTGTCATTAATTGTGGTCTTGTAATTATTGTGATTTTTTAAAATCTATTTCAGAGAGATTGTGGTTGGTCGCTTTACATGTCAGACAGTTTATTCCTGCCTAAATTGTTGGTTCTTGGCCAGAATAAAGTTAGGTATGGCTACACTTAACTAAGTGCTACAAAATGGAAATAAAAAAATATGGAATCGTTTTACTAGATAAAATAAATAAAATACTCCTATTACTTGCTTCCGGGTTTTGCACTACAGTTTATATGCACTACAGTTTAGGTTTTGGTTCTGTATGATTTTATTTTATTTTATTTATTTATTCATTCATTCATTTTTTTTATTTTTCAAAAGAGGTGAATACTCTCAGTATTAAATTCATTAAAAGTGACAGTTAAGACATTTACAGTATTACAATTAATTTCTGTTTTTAACTTGAAACCTGATAAAAAATGTATCACTGTTTTTTTTTTGCAAAAACATATTAAGCATTCCAACTGGTTTTAACTTTGATAATAATTAGAAATGTTTCTTGAGTGCCAAATCAGCTTATTTGAATCATTTTTAAAGGATCATGTTCCAAAGTCAGTTCTAATCCTTCCATCACAGAAATAAATTACATTTCAATGTATTGAAATAGTTTAAATTGAAATTATATTTCACAATATTATTGTTTTACTATATTAAAAAAGTGTACTTTAACAAGCTAATGTGTATCCCCTTTCATATATTTTGAGTTCATACAAGTCATAATTTGTGTGTGTGTGTGTCTGTGTTTAACCAACATATAATTATTCCAGCGAGTCCATGCAATTATTATGACAATAAACAATAAGCTCAGTTTGAAGAATGGTTCTGCCTCAGGGTTCTTGATGGCTGTACTTAGTTTGTTATAGGTCAGAGGGAAAATGAGCTCCTTTCAAAGCTTCAGCTTCTCTCCTGTGGTCAGAGCTCAGCCAGTTGATGAGGAACACAAGTAAACAATATGGGGTCAGTAGACAGGCTGCCATAAAATAAGGTCAGCTGCAGAAGGAGCAGTGCTTTTACCTACAATCTACACAACATCTGTCAGAAACCACGCTAGACTTTCACATCGGTTCTTAGATACGTTTTACTAAACACTTCCATATAAGTACATACACATATGTAATAACCAATAAGAAGCTTGTTACAAACCCGCTCACAAAACTTACTATGGTGACCATCATGAATGCGAGCAAGAACTTCACCCCTCATTTTGATTGGGATTATGATTCTTGTTCTATGCAGGAGAAGCCCTGCAGACTCACTCAGAAACCCTTGTTGGCTAAAGTAGGCTCGCAGATTGACAGGCACCGCTCTTATATGTTTAGGCCACCCTTGCTGGACATTTTTAAGCACGCTTTGCAACTCTACAACTACTTTCGTAGCATCAGCTATCTGATGTAGCTTCTGGAAATAAGCTGGAAAGTGCTCCTCGACTCCAGCTACATAGGCCTCGACTTCCTCTTCAATGTATGACTGTTTTGAGTTGGCCAGGGGGTGTCTGTTCAGTGTGTCCGCTATAAGCAGAGACTTTCCTGGGGTATACACTGCCACAGGGTTAAAGGGCATCATCCTTATTAGGAGCCGCTTACAGCAAATGGGTACTTCGTCAAGGTTTTTCTGGTTTATCAAAGGGACTAAAGGTTTATGATCTGTGAGTACTTTGAAGGTCTCTAAACCTCAGAGATATCATGACAGCTTTTTCGCACATCCATATGCCAGCACTGGGGCCGCTACTAACATTTTTTCACTTTTGTGAATGCCTCCTCTTGACTCTTGTCCCACCCCCTGCTCATGTTCTTCATGAGTACGACCATATACTTAGAAATTTTTGCATTGCTCTTTTAATTCGCGATAATCACAATGTTCCGAGAGCTCCTAAAGCCCTCTTATGAAAGCTTCTACAGTCTCTCCCTCTCGCTGACACCACTGATGAAACTGTGCATGTTCGTATACTGTACACTGTACGTTTCTTCGGGGTATTAATTGCTCGTCAAACTTCTGAATCACCACTTCATCGTTATCTCTGTCATCGTCATTATCAAATGTGAGCATTTTGAATATATTCTCTGCATCCTTCCCCATGGAATAAATGAGAGCACTGACCTGCACATAGCCGTCCTCCAGTGATAATGTGGTGGCTGTTCTGTAACGCATGAATCTCTGTTTCAACTCTGGCCATTCACTCGGCCTTTCAAGCGGGAAACTTTCTGGCTGCGAAAATTTGAGCATATTCTCTACTGTGCAGTTCTTCACGTATATGGGCAATATAGCAACAGTCTATCAGAGTCCACTGAGCTAAAAGTCTTCTGACACCATGTCAAAAACAACGCTAGACTTGCACATCAATTCTTAGATATGTTTTACTGAACACTTCCATACATACATACATATGTAACCAATAACCAATAAGAAACTTTGATACAAACGCATATATTTATCACAACATCCACCACATGAAATGTTGCAGAGCAGAAAGTCTAAATACAGCTGTTGGCTTGTGTTTTACCGATATGCTGTGATATTCTCTGTATGTCTTTTTTTTATACATTTATCTTTCATGGCCACTTTGTTGATTTTTGTAGGAAAGAGTATTTCTTTGCATCTGATATCTGCTTGCAAATGAAAGGATCTGAAAAAGGATAGAGTGTGAGAGGAGGTGTGAATGTGCTTGTTTACACTTCAGTGCATTTTCTCTCTTCCTGTTTTCCCTGCCATGTACCTCTTCTCCAGCATGGCTTGATAATGGTGTCTCTCCAGCTTGGAGGCAGTAAACAGAATATGCTTGCCTTGATCTCAGAGCACAGCACTGCTCTGTTCCCAACATGAGACACATCTGTTTTTCTTTCTTTTCTCTCTGCCCTGCCTCTGACTGCTTGCCACTGATACCTAAACAACAGATTATCCAGTTGTAAAAGTCACTGTAGTTAGTTTGAAATTTATCTTTAATCCCAACAAACAAACTTCTGACTCTTCTGAATAATGTCTTGAACACTTTTCACCTTGTTCTGGCCAAAAACAGCCTACTTATATATATATATATATATGTATATATATATATATATATATATATATATGTATATATATATATATATATATATATATATATATATATATACATATATATATATATATACATATATATATATATATATATATATATATATATATATATATATATATATATATATATATATATATATATATATATATATATATATATATATATATATATATATATATATATATATATATATATATATATATATATATATATATATATATATATATATATATATTTTTTTTTTTTTTTTTTTTTTTTTTTTTTATATATACAAATATAAAAAAACAAACAAAATACAAACCCTGATTTTTAATTTTATATATATATATATATAATAAAAAATCAGGGTTTGTATTTTGTTTATCAGGGTTTGTATTTTGTTTGTTTTTTATATTTTCTTAAAAATAATTATTGAGCGCAAACTCAGTATATTAGAATGATTTCAGAAGGAACAAGTGGCACTGACATTTAGCTGCTGAAAATTCATCTTTGCCATCAAAGGAATAAATTCGATTTTAAAATCTATTAAAATAGATAACCTTTATCATAAATTGTAATCTATCTATTCTTACTATATTTTTATCAAATATAAAAGCAGCCTTGGTGAGCATAAAAGTGTTCTTAATGGGTTTTTTCTTCTTCTTTTTTTTTTTCTTATCAACCCAAAACTTTTTGAATGGTTGCTTAAATAATTTATCCCAGCTTTCTATCCCTCGTCTCCCTTTTAATGTTAAGTAGTATAAGTATTTTAACTGACATGATCCTGCTCTGGTCATGAAATTAGCCTTAGATGCTGATATGGCATAGAACACCCAAGATATTGTATGTTCATCTATCCAAAAGTAATAAGCTCTAATGCCCCCAACCACATTTTGTTGAATCCAATGACTACCCACTTTATCAACCCACATCCTTATTTTCCAAGATTTCATGCCACACATTTTTCAGAATTGAGCAAATTCAGTCACCAGCGCTCATTACAAGCAGGAACAGGAATTTTAACTAGATTTTGCCTTTAACAAATATTTTTGTGTGTGCAGCATAAGATCCACACAGGCACAGACTGCTAATACCTTAAGGTGCTTGTTGGCTGGGTAGAAGGACGTGAATTTGTTTGTGTCAGTCAGGCACTGTTGACAAGTTTGTCAGGAGGTAAGGGAGGGGCTGCAGGTGCTGTGGTATTTCTGACACTTATGGCTGTGTGCTGATCTAAGGCACCTGTAGAAGATTTGATTGACGCTGCCGTCTCCACCCCAGCCTAGTGGCCTGCAGCAGTGTGAGCGTCGTGTTCTATTAAGAAGCCAACATTGATCTAGTAAAATAGCTTTGCGGTGATAGCATGGCAGACACACTTTAGGTTGGAGAAGAGAGGGAGCAGAAAAAAAAGACAGGGTGTTGGCTGCTGGGCATCTCATCCAAATACAGCTCCTTGCAGTCTCATCAGCACTCTGAGAGGACACTCAGTGGCTCCCGCTGCAACTCCATTTAGCCCTATTGATTTTGCAATCTTCCTCACACCTGCCTCTTTACCCCACACCCCCACCCCCCCAGCCACTCTTTTCAGTTAGAGGGAAATAATGATGAAGAGGTAGAGAGTGATGCCAAGTGAGAGGAGGGAAATACTTGATGGGGGGGGGGGTATTCTGTACTATTTGTCTTTTTTATTGGTCACTTTCTAACTTTGTTTCTCTTTGTCTCTCCCTCTATAATCACATGGAATAGAGGTTTAAAGTCTATTGGGTATAAGATTAAGCAACAATAAAGGAATAGTTAAACTAAAAATTATATTTAGTTATCCATGTTGTTCCAAACTTGTGCTGTTATGAGAAAAAAAGCTATTTTCCATCCATAGTAAGATCTGTAAATCTAAAAAAAAACAAAGCACCATTAAATTACATAAAAGGATTTGATTTTTTTTTTTATCTTAACATCGCATGGTGAGCTTCTGTTACATCACAGATGTACTGTAGCTGTTCCAAGGTTAATAACAGCAGGTTTGAAATAATAAGATGGTGAGTAAAGAATAAAAAGACGTTTTGGATAGACTTTGGATACCTACAAATACAGAGGCTGTCATGTGGCTATAAAGGCTTTGATCTAGGCCCCAACCTTGCCTCAGTGGCACTGCCCATAGTTCATGTGGGGTTTTCAGCAGGGCACCTTGAACGGTTGCATCGTATTAAAGCTATAAAATTGAGCATAATTATTTTCCACAATGGCCATTAAACAAAGACATAAGGGAGACCTCGGCAGCTCTGTGTCTACATTGGTTAAGACGCAAGGCGAGTCATCCGTTAATGGCTCTTCAAACACTAGCCTAAATCGATATTCAAAGATTTGTTTGCATAGACACTTCTGCTCATCGATTGGAGGTGCGTGTGCGTGTACCAAGGGTCTGTGCATGGCCCACCTCGACCAGTCGGTACTGGCGTGGAAAAACCTGGGCAGGCGTGTCATTTATCCCTGTCTCGCTCAGATCATCGACCCGCACCGCTCCGGTAGAAAATTACACTCCGTCCTGTCAATATGACATTCATTGTACGCTTATCTACTCACAATTACATGCACTGCATCTGTGGCTTCCTTTGGCGATGCGCTTAAGACGCTGTATTGTTTTGTGTTAGATGGATTGCATTCCATGCATGACCGCTTACTTGCTTTAATGAATACATGAAGACTTATAATGAGATCTCACAGAGGAGAGCGTGCAGCTTATCGAATGCTGTAAAACTTAAACTATAGACAAATAGATGAGTCCCACTGGAGCTTAAAGCTAATATAAATCAGGCGAGGAACACGTGTCATTTGATTTTCCAGGAACTTGCACAGATTTACAGCAAATACACACAAGTGTTGTCATGTTTTGCAAAGCCATGTCATTATTTAAGCATATTTTTAAATGTTTCTTCTCTTTTCCAGAAAAATATATTTAAAAATGAAAAACAGGTTACAAAAATGATTCATTTTGGTGTCAGCTGGTGCATGGAAAGTCAATGGAAAATAACTATTTTTATTATTATTATATTGCTTCTGAAGGCTTTAGGCAAAAATCAAAAGACAGGCTTATGAAAGCTACAGAATTTTACGAGAATCATAAATTGTCTGTACCAGCGAGCATTCTGCTTTCCATCAATGTTTCAATTATTAGCCATTTGTCTGCAAAATCTTGCCCACTTTACAGTTCTTCCGATCATTCTAAAAAGACATCAGGCCTCCAGTTTGGGAAAAACCACATTCGTTGATTGAAAGCCCAGTGATAAACTATCAGATACTCTTTTTAAATGCTTGAATTACTCTCAGTGATGCCATTCACTGCCATTTAGGCAAATTGTTCATGTAGTATGTGCCATAGACTTCTGGTGTTCACTGATTTCTATGGACTTATTCATAAATTGTATTGATATTTTAGCACCATATTGTTGCCATATAAATTTATGTATTAAATATATCTCAACATACATTTAAAAATATGATTTAATTGTATTTTATTTTATTGATTGCAAATTTTAGGGATGTATTTAAGCAATCTATATATTAACTTTTGCTTCATTGATTTGCAGATTTTTTTACATAAATGTAAATGTCTTTCACATGACATATTTGCATTGTGCGTCTTGTTTTATAGGATTACGTGTTCAGTGTCGTCTCTAAGCAATTACCACACTTATTGTATATGGCCACAAAAACACAATGGTGAGATAAATGAAACTCGGCACAATGTGAAGCACTTTCTATTCAAATTTAAATGGATTGAAATGTCATTCACTCGTTTGCTTATTTTTATTATGCACATGAAGAATAGGAGGAAGGAATGCAAGAAGTCACCAGAGTCAGAAAAGTTGCACAACTATTGTGTTTTGTATTAGCTCTAAGCCTGTGTTTGCATTCTTTTTCTTTTCAAGCCTCGTGTCTTGCCATAATCAAAGCCTATTGTGATGTACCTGAAGGCTGCTTTGCGCTGTGAAATAATCATGAGCCTCTGAATAATGCATCTCTACAGCTCTATTTCCACATTAGCTAAACAAATTTTGCTCGTCCATCAGCGCCAGGCACCACTGCCTCCTTTTATGACCATACACCCTTCCACAACTTTTCACTAAACCTGGTCATGTAAGAGGTAGAGAGAGTGATCAGTTTTTACCCGACTTTCATCTACCATTTCTCCTTTTGCTCCTTTTTTATTTTTGGCATTCCAAAAATAGCAGCACCAAAATATTCACAGGCTGATGTTCCTTTTGGGGGATGGAGGGATGTGTTCTCTCCTATCTCTCTCCCTCCTACCGTGTTTTGCTTCAAAGTAAAATTTGTACTCTTCTCCACCAGGAATACTTCGCCTAGAGCTCTTGAGACACAAAAAGAATACCAATTCTGATCACAGTTTTGGCAGCTTCTGATGCACATATGTTGAATCTTTGCACGCACGTGTGGCTTGTGGAATTTGAAGTGATTGCTTTGCATTGAGATTGGTTGAGTGCTGCTGCATGTCCCCATCCAGGAACAAGACTCCATCTGAACCTCTTTCTGGCCTACCTCGGTCCCCGTGCCATGCCAGTGTAATGGATTTGCATCAATAATGCAGGAGTGAGAGCGAAAAAAAAGCTCTGCTGAAAGAGTGCATGTACATGTTTGAGAGCAGATAGGGAGTGATAGATGTAGTGTGCATAGATTTGCGTATGACTTTAGAGGGTGCAACGGAGGAACCGGGGTTTGAATTGGCGCACACGTGGAAATGAAAGCGTGCAGGTTTTGATGAACTGATGCTGAACTCCATGGACCCCATCAGTTCTGGGATTGAGTGGCGGGAGAGATTCGCTCCTCTATTCCTCTGATGACTTCCAGTGAGTTATTTTCCTGGCTTTCGCCCCCACACTTTCGATTACCCCCAGCCTCCTCCTCCTTTTCCTTGCTCTATGCTAGCCTTTCACACACTCTCTGTCTCTCTCGCTCTCTTCAAAAGCATGTGAAGCACATCAGATCTGGAGGTGTCAAATGAGCATCTTTGATAAAACAGCCAGTGTCTGAGGTCAACAGCAGTATTTCTGCCATGCGAAAATGGCTCCGACTTTAACTCACATTAGAAATAAAAGCTAAAATGGCACAGGGTTGCTAATAAAAAAGGTTTCTGAGAGATTGAGATGATTCAGAGACTTTGAAGTCTTTGAAAAGCTTACGTGAGGCTATCGGCAACCAAGCCAACATGTTTTACGCACATCAACACTCTTTGATTTCGCTTTTTGTGCTGGTGAACAACAACTGCTTGTTCTGACGTTTCATAATTGAAAGCTAGAGTTTGAATTTGCGTTTTCATTGAAGAATGAGCTCAAATTTTCCTTCGGAGACTCTTGTGTTTGTGTGTCTGTTTCTTTGTCCAACATTGTTGCATTCTAAACAGGCATGTGCCTTTGAGACGGTCCCAGGCTCATTAGCTGACTATTTTATTGTCTCATTACGTTGTTTACGAGATGAAAAAACGCATACAGAAGTGTGTACCCAAACACAACGCTCGTGCACATACTGTCAAAGTGATGCAACGTGAAATATCAACTCACTCAAAGTTTCTCCCTCACCCACACCCCCTGGGGAAACAGAGGAGACACACAGACAAGAGTGTGTCATTATTGACATACTAATGAGTTAGCAGCCGTGTGGCAAACTGCAGGGCTGCCAATGCCCACAACTGTGTGGGGAGAATATCTGCTTTTTTATTAAACAGCCCTGTGGGAGACTCGCTACTTTCACACACACAGCGAGCATCCTAACCTGACTGCCTTTGGATGTCAACATGTCGAAATGTGCATGCAAGTGTGATAAAATTGTTTTCTTCAATATCTCTCTGCACGAGTCGGTTACAAAAAGTACCATGGCGTTAATGTGCTTTTTCAAGGATGCAGTGTTAATAGTGTATTTTTTCACATGCACTTTTATGTGCATGAATCCTTCTCTTATACAGTATATAATGACCATGGTTCTTTGGGTACGTACCATGATAATTGCATGGAATTCTTTAATTTGTCTTGCAAATACCATTGTATATGTATAGGGTGATCATTCATTAACAAAAGAACTATGGTGATGCAGTTTTTTTGGATGTATACCATGATAAAACTGTGTTTTTGGACATTTACTTAAAAATGTAAGAAATAAAAAAAAATACCTGTACCATGGTACAACTATATTTTAGACATGATTAAATGGTCATTCCATGGTATTTTTGACATGTTCCATGGTATTCTTAACAATTACAATGGATTACTATGTAAATGGTACATTTTCAGTATCATTTAATATGCACAAGTATACTATTTGATTTGTACTTTTTGTAAGGAAAGCTTTGAAATACCATGTAAATACCACAATATACATGTCCAAAATGTACCAAAAAGTACCATGGTACTAAAATAGTATTTTAGGACATACTGTTTACAATGGTAGAACCATGGTATGCTTGGAAGGTTCTTTGAGTTACTGTACAATATAAATACCTTAATTACTCAGTTTCAGTTGTCTGGAATATATCGAAGTATCAAAGTATTACAATGAGATACCATATTTGTGCTGAAAGTACTACGGTACTATCTAGTATTTTAGGACGTATGTAGTGGTATTACTATGTGGTTATTTTTGAAGGTACCTTGGGGTTACCAAATCATTTTATGATACCAACACAGAACTAGATAATAATCTATATAGTCACAATAATTACAATACTATAATAGCCATATTACTGTTGCTATATACTTTCTAGCTTCATAGTCTTCTTTGAATTACCGGTAGCACTTTATTTTACAGTCCTGTTCCTCATGTACATACTATGTACTTATTATAGTAATTACAATAAATATGTAATAACTAGGTTCTAACCCTGAACCTACCCCTAAACCTAACCCTACCCCATGTAGTTACCTTGTATTACCAGAACTTTATTAGATAAAAACACTGTAAGTACACTATAAGTACATGTTAGTACATGTACTGTAAAATAAAGTGCAACCATATTCCCTATACTTAGACCATGGAAGCTGAATATGTTATTTTAATGTGTGTGTGTGTGTGTGTGTGTGTGTGTGTGTGTGTGTGTGTTGAATCAACATACTTTGTTATATTAATTTGATAAGATCATGCTACAAACCACATTACTGTTATGCAATGAGTGTTTAGTATTTTCCCCTCTAAATGCCTATGTTTGTGCGTGCATGCTTGTACTTGTGTATGAACCCTCATTACTATTGTCCAATTTCCACATATCTGTTACTGCAAAAACAATTTGCTCCTGCTCTAGGCTGCAAATAGATTAATTTACACAGTGTAGGCTCCAAATTGGGAAGCATCGGGAGAGGTCACTCTTTAGTTGACTTTTGTCCCCAGAGGGCACGGTCTAATTCCTGCTCTAATTACTCACTCTGTCGGCCTGTAATTTATAGTCACCTTCCAGAGGACCACAGGCCCATTGCCACCTCTGTTTAGCATGCCTGCCACCGAACAAGCAGCGCCCGCAAAATATACCCACCACTAACCACAGCAAAATGTGTCAGATTTCAGTCACAACAGTTTTGTGTCTTAATCATAATGTAATGCTTTCATGCTGGTCACCGTATTTTCCTTGAGTGATGTGTTTTGTGTGATTGGCTCATTAGGTCTGTGTTTATGGTGCTTGGCTGTTTTCATTTTTTGAATTGTGGCCACTGCGTGAACTAAATTCACTTGATAAACAAGGTTTAAGTGTAGAATGGCAGTCTTGCTCCAAAAGCTTAATGAATACTGAGAAAGTCACCATGAAGGACGTGCCTGCTGGGTTTTTCAGCTATGGTGTATGGTGTATTAGAAACTGTAAAATGGTAGTTCAGTTCAGGCAAACACTCCAAGCTACTGACGCAAAAACCCAGCACTTTTTGAGTGGTTTGTGTATTAAGGATTTTTGTAGTATATAGAGAGTTTCTTTAAGCGCATGGTTGGTAAAACATTTATTTTGTGGTCCAGGGTCACATTTATAATATTGTTTTCTTTAGCCAAGGTAATTATTGTTATTAATATTATTATATCTTATTAATAATATTATATATAGTGAATAGAGACTTTGCTGGTGTGTAGCCAATGAACATGCAAACCTCAAATGATATAGAAATGTCAACTAAAAAACGCAATGTGAATGTGGAAAATATTGTCAGTAGTAGACTAGTACAGGTAATTTGCCAATGCCCTCTCAATTTTTTTTTTTCATGTACCTGCATGTGACTTTTTTCCTCTTACTTAAGTGGCACTGGAGAGGAAGAGAAATGGAATTGTCACTCTTCATTTTGTCATGGCTTTATATCTATTCTGTTACTTGCTACAGTATATGTAGAAAACAGAGGTTTGATGATGGGGAAAGTTATCTCTGTTAGAAGGTTTTTTTTTGTTTGTTTTTTTTTTTTACCAGATAAATATTTTTATCCAGTCAAATTTGAAATATTACTCCAAAAACTACAAAAAGACTGTATTTTAACTATTTAAAATCATGAATAGCTTCCAAAATTGCTTACAGAGCACAGTGGGTGATCTGTGTAAACATTTAATTTTGTGCAATGTAATTATGTAATACAATATTTGTTTTGTTTTTGATTCAGTTTATGAAACTACAGAGCTCACAATTGTACAGTTTTAAGCACAAATCCAACACTTGCTTTGTGTTACTTTCTCTTTCCAAACTCTCTCTTTTTGCTGAACATTTGTGTCTGCCCTGAGGAAAGCAAGTCAGACCCTCTGTCCACATTCACAGCAGAAGCCACATACAGTACTGTCCACAGCACAGCCAATATCACGGCCCACTGCAGATCTCAAAGCTGCTCTGCTGGATCAGTCACTGATCTCCGCCGTATCATTTTGGCCAAAGAACTGTCATTTGTACAGTATGTGTCATTGCAATCAGTAAATTGCAGTGTTTGTCTTTTTCTCATCACAGCGGATCGACCACTGGGCCTAGACCTTCATCTGAAAGCAAGTGGTTTGAAGTGTCTCTTTCATTGACTTTCTCCATAGGAGGTGCACCATTTAATTTAATTCTAGAGGGATGACCAAGTCAGGTATGAGTGTCTGGCTGAGCTCCATCTGTCGTGGCGAATATCGGCTGTGATAGAGTATCAGTGCGCAGGTGTCTTGAAGATCTCCTTATGCTAACAATAGTAGCGTTCTTGAAGATAAGGAGGCAGGTGTGTGCATAGCAGTGCCAAGCATGTGCTAGTCGGCACAGCAACAAACTTCCCAATCAATTACCCAGAATGCCCTTTGCTGACTCACAATCAGGATGATGGGAACAGCAGTACTGCTATCTGAAGATTCTTCCCAATTTTGCATATTATGATCTTTATTTCAGTCTACCGATTTGCAAATGTTTCTTTCCAGTAATCGATTGTGAGATGTGTATCTACACCTCCAAAAAAGAGGGGAGACAAAAAGCGCTTCTTCACTTGTATTTTTGCCATTCCGTATATAGAACAAATCATTCCTCCCACAAGGCCATTTGAGGGAGCAGATGAAGGAACAGATAAAGGGGCTCCTAAAATTAGCCTAATCTGCTGTTCAATCAAGGAAATAATGAAACCTTGATTTGCACCTCCCAATTCAGCTCACAGTTAGAGTCCCCCTTGATTAAATGCCATCTCCGAAAAGTTTTCTGCAGTAGCCAAATGCCTTGTAGTGGGGAAGGGATGGGCAAATTAAGCCTTGTGAACCACTGAGGCTATTCTCTTGACTGTTTCGGAAAAGAGTCAAAGCTTTGAGAGTCTCGAAAACAGCGCCATCTGGTGGTTCATAAAAAACCGAAAGCCTGAGAAATACGCTACATAGAACAAGACATCTAAAACACATTCCACAGATCGATTCAAGTTATGCACACACACAAAAAAAAGCCTAACAGTGTTTGTGTTTGTTGGATTTCTGTGCATCATGATATCGTATGGAACTGAATTGATGACATGATAATCATAACTGAACAGACCGAACCAAACCAAACTGTTAGAACAGTGTAGGTTCACACCCTTAATTAAATGTAACAACATAATAAAATGTAATTTTGTTTGTTTGTTTGTTTGTTTGTTATCTGCCCATTTTGTGTACTGTGTTGACGGGTTGACCTATAGAAACAAGGAATCTTGGTGAGACATATCGAAGGGCCATAATTTGCTATGCCATCTAGAATTAGGGGAAGGGAAAGTTCCCATTTCTATATTTTGTTTGAAAAATACTGGGAAATATGCTAATGACTGCTGGGATTCATTAATATGTTTGATCTGTTTTCACAGAAAGTCAGATTTTTGATTGAGGGAAAAGAGATAGAAATTTTATTTAATTTATTTTATTATTTAGATGGAAAGTGTGATAAATAGTAAATGTTTAATTTTTTCCTCATTTTAATATTATGAAAAATGCTATATGGAGATTTCCATTTTTTATGATGATGATACAAACTGGTCTTTAAATCAAAAAACTGATTCATAAAAAGAATGAGTGTTCTGGCTAATGATGGTTAATTCAGAGACAGCATCTTTATGCCGGAGACTTTTGTTTATGATTTTTTTTTTAAATCATTAAAATCATCAATAGTTTTACTTTAAAAAAATGTAAATTTTTTGTGAATAGCAAATTAAAAATAAAATGTGTAAAATGACATGAAGACCCAGTCAATGTAAAATAAAATACTTGCTTAATTACAATTATACTGTAAAATATATTACACATTATTATTTAACACAATAATATTCTCTCTTTTCTTTTTGGAACCTGTGATACTTTTTTAAATTATTGATGAAAAAAAAAAGAAGCATTTATTCAAAAATAGAATATCCACTCCCATTTAAAAGCACAACTGTTTCCAGCATAATAAATGTAATAAATTAGAAGGATTTCTGAAGAATCGTGTGAAACTGAAGACTGTAGTAATGGCTGATGAAAATTCAGCTTTGCATTACAGGAATACATTATATTTCAAAGTATATTAACGTTAACTGTCTCCCGTCCTGTATACGGGACGCCTAGTTACTTCATTATATTACAATTAAATCTAATCTAATCTTGGCGAACTATATATCGTTGGAAAGGTCTAAGACTCCCAAATATATATTTTACCAATCTTTTTTGTAAAAAAGTATGTAGGAAAAGTAATATATTAATTTATGACGAGTGCACCCTCTACATAATAACAGGAGTTCTGACCTTTGTTAAAAAAAACTTCTTCGTTGCCTTTTTCTCTATCACATTTTAGAAATCATCAGAAAAGAAGAATCAACTGAAAACTTAAAATCTCAAAATTCATCCTTTAAAACCCATTTTAAAATCAGACATTGCATTACCATGTAAATGGTGCATCAATATCATGTTACAAAATGTTTTCACTCATTAATTATAAATTTGTAAGTTTGGATCGTGCACTATAAAGTCTGTGTTCAAAAATGTGTGTGACAGTTAAGGGGTTAAAATAGAAAAACATTATAAATATACATAAAATTGTAACAATATTCGCAATACTGCTGTTTTTACTATATTCTTTATTTTTAAAAATGCAGCTTTGATGAGCATAAGAGATTTAAAAAAATATATTACAAATATTACTGATATCTATGCATGTACTTATGTGCATATATATATATATATATATATATATATATATATATATATATATATATATATATATATATATATATATATATATATATATATATATATATATATACACACACACATATGTAGTACACATGGGTTAGATACATATATATCTCAGCCAACCCTAGAGACCAGAATCTCAGTGTATTGCGAGCCTTATCTGAGCAGCAGCACAAGCCTGCAAACACAATGTATTAATGTTGAATGAGGAACAGGTCTGTACCGCTGCAGCCTGCGAGGCATTTCTCTCCTGCAGCCAACATGACACAATGATGTTTGTGCATGTAGAAAGAGACGTATAGTTCTAGGTGTGATTTGTATTGCAGCTCTCGCTTATTGTCACACTCTCATTTATTTGTTTGCTCTGAAGGTCGTGCACGCAGTATGTTGACGGGAACAGATTAAAAATGTTTAGAGCAAAAAACGAGAGGAGCGAGCAAGGGATGGGGGTGGAGGAGGAGGCCAAATGTAAGCGTGTTTTAATCCTTGGCGGTGTGTGTCTTTGTGTGCTGAAACAGCCAAAATCATCTCCTGTCAGGCCAAGATTAATGCTTCATGTGTGTGTTTCATTAGCAGCAAAGCCTGCACATGTTCACACAGTGCCGTGTCCTGTTCGTTCCTCGACAGACATGTAATGAGGACGAGAACGGACAGAGCCTGCAGAGGTTGTCATCAGCGCTCTTATGAATGGCAGTCAAAAGCCTTTTCAGTCTGTTTAGAATAGAGGTGGGTTATGATCGTTGACTAGCTGACCAACAACTGATAAGTTAGTGACGACTTTCGTTTTTTTATTTCTTGGTTTTTGTATTTTTTTACAGCAGCTCTTTAAACCTACTGTCAGAGACCCACATATAAAATATAAATGAAGTATTTATTTATTTATTTATTTATTTTGCTGGATGTTACTAGAATGGGTTAATATAGTCCAAAGTTAAAATACAATGTTAATTATGAGATACTTTTTTTTTCACAAATGTAAAATACAATACTTTTGTATGGAAATTGTATGGAGTTATTTATATAACCAATGTATAATTTAAGTCTTAATATATAAAATCTGATAAATGGTTAGATTTCAAAGGGTTTCCCATACATTTTAACATATGAAAAAACACATATTATGACTTCCGTGAACAAATTCATGGTTTCATTCATAATTAGTGTCATTAAGAAATTTTTTTTAATTTATATTTATTTTCACAAAATCAAAAAACATTTATCCATATATTTCATATATTTATTTATCCAATTTAATCCACCTTTAATTGCTATAACCACATTGCTATTTTTAGATGAATGCTTTTAACTGTTGTGGTTTTGTTTTCAGTGAACATCTCACCAATTGTTTGACCCCTTTGTTCTGGTCTATTCTGCTGTGCTTCATCTAGGTTTTTATTTTATTTATATATTTATTTAAACAGAAGAATCCATTTTTTGTTGCAATTAACAAGCATCAAGTGTTGTCCACATGTTTACACACTGCAGGCTATTTGTTTTCATACTAAACAGAAGCCCAGTTTTTGGAGAGCCGTTGCATGAGCAGTTTAATTAACCAGCGCTAATGCTGCAGTTTTATCCCTCACTGACACTGGACATTGCTTAGGCTTTCTAAATTGCATGAGCTTATTTTTGCCTTTTTATGTCTTGAAGAGTCTTTTTTCACCCCCTTCTTTCTTTAATGTGTTGTTGGCAACACTATTACAATTTCTGCTCTCTTTTGAGGAAACAGCAGGTGTTCCATTACATCTTAAAGCCATAGTTAAAACAGTCACTGTAAAAATGGGTCTTGGTGTACAACTAGACTTAAAAATTCTGTTTTATTCTGTTGTTATGCAAGGGGTTAAAATCCCAGACTTTTTAAGATGACTGACAATGGCATCCAGTGATCAGCATTCAGTGTCAAGTGCCCAAACGACCAAAATTGTGTGTGTGTGTGTGTGTGTGTGTGTATCTCTGCGTGTGCATGTTTCTTACATTGAAAAGATTGCCGCAAAAAGGAAAGAAAAATTGAGGTTTTTGAAGAGTCCATTGTAAAAAGGAGATATAAGAGAACGAGAGGAATAGAGGTGTGGAGTGATATCTGTCTCCAGAGGCAGCAGTTAGATGAGAAGAGAGACCATCTCTCTGGAGACCTGGGATCTTCTGTCCATTAACTCCCCTCTGCAGCAGCTCAGCATCAGCTTCAGTTCCATATGGTGCTCTCCATAACAGCACGTTGTGTATGAATAAACATGTTTACTGCATCATACAAGCACATTATCATTATGACATTACAGGTGCTCTGATAATAACAATTCAGTTACCTGTAAATGTTACCAGGTGGCATGAGTTAAAGGGGTCATATGATGCCACTAAAAAGAACATTATTTTGTGTATTTGGTGTAATGCAATGGGTCTCATTCATGAAACATTCGTAAATATACGAGTAAATATCTGAGTGATTTGCGCGTAAAGAGAACTTCCCGAAAACTCTTCTCCTGATTCACAAAAACTTCGTAAACGTCAGATGTGATAGTGAAATGTGTGTGTGTGTTAATGAATTCCAATCAGTCGTAAATGGGACGCGCGTGCACGCTCACTCTCAATTACCATAAATCCCGCCCATTAAATCCGACTGACAACTATATATGAGCATCATATTATGACACCAAACGAAGGATTTCAACATGTCTTCTCAAAAGCGACTGAAAAAGAAACATTTCTCAGCTGCAGAAATTGAAGTTTTATTATCAGAAGTTCATTCAAAACGCCACATTTTATTTTATCAAGCGTACTAGTGGCGTATCAGGTCCTAAAAAAGGAAGTTTGGCAGCATATTACAGATCCTATTACTGGCTCTCATAATAAAAGTTAAAAGAAAAACCGTATGTAATTAATATATATAATATTTTTTTTCAAAATGCTGTGTAAATATTTACCCGATTAAGGTGAATTAAAATGCAGCTGTATTAATGAGCAAAACGTTCAGACGTTAAACGCACTATTTATGCGTGGCTGGGAGCAGGTGTAGATTTCTTTCATACCAACTAACATTTGGAAAATACGAACGTTTTAATGAATCCGAAAATTTGCGCCAAAACCACTTTACACGCGATTTACACAAAAATTCGTTCTGCTCGTGTTTCATGAATGAGACCCAATGTGTTTATACGGTTTAAGGTAAAAAAATAAATAAAATAAAAACACATTATTTTCCACATAATGTACATTAATGTTGCTCCTCTATGCCATGCCTTTCTGAAACTTTTAAAGATTTTTAAAAAGCTGAAAAGCTGAATCATCTGAAAAGTGAGGTGTACGCTGATTGGCTAGCTATCCAATATGTTGTGATTGATTGGATGCCTCAAGCATGTGACGGAAATGTTACACCCCTCACCATACTGTGAAAAATAAAATAAACACACTGTTTTTTTGTGTATTGCATTGCTTATCGCGCTGTGTTAACATAAAACTATGTCTGCATTTGTGAATGGAGAAACGACAAACAACAAGCGCTAATCTACACTGCTTAAAACTTGCATTTGAATCATAAGTGGCAAATACTTATGTAAACGTACTTACAGACTGTGAGTCAGAAGCGCCAGACTGTCCTTGCAAAGTTTGAACTACCCCATTTTATAGAAAGAGACACTGGCATTGGAATCGCATCATATGACCCCTTTAATCGTAATGAAATTAAGTTTATTTGATTTTTCAAGCATCATTTGCTTACAGCACAGTGGAACAAAATGTCTCAAGAAATAGAAAAATTAATTGACAATCTTAAAAGCACCACTGATGATGGGAAAAAAGACACACTTCAGTCGTGAAAGCTGTCTGTCTGATGCCAGTACAGTTTTTATTTTTGCATTTTTTTGACACCTGGTAGTTAAAGTTTTAGTAATTTTGTTATATACTTTTGCCATTATTATTATTATTATTATTTATTTATTTTTAGCTTTACTTTTAGTTGTTTTTTCAACTTCATCTTGACAATCTTACTCTAATGTGGTGCTGGTACTGATGCAATTAAAAAAAAAAGACATTGCAATGGAAAGTGTTGTTTATTTGCATTGCTGTTCACACAGTGAGTTCACACATGGCACAGCGCATTGGAACAAAATTTCTCAAGAAAAGTAAAGCTGAATCATTTTTAACTTTGTCTTGACAGTCTTAACAATATAGTACTGATGCAAAAAAATTTAAATGAAAAGAAAAAAAAAAGAAAAAGGTAAGACATGCATTTGTCTAAGTTTTCTGTCTGGCACCAGTGTTTTAGAATTGTTTATATATTATTATAGTATTCATTTATATTTTGGGAAAAAAAAAATCCAATGTGTTTTGTCATTTTATGTTATTCAATAGCTTTAGCTTTAGTTTATTTTCTTAGTTCAGTTTTAGTCATTTTAGTATTATTACTTTGAAGCTGTTTTATTTTAGTTATTTGCTCAGGCAACATATCTATAACAACACTATTTAGCACATGTAATGCAACAATTTTTTTTTTTATAAATAATAATTATTCAAATAAAATAAGAGAGAACATTAATACAAGAAAGTTTCCTTGTATACAATTTCTTGTAGCAGCATAGCACAAGAGCATATTCATATTTGTATTGTTTTCCAGTTCTCCTCCCCTCTCTTCCCTCCCCAGGAGTTCCTGTCTTCTTACTGCCTTTCCCACAAATAAAGTGGCAAATGGTCAAAATAGGACAACTTATTGGTATCGCAGCTGTTAAAGTTTGAAAGAGTGAGGCAATTAAATGTGGCTGGTATCTTTAAGCCTGTTTCGCAACTATGTTGAATCTCAGAAGAGATGATTCTCAGAGTAGCAGAAGGCAGTCTATCCTCAACATTTACATGTTTTTCTATTAGGTTTGCTTTCAGTCCTTTCTTTAACAATGCCTACAGCTGGTAACAACCATATAAATGTCAGAAAAGATAAATAATGAAGTGTAGAAGAACTTTAAATGGCTCTGATTGGTTTGCTTTGATATGTTTAAGTGATTTGATGTTTCTCATACTCATAAATCTTTGTCCCTATAATTAGCGTCTGATTATAATTATACCTAATTAATGTAATAGGACAGATGAACAATGATGAATAGTATAGCTAGCGATGGAATATTAAGTTACATTTTTGTTTCATTAAGGGCATGTGAACGTGAACTGTAAACCTAATGTTGATCATCTTAACCTGAGCACAGATATTATTTAGATAAGAACGTGAACCTGATGGACATACTGGAATTTTTCTTTACATAATAACAATGTGTCCTGTTTTTAGATTGTAGTATAGACTGACCCAGACATGGTTCTGGGATAGTTTTACTGTGAATAAACTCACAGTTGGTCAATTAAGTTGTTAATTAGAGGTTGGTAAATTTATGAAGGTCTGTTTTGTTTTGTAATTGTGAATTTTAACTCAAAGTGGGTCAAATAGGTTGCTTAATTCATTATTCTTTTGATTATTTTATTTGTCCTTTATTTAACCAGCTAAAACTTTTACAGAAATGGCCTGGCCAAGATGCAGCACTACATTTCATAAGAACAGTAAACATTGTTGACAACAATTAAAAAACATTTACAAATTAATTATTCCTTCAACAGCTCATTAATCAAGAATTTAAAATTGTTCATTTACGCTAAGGTCTACAAAGTCAAGTTGTGTTGTAAAAATGAATCTTTGGGCACTGCAAACTGAAAAAAAAAAGCTTGTTTTCCAAGTTCGGTTCATGCAAATGAAACAGATAGAATGTACAAGTCCTGAGAGTGCAGAAAATAAGTTCAAAGAGCTTTAGGCTGGGTGAGAGAACAAAGATTTGGAGGCAGTAAACCCAAGATGGATTCATAGATAAATATGTAACAGTGATTACGTGTGTGTGTTAATAATGAAGTCCAACCAACTCTATTATACAATGATGGGCACTAACAATACAGTGCACAGTGATACAGAGAGTCCAAAGAACCTAAAAGTTTGGTAGATGCCGATTTATACAGAATATCTCCATAATCAAGGACTGCCATAATGTCTCAGAAACCAGTCTTCTTCTTGCCTCGGATGAAAAGCAGGGAATATTTTAGAAATAGAACCCAAACTTTACCTTTAATTTTGTCCTAAGTTGATTAATGTGGGATTTAAAAGATAAGGAGTCATCAAGCATAAAACCAAGATATTTATATTCTGTCACAACAACAACTATAGTACCCTGTGAGGTTTTGAGTTGATTTGCCAATTCTTTCTTTGATCATGAAAATAACAGCTTCAGTTTCAGTCATATTCAAAGTCAGTTTTAGGCCACAAAGCCTTTGTTGCACAACATCAAAAGCACTATGGAGTAAGGACACAGCTTGGTGTAATTTAGTGTCATCAGCATAAAAATGAAAATGAACATGACCAATATTAAAATCAAGATTGTTAATATAAAGGATAAAAGAAGCAGAGACACCAAAACAGATCCCTGAGGAACACCCCTCGTAATCTGCAGTGGTGCAGATCAATAACCTTCCATTTGCACACATTGTGTTCTACACACTAAGTAGCTTTAGAAGACTCATTTGATATTCCACTATCTAGTTTTTAGTACACTAAAAAAAAATTTTTTATTACATTTTTATGTTTTTGCTTTGCTTTGTTTTGTGTGTTCCACCAAATCATGTTTAAGATGCGTCAATGTAAAAATGAAGCTTAAAACACACACATTTAGAAATCGACTTTTTATTTTCAATTTTATGTATGCGAAAAACATATCTAAGAAGCAAATCCAATTTGCAGATTGAACCCAAAATCAATATTTGATCAACCAGCAATTGTTTTAATTAGTTTGTTTTGCCTTGTCAACTAGATCTACACTTTTTCTTGTTTCCAGATCTGTGATAAAGAGTGGCATTACTACGTCATCAATGTGGAGTTTCCCTCAGTTACGCTGTTCGTAGACGGTGTGACGTACGAACCCTACCTTGTGACGGACGACTGGCCCATCCACCCCTCTGAGATTGATGTACAGTTAACTGTAGGTGCCTGCTGGCAAGGTGAGACCATGAAGCAACTTTTGTTTTGATTATCCCTTGAAAAAGAGCATCGATAAAATAAAATGGAGGCATAACTGTGGTTTGGAGGACCCAGACAAAGGAGATGATGAATCAGCATCCACCGGTTTTGAGATGTGATCAGATAGTTTTAGACTAAGAGAGGGTATGACTAAGAGATATCTACATTATTGATATGACTGTATGAGCACGGCAGCAGTGGTTCGAATACCAAGAGAGAGGCAATGTGTTTGGCCGTAGGCTACCCTGATTCTTCATTTAATCAAAGAGACCTCAGGCATGAAAACATCAAAAAAGAAACACGGCCTGTCAATTTCATCCTTTTGAAATGGAGCTAATGATCGCATTTGAATGGAGAGTCTGTCCTTAACACAGCTTTCACGAACTAAATAATTGAACAAGCCTGAGAGAATGGAGTCACGGCTAAATCATTGTTCTAGACGACACGGTTCTAAGATCCGACTTTTCAGCACCATTTTACATTTCTTTTCATCCGTGCTGATCGAGGATTATTCTGTTTTTTCACTGGCTTTGAATTGTGCTTTTTTTTTCTTCTTTTAGAAGAGGTCCATAGTAAGGATTAAGAGACCCTGAATTGGGGACAAGTTCACTTGCTATTACATCCCAGTGAAGCTGGTCTAAGCTCCACTAAACCGCAACTGATAACTTTTCAAGCCATTAGCGGCCAAGATTGCTTCTTGCACCCTGTCCATTTTCACTCCGTGCAATCAACAACGAAGCGACAAACCAGTTCATAATGGAAAGCGAGGATGGTATTTGTTCAGGCCAAATTGAGATCCTTGTCTTCTTTAGGGTAGAAATTGGGTTTGGTGGCCATTGTCTTGACAAGACATCAAACAGGATTATCTGCTTTTTTATAGAGCTTTGTTTAGCACATTAACTGATCCATTGTGTAATTTATATGTTAATGTGTGTGTATATATATATATATATATATATATATATATATATATATATATATATATATATATATATATATATATATATATATATATATATATATATATATATATATATATATATATATATATATATATATATACTTTTTTGTTCTTCAGTTGGAGTGAAATGCCACACTGTTCAAAAGTTCAGAACCATAAAATCTGAATTTATTTTCTCCAAATTAAGTTAAAAACAGTAATAATTTTAATATTATTACAGAACTGTTTTCTGTTTTAATATATTTTTTTATGAATTTTATTCCTGTGATTGCAAAGCTGAATTTTCAGCAGCCATGAATCCAGTCTTCCGTGTCAGATGATCCTTCAGAAATTATTCTAATACTACAATTTTGATGCTCAAATAACATTTCTTCTTCTTACTATTAGTTCAAAATGGTTGTTCAAATTAATGAAGTGTGGGAACTGTGAAATAGTGTCTTTTTCAGGACACTTCCATGAAGGTTAGGAATACAGCGTTTATTTGAAAAAGAAATATTTTGTATGTTTTTAAATATATGTTGTTATTTTTTATTATGATTTTTGACATTGCATTAGTATCACTTTCTTTAAAAAAAGAAAAATAATTTTGACCCAACACTTTGAATGGTATATTTTGTTGTTAAAGAAAATATATATATATATTTCTTCCAAAATATAATTTCTGTAATCATTTGGTAAAAATAAAAAATAAAAAAATAAATGTGCAAGTATCCTTAAACAGAATCTAATTCATTAAATGACTCAGGATCATTTTTGGGTGAACTGTTCATTGAAGAATAAAAACAAAGACAAAATGTTTTTAAAAGGCTGCTCTATAATATACGTGTCTAAAGGAAGATAAATAAGGCCATTACTGAGCTGCTTCTCAGTAACATCTGAATATTTTTGGTTATAATGAGAAATCAGATGTGCTAATCTAAATGTAAGGTCATGGCAGTGCCTTTTCCACAGGGCTCAGGATGTGTTCTGCTTGTTATTATCTGTCATGCAGCTACTGATCGATACAGATGTGAAGGTGACAGCTCTTATATGCCATGCGGGGACTGCAGTCTCATTAGCACTTTTGTCCTTTAGGGGGAGCACGAATGAGAATACAAATGTTCCTCTGCTGTTTAATTTTTGGAATAACATTTAATTGATAACATCTGTCAGCTAAATAATTTAAAAACAGAAGCAATTAAGCATTGGAAGCACAGATTTCGGGGTGACAGTATTCGCTGCATCTGGATCTATTAAACTCCCCAAATCTGTCAGATCATCAGTCAGGGATGTATGGGAGGGAAAACAGCAGGTGTTATTGGTGTTGGTTATTGGTGTTATTGGTATTGCTCTTATTCTAACTCCCTCTCATTTTTTTTTTTTTTTTTTTTTTTTGATCAAGGTTCCTAATAAGTAACTATTCCTTAATAAATAAATAAATATATGCATACATACATACAGTACATACATACAAGTAAAACATGCTGTCACTCAGGAAAGAAAAGACAAATGACCTTGATGACCAAATCAGGTCAAGAAAACCAGTAGCAATTCACTGTGTAAATATTACATGATGTTATATTAATTGGTTAGATTTTGAATTAAGAAAATTATGGAGAACAACTTGATAACTACATTACCCATGATGCAATACAGACAATTCCACCAATCAGCGAGTCACAGTGAGCAAAATGCATATAAAGAAAGCAATGTGAATGACACAATCAATTCTCTAATGCAATAAAAAATTCTAATCATTTGTATAATTATTACTTAAAATAGTTATAGAGTCACAATGTTTCATGGGATTGTAGTTCTTGTAAATAATAAATAAATAATACCAAAAACAATGTAATTCATATATATATTGAGTTCTTGCTACTGGTGCATCAGAGTCTATTTTGTTCTTTGGATAAACATCTGTTTTGCATGCACAGGATTGTGGGTTATCATAGAGAGCAAAAATACAAAAACACATTTTTATTTTTTTTTTACCTAGCAGATGGAGGCATTTCAGTACACAAATCTTGTCTTCCAACCTCTGGATAGTGCCAGATAAGGTGTTTTTGACATTTTGACACAGATGCACGCAGAGTGTAACACAGCTTTCAGATATCTTTAGCTTTTGTAAAGTATTTTTTGTTGCCAGTGACCGCAAGTATGCATGTGCATGATTTGTAATGTGTTTTTTTTTTTTTTTTTTTTTTTTTTTTTTACAGGAGGAGAGGTGACCACTCCACGGTTCACACAGTATTTCCGGGGAAGCCTCTCAGGCTTGACTATCCGACCTGGGAAGATTGCAACTCAAAAGGTGATCTCCTGCCTACAGGCTTGCAAGGAAGGCCTGGACATCAGCTCGCTCGAGAGTCTTGGTAAAGGCATAAAGGTACATGCGCACACACATATGCATACATATATGCAAAGCCTTTCATTGGAAGGATTATAGGCATTCCATTCTTTGTCCATCTCTTTAATATCATCTGAATATATTTGAAACCCTTTGACATCAGTCATTCCCAGCCGTCATTTATTCATCTATATGTAAATGTGTTGACTTGTTCATTCGCTTCTTTGCTTTTAGGTTTTTTTCTTCTCTCTCGATTATGAAAATTGGCTCTTTCTCACACTCTCTTGATCCCTCTCAGTTCCACTTCAACCCGGCTCAGTCAGTGCTGGTCATGGAGGCAGATGATCTGGAGAGCATCAACACAGCCATGACAAAAGTTTCCTACATTAACTCTCGGCAGTTTCCCACTCCCGGTTTGCGCAAACTCCACATAACCACTACAGTCCAGTGAGTACTGCACTAAAAGTCAAAAACATCCCATAAAACATCATTAAATCAGCTCATAAAGGCTTTGATAGATTGATAACCCTGCAATCTCTCTCTGAGATGCATACTAAGTATAGTAGTAAATATTCAAGTGAATGATTAGTGTAATTAGCTTGCATCTTAGGGGTTCATTTAAAGCATTGAGTGCTTTGAATGTCTGATGATCTTTTTATTTATTTTTTTTATCTCACAAACAAGTTTTAATAAAAGCAATGGGTAGATTTTTATGAGTGAAGGATGAGCGGCAGCAGAAGGCTTTTTCCTATCAATACTACAGAGCTAAGGGATGAGAATATAGGGTTGCCTTGGTTACCGATAACATCTGTCTTGTACTGCATGACTCTCAAGTACCTGTATGCAATCTGGCTCTTCTCTTAACTCAGTGGTTCTCAACCTTTTTTTCCACTGGGCCTCACTATGGTCCAAGTGTAAGTCCACATGTCATTTACATATTACATCACCAATACAAACCAACCGGATTTATTATATTATAGCCTAAATATTAGGATATCTAATCGATTACATTCATTGAAATAAATACATTATAATTAAATAAATTATAATATAATTAAAAATTATCATTATAGTTACCATTAATAAAACACCTGATGCTGTCGGGAGCTGACTCATTTTGAAATTCGGCTTGAAAGAAGTAACAGCACAATGAAGTTGCCATTGCAAGTTGCAGTCTATAAGACACGCATGGAAGCATGACTTGACGCGCGACATTGCAGAAAATGCATTCACATGTAGTCTATTTGATCCAAATATGAAATGTAAATGTAATAATCTGAGGTTCTCTCCTGAGATGTTTTACCACATTTCTGTGATTAAGCATGATAGCTGCTAGGGGTGTAACGGTTCACAGGGAATCACGGTTCACCTAGCTTACAGGGAATCCAAAGTGCACCCAAACACCAGACCTGTTGGTTATTGGAGGATCTTCTATTTCTGGTCTGTTAAAAGCATTGGCCACCGCGTACCGTGCATGAACTGCTCGCTCACTCAGCGCGTAATGTATGTGTCGAAAACGTTAGGCACGTTATACTTTCACTGAAGCAAGCTAACGATCTCGGCGTCAGCATGGAAAGTGAGGAACTAACTAATCTCTGCTTCATTTCAGTTTGCACATATTTCTTTATTGCAAACATTGATCTTCCTTCAAAACAGCCGGTAAAAGAGTCACACGATAACGCGCATCATCACTTCGACACTGCATTAGTTCCGCTAATTTGCCGTGTCCGATGTGCAGTGTGAAAGGGGCTCTACAGTACTTTCACTGCTGATGCTGTGACTATTCATATGTGTTCCTTCACTGCAATTTTCCACATTTCGTTATTCTCCCTCAATAACAAATTTGTCCATTCTGATGCTCAATTTTACCAAACTACTGGCTGCTGCTGATTATTTCTATATAATTATGCCAGAGTGCGCTATTGTAAGTGTAAGCGTAATGTGTAACTATGTGAGTACATGTCTGCTCATGTTTGAAAATAATATATGAAAAACAATTATTTTACATAACAAAAACATTATAGCTCATATTTGTTTAGTACATTTTTAAATTCATGTAAAAACTAAAATTAATTGTAAAATAGAAAGTTATTTTTATGTGTTCAGCATGGCGGGCTGCATTTTGTGACGGGCTGTGGGTTGAGAGCCACTGTCCTAAATCATATCCACATATCCCAAAGAAACTTACCCTGGCAAATTTGAGTAGAGGTGAAGAGAATATGTTTTCAGTTTTTCTCAAAAGATTTAAAATGTTGCCCTATTGAAAAATACAGCTTAAACTAGGGCTGCATAATTAACTGTATTTTTATCAGGATCACGATTTCTGCTTCTCTTGATTGCCTACTGGTTATTTATCCTGAATGTTTGTGTAAGGACGAAAGAACCTGAGATACTTTGATCTCCTGAGAAACAGACAATACAAACATACACAGGCATCTTCAAGACACCCCACAGAGTGGAGGAGCAGGAGACCTCCTTCCCTTCTGGCCATTTGTTTCATTTTAAATCCCTTCACCCATTCTTCCTTCTACTCAGTCTGCTCAAAATGATTACATGAAAATGTCAATGCAAGTGAACTAACACTCATGTCTAGTATCATTGGAAATGTCTCAGTGCAACTGGTACAATGGTCTCACTCTCACAAAAGTAGATTAGAAGATAATACAGATCTGAAGAGTCAAGAGATATCTTGATTACTGTGATGGGAGTGTCCTTTCCAGGGGCCCTCCATGTAAATTACCCCCTGTTCCCATTGAGTTGTAAAACCACCCAGGCTTGGGACCTGAGGTAATGCAAATTCCAATTGTTAGTTTCTGTCTTCATCTCGGGGGATGTTTGTCTTGGTCTGAGGTATTTAAAGGATTGCAGCAAAAGGATCAGGGCGATTTCTGTAGCCAGAAAGCCCGTAGTGGGTTGTGTGTCTCTTCACTTCATACTATGTATTTTCTAAGGTCAGGTATGCATATTTTACTTTTAGATTCATCTTTGAGAATTTGATGTTTTGTATTGATATGATTTGATGTGTTTCAATTGGATATGTAATTGGCAAAATACATATCTACCTGACTGTAAATAAATTGTTACATTTTGATTCTATTCTGTCTTACTCTGTAATTATTGACTAGTAGATTACATTGTATCCTGGTTAGCAACATGAGCACCCGAATGAATGAGTTAATATAAAAATAGAGTTAACTAGAATAATCAAATGTCAGAAGAATATTAATTAAAAAGGCATACAACCAATTTGCATTTCAACCTAAATTCGAGGTCATACTAAAATGGAGTCAGATTAAATAATAAAATGGAGTCAGATTTGAGTTTAACCTAAAATGAATAACTCTACGCGCTGAAAGACAGAACACGCAGGAAACCTTCATCCAGCACCGGATACCTTCCTTGGGCCGAGTGTCTGGACCTTACATTTGTTTCATCTCACATTTCTGTTATCTTTCAATGGTTACTAGGGTTGCCACCTTCAATACAGAAAAATAAAGGACGCCTGGGGGGGACACCCCTCGGGGCCACGGTAACCACAGGTCTGATGACATGCCAGTGGTGGTAAATCACAACTTAAAAACATGTTTTCAAAAAAATATCAATTGCTTTTGAACTTTAGTAATTGTTTTAAATAATGTATTGTTAATTCTACAGTAGCCTATTGAAGAATACAATCATTTAAATTAGTTAAGTTGTTTATTTGCTTCACATAGGCACTGTACTTTTATTATTAAATATATCTCTCTTATCTCTTATTAAAATAATGCTTATGTGTCTGACTGTACACATTAACCGTAATAAACAAATTGGTAACACTTAAAAAATAAGGTTCATTAATTAACTACGTTAATTAGCATTAACTAATAATGAACTGCACTTATACAGCAATTGTTCATCTTTGTTCATGTTAATTTCCACATTTAATAATGCTTTATTAAAATCTTGTTAATTTTAGTTATTGCACTGTGAACTAACATGAGAACATTTCTATTGTTTCTATTGAGAACATTTCTACTGTAACAAATGTATTACTTACTCATTGTTAGTTCATGTTAGTTAATGCACTAATGTTTAATAAATGAACCTTATTGTAAAGTGTATGAAAGTTGTTCTCCACAGCATGCTGTCGTACACGCTTGCACATCTGACAAGCCACTGTGCGAAACAGAGAACACTCGCCGACAAATTGTGCAATTGGCTTGATACTCCTTTCCGCTGACACTTTCCAGCCAAGTACTTTCGTTTCAGCGCTGGACGCAAAAATGGCAGCGAGTATTACCCAATCAGGGGCAAAATAGGACGAGTCTTCACAGAATGTTGGTGGGATGATTTGCATGAGATGCTGCACTGAAGACAACTCCGAAATATGGGACAAACCCCATCCCGTATTGATTGAAAATGGGACGCGCTATTTTATTCTCAAATACAGGACGATTCCATATTTTAAGGGACGAGTGGCAACCCTAATGGTAACAAACCTCCAAAAGGTTTCACGCTTTGGTTTGCCAAATGTCACGATATTAAATCCCCCATTACAAACTTTTCTCTTAAGTGGACATATTTTCTTCCCATTGTTTTACATTGTTTATAACATGGCAACCCTCCACTGTAAAGTTGTTTTAATAGACAAACTTTAATAGAATTTGAAATGGTGTTTTTTACCCATTGTCACGCAAGTCAATCAGATAACAGCTTACCGACACGTCCGGTTGTATCAGATTTTTTAAACACTTTTATTTGCACGAGTGATTTAAGAAACATTCTGCAAGTAAACTAGAGTGATGAGATGCAAATATTCGCTTTGCTTTTGGTGATTTATCCATATATTTTATTCATTTGATCTTTATCTCTTCACCTCTACTCAAATTTGCATTGCATTTCTCAGTAATTGAACCCATGACTTTGGTGTTGCAAGTGCCATGTAGTGTTTTTATATAGATTTGATAGCAAAGCAACTTGGCTGTAGCTGTTATTTTCAGCAGCATGTAGTGTTCTGGCAGTGGTCTTGTGTCTGTGGATAATGGACAGGCCTGCTAGTGGTGATGACTGTAGAGAGACCAGCTGAAAAGAACATGAAAGACCACGGTGAAAGAAAATCTTCTGTGTCAGAGAGCCAGCCTCTGCAGTACAGCACAACACAATTAAAGATACTGTCACACAGCACGGGTCAGAGAGTGACAACACATGGCAGAAAGGAAATCACACACACACAAAAAAAGACTATTCTGTCATGATTTATTGTTCCAAACTAGTTATCTAGTACAACTATTCACTAGGAATAGTGACCATGGCGAATCCACTTACATTTTATTGAAAAATGCAGCATGGACATCGGGTCTGAACATCTCAAGCCGTTTGAAACAACATGAGGGTAAATAAATTGTAACAGAATGTTTTTTTTAGGGGGGGGGGGGGGTAGTGCAGTATATTGTATTAACACACTGCACTATTACTGCACAGCAGAGCAGAAACAGCAGACTTCCTGCTGTTAATTTGACATCTTAAGTACAGTAATAATATACAAAGACTTCACTGGGTTACTTCCTGTCTCATTTTAACAGTGAGCTTACATTCTTTTCTCTCTTTTATCTATTTTCTCTCAGTGTTGCTCTCTCGTCTTTTTTTCCACCATCCTCTCACACAATAAAATGCTCAGAGGCTTTACTATCGAACACTTTAGGTCAGTAATTGGAGAAGATGATAGTTTGATGGTTCTTGTTTGTTGATCATTACCTGGACTTCCTTTCATGTCCAGCATTTTAGTAGTGCTCCATCAAAAAAATAAAAAATAATAATAATAATTGTTGATTTCACTCTCCTCTAATAAATAATTGTGATTCAAGCTGCTGATTTAAATAACTACAATAGCTTAGTTGTTGAGATGGATAACGTTTCCATGACCATCTTTTTTTTTTTCTTTATTTTGTTTCTAATGCATCTTACAGCAGAGAGATCTAAAATGATAAATAAACTGAACTCTGTCTCATATGAAACCTGATTCTGAGTTTGATCATTTTTTTTTTTTTTATAATAATAAGAAATGTTTTTTTGAACATCAAATCAGCCTATTAGAATGATTCTAGTCACTGAAGACTGAAGAAAAACATTATTTAAAATATACTGAAATAGAAAACAATTATTTGAAATTGCAGTCATGTTTCAGAATATGCTGTTTTGCTATATTTTTTATTTAAAAAATGCAGTGAGAGAAAGAGACTTTTAACAACATAAACCCTTACCAATCCCAAACCTTTGAAACATTGCTAGTATTTTTTATGGGGGTCCTTTAGCCTTTGAAAATGCTTTGTTGATTGTCAAGGGTGAAAGGATCATGTCATTTGACAGCAGTCTAATGAAACCTATTGGATCCAATTGCACTTGGCTGATACATTCCCAAATGAAACTTTGCCATAAAGAAGAGAGAGGCTTCTGTACTTGTCTAGTGTGCATTGGTGAAGAGGATTGCCTAAATAAGAACAGACTTCCCTTGTCGATAATGGAGTGAGCCGTAACTCTTGTAATAGCCGTAGTCTGGCTTAGACCAGCTCCCAATATTCTTAAATCAGCCCTCTAAATAAAGCAAGATTGTTGGCCTTTTTCACAAAGCCTTTTAAAGGAGTGAGCATGCTCTCGACTACTCTTTTTTTAGTATGTAGCTCAAGTCGACCAAAGGGAGCCACTTTTACACATCACAAACTTTCCACCGTCACTTTTACTGCAGTCATTAGACGTAATTGTTTTGTTGGTTCCACACAATTTTGCGCTCCCCTTCCTTCTCATTCAAGGCCATTCTCCGTGGCGACTTGAGGGAGAGTGTTTAGGCAAGATGTGTGGAGGAATTACCTCGGGGAGATAGCGCACCATCGCTCGAGCATGGCTAAGCATCACTCCACCCGAGACGGTGGCAGAAAGCGTGCTGTTGTCTTGAACAAACAGATAGTTCTTAATTAGCGGGTGAGTATATAAATGAATTAGTAAACCAACGAGTGCTCTTTAGGGCTCACCCTTGAAAAAGAGTAATTACTGGGTGCATCGTGAGAAAGGGAGGCCTGTTAATCCTAAGACACTTTATTTTCCCCTTTCTCCTCACATACTAGCTGTAATGAAGCTGGAGGGACTCCAGTTTATCCAGCAGGTCTGTGTGTGAGTCTGTTGCGGTCCACGCTTCAGCGCCTTGGTCTTAATCAACACTGCTTCTGACTGCCATACCAACTTCTGCAGCTGGAATCAGGAGGAGGTGGCACCAAGCTGAGCACACTGCTCGTGTTCTCCCAAATATTTTTATCAACTCGCTGCTTTAACACTATTGTTCGGCATCATTAATTGGTCCCATGATTGATTTCACCTGTGAGGTGCGACTGTGCTGAAGTTGACAGTGACAGTCTGAAACAAAAGTTAGACACTGCAGTCATCAACTGTCCAAACACTCAGCTGAAAGAGAGTTGTGAGTGTCAGTGCATTTTAATGGGCTCTTGCTCAAAGTGAGATGCAGACTTTATTTTGGGAAGCAGGAGTGCTTAATTATTTGCAGTGTTAAAATGTGTTTGAATGCATAAAGGTAGGTTGATCTGTTCCTCATAAATCCTGTATGTGAGCATCACCAATGTAATTTACATAATTATTTGTTAATCATAGGTTAAGGAGAAAAAATATTATTATTAACTTAAGTCTTTGTATTTTATTTCCCATTGATAACTCTAAACGATCCTGTATGCATCAATAACTAATCTGAGTCTCAGCCATGTTATTTTAATATTTTGCTAGTCATAAATTCAAATTTATTTATTTTTTACCCCAAAGTCTTTCTTAAAAAGCCATATTGAAACATGTTTTTCTTCATTTTAATTTAAATTGTAATTACTCTTAATGACCAATATCCGTTTCCTTTATCTACATTTTAATTACTTTCATTTGAATTATTTTAATTCTTCATGTATTACTTAAAATGTTGGTTTGTAAGGGGTTGAAAAAAAATAGTATCCTTGTAGTATTTCCTAATGTGCTTTTTTGTTTTGATCCTTCTTTTCTGTCTTTATTCATGTGTACACAGTAAAGTCATAAGTTTGGACACATCTGGATAAATGATAAATGGGTTGGCCTGTCCATTCCCTCAAAAAATATGGGTAAACTCTGCCCAAAAGCATTGTTGGTGTAAAATTACCCTATAAGTAATTTACAGAATGGTGTAGACGGGACAGAAACAGACATTTTGAACATGACTTATTCCAACAGAACCTAAACTGTTTTAAATAGTTATTTTCATGTCAGTCTGTGGTCCTTTGTAACAGTTCTACTCTTCCAGTGTTACCCTGACTTAAGTCTGTTGTTTCCCTTCTCTCTTTTTTTGCGAATTGTAGGTGTTTCGGCGAAGATACGTGCATCTCCATTCCAGACATCAAAGCGATGGTGATGGTGCTGCCGCCCAGTGAACCTCGGATCACCATTGCTGGAGTGGAGTGGCTGGTTTTGCCCGTGGCTCAGCTTCGAGCCCCTGTCGGGGTGGCCCTGTTCAAGGACATACACATCATTAGTACAGTCACCAAGACCGACGCCACCCTCAGCATAGGTGATAGATGACTCGCTTTCACAGCTCATATATTAACATAATCTCACTCCTTTGCATTCATCTATTTCAAAGGTGCCACAGTTGCACATTTTGCCTGTAATGTAATCGTATAAACGTTTTAGAAGATTTACTGAATTTTCCTCCCACGGATTCCTCTCGGAGTGTTTTTTTTTTTTTTTAATAATGCTTTAGTCTATTATTATCAAGATTATAAATGCCTTCTGCTGGTTATTACACTGACCTTAAGTCAATTGTTTTTTATTAGTGTCCTTTTTCATTTAAAGTTCAACAAAAGTGTCCGGCTTCTTTTATCGAATGCAGAGCCGGGGGTAGTGAAACAATACATCATCGAAATTAAATTCATACACAATCAATGGTTGTTTGTGGATACGGCGGGAGGCCATATATTTGCCACTGTGTTTTTGTGCCTGTGTAACGGAGTGTGTGTGCGTGTGTGTTTGTGTAGCCCGCAGGCCTGGTGTGCTGGAGTTGATGCATAACCTGGATTATTGTGATGTGCTGGTGATCGGAGAGGAGCTGGACCCGGAGCGGGAGAGTCTGGAGATCCACCACAGCTCTCTCTTGGGCAAACATCTGGATGCCACCAACTCTACCTCTGGCATCTCCATCTACGGTATGGTCGACCACATGTCTCGATCTACTATACAGCCATCTGCTACAAGAATGTTTATCATAATCTCATTATGTTTCTACTTTACAGTGGCTCTTTCATTTATAGTTTATCCAAAGCTTCTTCCCATTGTTTCAATGTTTGCAAAGGTTATCAATGTAGAACATATGTGACCCTGGACCAAAGGGTCTTAAGTCGCTGGGGTATATTATTAGCAATAGCCAAAAAAATATTGTATGGGTCAAAATTATAGATTTTTCTTTTATGCCAAAAATCATTAAGATTTTTATTAAAGATTATGTTCCATGAAGAAATTTAGTAAATTTCATTTGGACAACTTAAAATGCATTTTCTCAATATTTACTTTTTTTTGCACCCTCATATTCCAGATTTTCAAATAGTTGTATCTCAGCCAAATTAGGTTCTGTCCTAACAAACCATACATACATTGAAAGCTTAATTATTCAGCCTTCAGATGATGTACAGTATAAATTTCGAAAAATAGACACTTAAGACTTTTTTTGTGGTCCATATTTAAAGGGCACCTAATATGCCCCATTTTACAAGATTTAATATTGGTCTGGGTGTCCCAAGAATTTGTCTGTGAAGTTTCAGCTCAAAATACCCCACATATAATTTATTGTAACACAGGGGTTGGCAACCTTTTCGGCATGACGTGCCATTTTTCTGGTTAACCACTGTGCCAACACCCCAGCCCCACCCATTCTAGATTTAAACGGTACATACAGTTATAAATGATATGGAAAAAAAAAAGATCTAAATAGTTTCTGAATATTTGTTAATAAATAGTTTTTTTAACTTTTCCCCCCAAAAAAGTGAATAACAGATACACATGTGTGCCATATGTGTGACAGGGCCAATGCATTAAAACAGTTCAATGTTAATGCGCTGCTTTAATTGATGCGCATGCTCACACAGTCACACACACACACCACTCGGAAACAGAGATCTGAGATCGCTCTGTGCAAAAAGTAACATTCAGAAGCTCGTAAACTTGTCAGTGCTGCCCTGCGACTTTTATTAAACGATACTGAATCACTACATTATATTTCTCAACAACAAGGGGGCAAAATCGCTTCATTGTTTGTAGAGAGAGACAGACGCAGACAATTTACACCCCCCCCCACCCCGTTCACAATTTTTTCATCACTGGATATAGCTTTCGGTCATTTAACATTTCTATCATAAAACGTATTATTAAAAATTGACTAATCTTAAATGATTTGCAGTTTCACCTTTAACGTTAAACTGACACTTCGCACTTTGCTTTGCTTAAACCCCACCTACTTTGATTTGATTGGCCATCTCAGTCAAATGTAATCTGAAGAGCCTAGTATGAGCAGTGTTCGCGGGCGCATCCATAGAAGTTAATTCCCACACGTTAATAGTATTTATATCGCCTAACATGCTGTGTGACTATGAGAAGGTATTAACTCGAAATGTATGTCAGTATGCAGTTTTCCCTATTTTCTGTTTTAATATATTATAAAATGTATTTTATTCCTGTGACTTAGAAAACAAAGCTAAATTTTGTGCAATCGTTACTTCAGTCTTACTAAAAAGTATTTTTTAAATCATTTTTAAGCTCATTTCAGTGCTAAGTAAGGTTGTGTATCCTTGGATATTTAGTAGTATTTTTTGTTTGTTAGATTTTTTCCAAAAACATTTTTAAGCTTTTCTCAAAAACCTGAGCTTTTATCTTTAAAAGTCACTCTTGATTGTGCTCAAAAGCATTGCTCAGACTCTTGAACAGATCTCTGCCTCTATCAATCATTCTGTACATTTGACTTTTTGCAAGCCAATTCAAATTAATGTTATATTTCATAAAGTGGTTTTAGAGTTATTAGAAAAGGATTAAGACCTCCTGCTTGTTCACAGACTCCATGTTGAGTGCCCCCCAGGCCTCTGTAGCTCTTTTGTCTGAGTAGACCGAGTTCCTGACACTGCTCTTTCTTTGGTCTCAGGTGTGGACTCCATGGCGCATTATGAACAGGCCATCAGGCAGGTGAGGTACCATAACTGGAAGCCTGGCGGTCTGTCTGAGAGAAGGTTCCGGCTCAGTTGCTCTGAACTGAATGGACGCTACACAAGCAATGAGTTCAACTTGGAGGTCAGAGACTGCCTTCATATTGGGCATGGCTTCTTATTCTTTTTATTGTCCATTCACTTTATCCCCTCTTTCAATTCCTGCTCTTCTTTCGGCTTTTTGCACTTTTGGACTCCAAGTACTTAAAAGTTAGCTGTGCACTGCTCTTGCAGAGCCTTGACTATTGACTCTTGATTTCTGATTAAGAACTGTCCATTTCGATAGAAAGAGACCGTAAAATCGTTATACCTTTTTTTAAATCGATACAGTATTGAATTGATAGCATCATTATTATATTTTCAATTGTATAATATTTTATATATTATGTATAATTTTAGTATTGTATTTAGAATTTATTTATATTAATTTATTTATATTTTTATATTTATAAGAATTTCTATTTATATTTGACCTTTTATAAAACAGGCTCACTAATTTAAAGGTTCACTTGTGATCAATCCAGTAAAAATCCAGCCATTCATTTATTCATTCTTGATGTGGCTATAAGGTCAGATTTTCATTCTCCCTGTTGTCTCTCTGAACTATTTTCTGTTTGTCCCGCCTCTCAGATTGGAATCGTGCACAGCTCAGAAGCCGTAGAGCATGTCAATCACATGGCTGTCCAATCTCAGTACATGAGACCTGTGCATCATCCTCTAGTGGTGCATACTGTCAACTCTGATCACATCTCAGGTAAAGTCAGCCTTAATGTCTCTTAAAGACTCATCCATTCCTGGTCATGAAGTCATTTTACCCTGTATGACACTATTGTGTTGAAAATGAAAATTAATTTATTTTGCGAATACTGTGTCCCTTTGTTAAGCCATTTAAGTGAATTGTAAAACGGAGAACAGTAAATGTGTCACAAAAAGTATTCATTTGGCATAGACAAAGCTTATAAAAAAGCAAAATGTACCCACATGTGCATACAAAATCTGCACACTAGTCTAAGTGGACGACAGGCTCTTGAGACCGTATTGTTGGTTTGGAGGATCTTGGGAAATTACACTTACTCTAGCAGCTCACGCACACACCAGGGACACCAGCGATCTCCCCAAGGGCGCACAGAGCACAGCTGACTGCAGAGAGATGGAGCATTCTGCTCTCTGGACGGACGAAATAAAGAGGGAGAGGGATGACAGGATGCGAGACATGCTGCTTTAGAAGAGACATGGAATAACAGCAGGTGGCACTGTGACCTCATGCTCCCAATCCTGCTCTTGTTGACTGGGAGGTCTCAGTAAATGACACTGTTCTTAAAGTGAAATGTGCAAAACTGTCTTCCGCTGTCAGCACAGCTAAATAAGCTTCACCTTAGCCACCTAGAACAGACCTCCCTTAGAAAAACATTTAACAACGTTCATCCGGGATTATATTGATTTTTGTATGGCTGAGTGAGTCATATAACAATAATATGAATATACATAATTGCCAGATAGAAAGACTAGAGCTATAAGTGGCTCAAGGTCATGCATTCCAGTTATTGTACTACAGTTAAAAGTAAGGCAGGGTGAATAAAACACCCATACATCTCTTTCTGTTTCTCTCTCTATATGGTTAAAAAAAATATATTTTATTTTAAATAAATTAATAGTTTTAAATAGCTAAATAGAATAGAAAAAATAGAAAAAAATCTATTTAAAAAAATAATATGCAGCTGTTCTGTGGCTGTTTACAGCATTGTTCAGAAATGTTTCTTGAGCTGCAGTTTTGCATTTTAGAATGATTTCTGAAGGTTAATGTGACCCTGAAGACATGGAATAATTATGCTGAAAATTCAGCTTTGACATTACAGGAATAAATTAGGTTTTCTGGCAACATCTATATGCTATAAGACAATGATCAGCAAATAATGGATTGTATCAATTTAACAGCTTTAAGCATTTTTTATCAAATCTGGATTATAAACTGCTGTTTGTACAGTAACATGCCACAACTTTACAGTTTGGTAGAACAAGATAAAATATATGTATATGTATATCTTCACCTGTGTGTCATCAGGTAACCCTCCTGCTGCGACAGTGGTAATCGTAATGTGTATCGCCGCCCTGGTGGTCATTGTGGTCTTCGGCATCTACCGCATCCACACCACCCACCAGGATGGTTCAAAAGAGGACGAAGAGGGAAGAAAAGACCCAGAGATGGACTGGGACGACTCCAATCTTAACATCACTGTTAATCCTATGGAGGTCAGTATGTGCATCACCGGTAAAGACAGTTTGAACTGTTTCTTTAACAATAACTACACTACAATAACTGCTCTATAGTGTGTGGAGTTTGACTGTTCCATCACAAAGATTGTCTAAATGTCATAATTCTGTTGTTGGTTATAGAGCATTGATGGGACTCAGATCGCTGAGGAGGTGAGGGAGGAGGAGCCAGAGGAAGATGAGGATGAAGACGAAGAGGATGATGAACTGGCAGGAGATCTCTCTAGTGCTGAATCCGAGGACAGTGATGAAGAGGAAGAGACTAACATTCAGAAGGGAAAAGTGAAAGGAAAGCTTGAGTGGGACCCGTCAACATTACCCTATTAAGACACACACACACAGACACATTCGCTCAAACACACATGCATACACCTTCACACATGCAGACATAGACTTGTGCACACACACTTACACATATATATGAAAAAAACACTCACATTTAATGCCGTCTTACAATTACAGAATCCAGAATTTATTGCCTGAAAATTTGTCACACATCAGCCTGATTTTGACTCTTTCGAACACGCATAAAAAGCATCCTGTAACGTCATCTGCTGGTCAATATTGGGAATCGCACCCTCAGTCCAGACGCTGCTGCAGCTTGTATGTACTTCAGTAGTATAAGCTGCTGTGTCTCAGTAGATGCACGAAAAGGAAAGATAAATCGACACAATGGAATTAATTGTGAATCAACATCTCTGGGATGTTTGTTATTTACGTTTACTGTTTTGTTTTAGTTTTTTTTTTTCGTGTTGATTAATCAGATTATAGTCTAGCGCCACAATGCTTTCTACCTTTCTGAAATACTAAACTGTAATATTTGAAAGTGTGGCTATGCCTTCACCATTTGTTGTCTTCAGAGTAACATTTAATATTGCATTGATGTGCAATAGTTAAAACCCTAAAGTTGTTTTTTGCAATGAAAGTATATAATAATGATATTTTCTTCATTTGAAATCTAGCAAATAGGTTTATTTTAGATCCTCTGAGAGTTTTTGATTGAGACGGTTCTCTTTAAGCAAAAGTTATATATAGTAATGAGATAACATTTAAAAACAAAACAAACAAACAAAAAAAATCTCTCTTTTTTTCTCTCTTTTTGGGATCTCGGTGGTAAGATAGGAGTAAGTGTGTCTGTACATTTTTATATGCCTGTCTTCTGTAAATAGGGAACTGTAGAGTAGTTGAATGGTGACTCAGATTCCTCACGTTCTCCTGCATCCCTCACACAGCCTGTATGTGTCCACACTTGCTTGCTGAAGAGGAAGGGTCCTCCTCCTCCTCCTCTCTCTGTCTGTGTTGATCTCTCTTTTATCGTTCATGGTGTCCTCACCTCAACTGCGGATGGGTTCTCGCTCACTTCACTTCAAACTGTTTTCTCTTAGTCTCTACAGACAAATGCACTTTTAAGCTATTAAAAAAAAAAAAAGAAAATAGAAGAAATTGATAGAAATTGATCAGTGGTTGTAGCCTTGGGGCTATTTTGGTATAGTGTGAAGGTCTTTACTAACCTTCCCACAGTGTACAGTTCAATTACATTTTTCAGGAAAAGAAATGAAATCGAAAAGTATGAAAAAACTACAAACAAAAGCCAAATCTTGTGAAATCTGAGGCTTTTGACATCGTTTTGTTTTCGTATAGAATAGGAAAGCCAGAGCAACTGTAGATGATACTTATGGTTTTTCCCCCTTGACAACTGCATTTATGAATATGTGCATTGGATTTTTATGTAATGTCTGTTGCGGTGGTTAGGATTTGTCATGCCATCAGCCAAAACGTGCTTGTGATGTCAGCCTTGTGAGACATCCCGTTCCCCTTCTGTCCACCCCCCACACCTTTCATATTTCACTAGTCCTTTTTACCATACGTGTCATAGAACAGGAAAAATAAACTTTTAAAAAGAGCAACCCTGTAAAATCATGTAAGACTATTCTTTTGTAAATGTTTCTCTCCTTTTGTTTTGTAAAGGGTTTTTGTTTAACTTCTTTGATGGTCACTGCAGCACTTTCTGTACATTGACCAATAAAGACTTTCCTTAGAATGAGTGAGAATGGGTGTCTCTTTCAAATTCAAATGCTGATTAATCTACTTTTGTGACAAAACACAGTGTCCTTTTAACTATAGGTTGAAGTTTTTGTATGTTATTTGTTCACAGGTAAGGTGAGAAAGCCTTAAAAGAAGAGGTGACATATCCAGTAACGACTTGTAAAGTTTGTTGATTTACGTTCTTTAAATCTCTCTGCACAGAGCTTTTTCTACATACAAATTACTCAACCACGAAGAATGACAATTCAGAATCTAATTTGTCATTTTTTTTTATTAATGAAACGTGGAGAATAACAGATGTCAAATCTGTATTTCCAAGCAATAAATTTTTATAGAATTCTCAAAGTGATAAAATTACATGAAATATGACCTAATAAACAAAAAGGTATTACAATCAAAAGAACATGTTCTGTAATGCTTTTTACTTTATTCTTAAGTGAATCAGGATAAAAAACAAAAACAAAAAAACATTTAAAAACCTATAGTTAAGATTTGTCAATTAATAGAGAAAAAAAGTAAATGGCCACTAAATGAAGTGTGGTAATTTTCATCATCAAAGACATGTATTTTCCCAGAGTTGCATGCAGACTTCATCTCCTTTCTCTAGAGTCAAAAAGACTGAATTAGATGCTGTTTCATAGCGGTCACCTTGAGAAAGATTGTAAACAGTTATAATCTGTTGTCCATTTTTAAAGAATCTTAGACCCACAGATTAAGATGAGCAGTTATGTCCAGAGAAAGTGAAGAAATAGAATCCTTTAACAAATGCTGTAAAGATTCCTGTCACACACAACAAATAATGTGATATGAAACATTATTATAAGAACACATACCAGTGGTTGAGTTGTAAGCACTTCCTTCATTCACAAATACATCTTTATAAAACCAGTTATCTCAGTGTTGAAAGGTCCAATGCCACCCGTGTTTCCAAGAGAATAAGATATAAATAATTTGTTAAAAAATAATAATATAATCATGGATATTATTACAGTTAAACATTATCATCTCACTACATTTCATATCTCTCCATTGGTTATACAGTATAGAGTCTGTTTAAAGATGTTTATGCAGACTGCTAGTTAGTAAATGATAGCCTGAATTATAAATGTTTTCTGATTACTTTATTACCAGAATTACTTACTCAGCCATACATGTAATCAGCAGTGAGGCAGTGTAATGGTGGTGAATACAGAAAACACGGATACTGTATATAACTAATTTGTTTCTTTTTTTGTAAAGTAATTTGTAATATATATAGTTTGGACACACCTTCTCATTCAAAGAGTGTCTTTATTTTCATGACTATGAAGATTGTAGATTCACACTGAATGCATCAAACTATGTGGAATTATATATGGAATTATATAGATAACAAAAAAGTGTGAAACAACTGAAAATATGTCATATTCTAGGTTCTTCAAAGTAGCCACCTTTTGCTTTGATTACTGCTTTGCACACTCTTGGCATTCTCTTGATGAGCTTCAAGAGGTAGTCACCTGAAATGGTCTTCCAACAGTCTTGAAGGAGTTCCCCAAGAGATGGTTAGCACTTGTTGTCCCTTTTACCTTCTGTCTGTGGTCTAGCTCACCCCTAAACCATCTCGACCAATTCTTACCAGTAAAAACTTACTAAATAACAATTAAATAACAATTAAAATTAGGCCTAGAGAGTTCTGCAATTGCATTCTTACCAGGCACGTGCACAGGTAGGGCTCAACCTGTGCAGAGCACATGCCCTTTTTGCCCTTACACTCCGAAGTGCCCTTTTTTTGGTGGTGTTTTTTTTTTTTTTTTTTTTTATCAATGCTATTGGTCACCCTTTACATCTGTCTGTCTGTTTTACAAATATTTAGCAAATGAAAGTTCTTAAAACGAGCTTGTGTAAATCTTATTCGATCCTCAGGCTGTCAGTAAGCTGATGACTCCGCCCCCTCTATATTCATTGAATCAACTGAAGTTCCACAGCAGCCGCACAGTAGACACCAGCTGAGCTGAACAAAGTTTTGCGAAGGGTAAATAAATATCTTGTTGTTTGAATAAGTACTACTAAACACTATGTCTATAAAGGCTCATATTTTATTTATTTGATGTCTGACTGACTCACTGACTGAGACATGTGGGACGTCGCCTGAGAGACAGGGCTAGCATTTGCCATCTAGTCATAGCCAGCACTTAAATAGCCTGTGCATACAGTTGCATTTCATCTTTAATAAAATGCTTTTTTGGCCAAATGCATTTTACCACAGGAAAAACTGAGCGCTCCGTCTATATAGCTACAAAAACTAATTTGTAACCTAGAAGAAAATGTAATGTGATCCCGGCAGCGGCAGGCGCCGTCGCCGTTTTAATGACGGACAGAAAAACAACAACATTTGCACACATTCGCTGGTCAAAAACGATAAATTGATAAGTAATACAACAACATATAATTTGTTTTTACCATCGGAAAATCATAACAGGTGCGCCCCTGCGCTGTTTCGTACTGGAACTTACACAAAGCGACGAGTGATCCTCGTCACCTGATAATAAATTTCTTTTTTGATTTATGATTGCTGATACACTTAATTTATTAACATTTAGGCTAATCATGTTATGGTATACTCTCCGCTCGTCCTCACATGTATAAAATGTTGTAAAACATTGTTTTACTACAGTAATTTAGTAGTAACAAAAAAAAAAAAAAAAAAAATTACAGAAGATCACTGAAATCTTTATATTTTATCATGCAGAATGTAATTCATGATTCATTCCAAGGCTTCATTTATTTGATCCAAAATACAGCAAAATCAGTAATATTGTGTAATATTTTTACAATTTTAAATAACTGTTTTCTATTTGAATATTTTAAAATGTAATTTATTTTTGTGATCAAAGCTGAATTTTCAGCATCATTACTCCAGTTCAGTACTCTTCAGTGTCACGTGATCCTTCAGAAATGCTTTTCACTGCAACTGTACTTTTCACTATTTTTATTTATTTTTTCATTGCTGGCTTATTTTAGGGAAAGTGTAGTGAATAAGAGACCTTCAAGAGACCAACATCCCTGGTCCACCACAGTATCAAATTTTTGCCAGATACATGGCTCACAGAAGGTTGCTGTTGTATTAGGTTTAAAGAAGCCCTTAAAACCCTGTTTATCTATATTATCTAATTATCTAATATTATTATGGTCGTTATTAATCGTGAATAAATCTAAAGCTTTTGAGACTATTATTTTGTGTTATTGAATTTGTCATGAAGATGTGACCATTTTTTCCTTTTATGCAGGCTTACTAAATAATCTTGATATAAAAGGGGGGGGGGGTGCCCTTTTTCAGTTTCAGCACATGCCCCTCAAAAGGTCTGTGCACGGCCCTGATTCTTACTAGTAAGAATTGAATCAGAGACCTCTACCATTCAATTCTTATGATCATAACAATACCAATTAGAGAGGCCTTTAATTCAGTTCTTATTAGTAAAAAATATTATAGCCCCATTAATTTATTTGAACATATTTCTCCTCTTTAACTCTAAAGCCCCTTTCACACTGAACATTGGTCCCGGGAATCTGCCAGATTGCCTTCTGGGATCGATCCTGGGTTGGGGACCTAGTAACATTGCTGGGTTCAGTCCCAGAACAAGCTCTGTGTGAACAAAAGCCAGAACCAATGCCATAAAGGGTGTGTCATAGTAATGACGCATGTTATTGTGCTACTCTTTTACCGGGTGTTTTGAAGGCAGACCAATGTTTGTGACGAAAAAAAATATGTGCAAACTGTAATGAAGAAGAGATCAGGTAGTTCCTCACTGTCCTCAATATCGTTCACCAGTTTAAGTGATGTTAACGTGCCTAGCGTTTTCGACTCGTACATTACATTTCACATCCTAATGTCATGTGTCATTATGGGACCTTTACTTGTTGTGTGTGAACGCATGCACAGATTCCGGGAAATCACTGGCAGTGATCTAACTATCTGGGAACAATTGCCAGGAAACATTACCCGTGTATTATCTGAAATCTCTGTATGAAAGGGGCTAGTGTGAAAGGGGCTCAAATTTCATGACAAGTTTTGGGGTTATTCATCGTCTTAACTGTTTGTGAGCCTTAACAAAGGTTATCTTCAAGTTGAGTTAACTCCTGTAATATGTTAACATGTGTGTGTTTCACTGTTGCCCTTGCATCTCTTGCAGTGTCTCATGCATGAAAGGGAAGACTAAAACCATGTTGCATCTTTGTCAACACAAAAGTGCATTCTGAATGGTGTCTAGAGCTGCATTTAGGGTCCTTTACTGAGTGCATCACACATGAGCGGTTAATCACATGAGCTGAGATGAAGTTGGATCAGTCTTTTCTCTTTACTGTTATCACCGGCATATTTACAAAGTGTGTAATTCTAACATTTGGTAATATTAATCAAAATAACTGAATCAAAATTGTGATTACTCGATTTTTTTAAAAATGTAATCACGGAAAAACATTCAATTCGAACTAATAGATAAAATATTAGAGTGACCAATAGGAACTATGCTAAAAAGCTAGAACACCAGTTCCTCTTCAGGAACTCGAGCTGTATCAAGAACGTTTGGGCAACGCCTCCAGCGCCTCTGTGTGTGTGTCAGTCACTATCTGTTTGTGAGTCTTAGTGTCGTTTATCTACTGATAAACTCCATTTGTCAAAGCTTCAATCAAGAGAAGTTTTGGGAGAGAGCAGGCAGCATTCAGGCTGTGTGGTTTCCCTGCCAGCAAAAAAAAAAAAAGGTAGGTACACACGCAGCTTGTGTGTTGTCTGCTTGAGAGTGAAGCGTGCGCAGTGTCAGCTCTCGAGGGAGTTGATGGCTGCGATGCAAGCATTTTGTTTCACTCTCAGAAGGTTCTCTTTGAGGAGGGAGCTTTCACTGGCGTTTCTCGCTGTGCCAGTCCTACTTTCGCCGAGGCAGAGCAGTGGTTGTGCTTGCGGGTTTCGCTTTCGGATCCGCTGGAAGGAATGTAGACGGTCCCTATCTTCTTTCTTAACCTCCAGATCCGGCGCCTGCTCTCAGGGGTTCGGAAGCCCGCGTTTGTGGTACTTTCTCCCCGGTGAGAGGGAACGATGCACTTCCTGTCTTTCTCTGATGTGGAAGGCGTTGCTGACCTTGCTAGTTGAACAAGCACCAGTTGCACAAGCACCAGTTACACAAGCACCAGTTACACAAGAATATTATACTTAATATTATAATAAGCAGCATTAATGAAGACAAGAGGTCGTGCAGTCGGCTCTCGGGGGGTTGATAGTGCTTTTCTCGCTGTTAAGCGCTCCGATCTCATCGGGCACGCTCCGAGGAGTGTGTCCGTGCATGCGATCTTGCGGTTGCGGTCACGCTGCTGCTGAGGCATAGTGGTGACCGCGATACTGGGAATCGCACATGATCTGACGAACGAGTTGGAGGCGGCTCGTCCTATCTCCACCCATGATCACTAGATCTAGAGCTCGTTCTCTAGGCTGGGAAACCAGCGCTGCGGTTTCTTCGCACTCTGAGACAGCTCGCTGCTGCTGCTGCTGCATGCTCTCTCGCCGGGCACACTCCGAGGAGTGTGTCTGTGCATGCGATCTTGTGGTTGCGGTCGCACTGCTGCTGAGGCACGGGGGCTATCCTTGATGTACCTGCAGGATAGCCATGGCATGCAGGGCAGAGGCAGCTTGGCCCGCAGCACTGTAAGCCTTTGCAGCGAGAGAGGCCGACAGCATACAGGCCTTGGACAGGAGACGCGGATGATTCCTCCAAGTGGCGGCGTTTTCAGGTACAGGTGCACCGCAACCACTCTCTCCACCTGGGGAATGTCCACGTACCCCCTGGCTGCTCCACCATCAAGGGTGGAGAGGATGGAAGAGGGAGCAGGTGGCTTCTGACCGTGGAAGAGGCCATTTACGAATTCGTCACCTCTTCATGCACCTCTGGGAAGAAAGTAACCGGAGCAGAACGTGGTTGTGAGCCACTCTGCGCACTGAGGAACCAATCGTCCAGCCGCGAGGGCTCGGAGGTTGGGTGGTGTAGTCACCTCAAGCCCAATACTCACGGCTGCCCGGGCAAGCATGGCCAACAACTCCAAGTCAGATTCAGCAGCAGCGACAACACCCGAGGGGGGCAGCCCCGCCAAATCCTTATCCTCGTTGTATTGTTTCCTTTTCACACATTGTCGTAGCATGTTTTTTTTCTGTGTATTTTACAGGATAGTCCTTGATTAGTAGTTTTGTTCACATGTATCTACCATGGAGCAACTATGAGGGTGTAACGCCCATGGTAGCATGAGGGGTACTACTGGGATCCATTGTCTGAAACAGGGGCTAAGACTGAAGAACTGTACGAGAGCAGCTGTGTCAACTCTGGGTGAGAAAGCAAACTGGCCATTTACTGAAATAATCAACAACCATTATGGCATATCTGCAATATGCTAGTAAAGTCCTAATGGTCCTATAATATCGATATAAACCTCTCATGAAGCTCATGGCAACTCAAAAGGCTTGAGCGATGCATCATAAGTAACAGTCGATCTATCATTCTGTTTGTATATGGAACAATCCCATATCAGAGCTTCAGCCTGGTTATCTATTTTTGGCCACCAGTACAGCTGCCTAAACCACTGCTTGGTATGAACCATGCCTTGATGTGATTCATGCGCAAGGTCTGAGTTTTTTCTATAACTACTGAGGTACCAAAATATGATGTGTTCCTCAGACCAAACATCACTCGACTATGCCAAACTCATGCAAATCGGAAAGTAGGGTCGTTTTGTTCTTCATCAGATAAGGAGTACAAAGAAAAAGCAATGGTTCTCTCTATTCCCTGGTCATAAAGCCAGCACAGTCACCATAATCTGAAGCATCATAGGAAAGTATTGTGCTAACATTGGGGTTGAAGTTGAGAGCTGTCCACTATAGCCTTTTTGACCTGATCAAAGCTTTCTTGTGCTGCAACAGTCAACTGAAATTCACAGTTTTTGCAAAGTAAATCCCTCATAGGTTCGACCAGAGTAGCATAGGCAGGTAAAAGCTTGCTGTTACAGGCGATGAGGTCCAAAAACGGCTGTAGTGTAGCTGCATCTGTATGGCACAGTGCATTTGTAATTGCAGAGGTGTGTTTGTCATCAGGTTGCAGGCCAACAGCAGAGAGTCTCTATCCAAGAAAGCTTAGTGAAGTTAAATTAAACTTGCATTTGTCCAGATTAAGTTTCAGGCAAGCTTCACTGGTCCTATGCAGAACAGCATTGAGGTTTGCATTGTGAATGGTTTCAGATGCACCATGGACAATTACACTCTCCAAGTAACACTGTGCAACTTCAAAGTCTTTTAAGATTATTGTCATCATAAGCTGAAAAGAAGATGGGAACGCTACAGAACTGGTTTAGGCCCTTGTGAGTGAGACCTATGCTCTTCTCATGTAGCTTTAACGGTAAAATGCATTCTTGAGATCAAGGGAAGAGAAAATTGCTGATCCATGTAGTGCAGACAGTATATCTTCGATCAATGGTAAGAGATGACTATCTGGTACTATAGCCTTATTGGACTCCTGAAGGTCAACACACAAATGCGTGTCATTCTTTCATTTTGACACAACAGTTTCTTCTTTTCCATAATTCCATTCAATTTTTAATTAAGAACTTACTTAATGAGTGCTAAAAGAGTAGGTACTCTACAGCCAAATCTCGTTAACCCTTTAACTGTCATACTGTCCCGTATACGGGACACCTACATTTACTTCACTATATTACAATTAATCTAATCTTGACAAACTATATATCGTTGGAAAGGTCTAAGACTCCCAAATATTTATTTTACCAATGTTTTCTGCGCAACAAATTACGAGTGACAGGTTAAATTGATCTCTTTGTAAATATTTTCATGTTTAAGAAATTTCCTCATTTTGTGGTCTTGATGAAGAAACAGCTGCCCTTTTATTGTGATTGTAGTATAACCAATAAATTTTAAGTTGATTAAAAAAAAAAAAACATTTTTTAACCCTACTAATATGACCCAAAGTCATATGAGAAAACTCATTGCTTATACTTGTATCACTAAACTCATTGCTAATAGTTGTATCACTAGTATGTCCTTATGTATTAATTACTATATTATCCTTATATTCGGACCAATACAGTAATACAGATTTTTACTATACATTACACTTTTGGAGTCAGGATTAAGTGCATAATTATGTTTAGCTTATGCCAGATGGGGTCGACAGGGATTACATTTTCACAGCCCTGTGTTCATCAAAATAGGCCATAGTCAAAAATGGCAACATAGCTACTCCTAATCAGAACCTCTGGAGAGAGTTTAGTAAGAAGGTAGAGAACAAGATCACTGCAAAGGCTCTATACACTTTCATCAAATTAAAAATACATAACATCTGGACTGCTTTAGGGTTCACGCATGCAAGTGATCATGGAAAAAAAGTGGCAGTAGTGATGACATTGATTTTGAGCCAAGGTACCTTTCCACACAGACCAAGATTGCTGGATTTTTGATAATTTATACTAATAAACATCAATTTATTTGTAAAAGTAAAATAATGATGCTCTACATCCTCCTAAATACTAAAATAAAAAAATAAAAATCAAATGAGATGGGAACATTTGGCTGAGTTTAAATGGAGTGACATTATTGCATCACATGACTCCTTATACATTATCTGTATGTATGTATATGTATGTTATTTTATTTTATATGTTTATTGTTTGTTTAATGTAATGCTGGAACCTGTACCAAAGAGCTGTACTGAAAACAAATTCCAACAGCTTGGCTGAGTGGTCATTAAACTAAAATCAAAATCAGTCAATCAATCACATTGCTAACAACTGGCACTACACAAAAAAAACAATTCAACATTTCAATTGCAGTGTACAGTTGAGGTCTTGTATTTAATTAGGCATGTAAAATGGTAAGCGTTTTTCAAAACATGACGGGATCATAAAAGTTAAAAAAAAAAAAAAAAAATTATAATAATAATAATTGAATATAATTATTTTTCAATAATCATTTCACTTAAAAATCCAAAATAAAACATATTAATCACCTTCAAAATATTTTCATAGTGTCCTCTTCAAAACTGTTTTGCACTATAATTTACACCATATATTTTAAGTGCATTGTCAAAACTGTTTTTTGAGACATCACAACATAGTGACAAACTAACCTAGTTATTGTGTCAGTAAATTGCTGAATGCCATTAAATAAAGATTTTCAGATTACAGCATTGGAGAAAAGTTTACTAGGGAAATTCAATACTGTAGCACAGAGAAAAAGAATATGCTTAGTTATATGCATACTATACTATTTATTTTTGTGTCAACGTTACATTCACATTTGCATGTTCATTTTTACACAGTTCTTACATGTAATATTATACAGCATACTGAACAGACATTTGACACAAAATGACACCCAGACAGAAAAGCTCCATAAAAAAAGGTCATTGTTGATTGTTACTTTTTTCCAGACATGTACTTAAACACATGCGATTACTAAAATTTGGTAGAAACTTGAACTTGCTGTTTTAAGAAAAAAAAAGAAAAAGATTTTGCATATTGACCCAAAGCAATTAGGGAAAACTGTAATTAAAATGGTCAAAGAGGAAAAACCAAATGGCCAGTAAATAGAGTTAGATTATCAGTATTATCAAACACCCATGTATTTGCCAAGAGACGCACGAAGACCTGATCGCCTTTCTCCAGCATCAAAGTGATTGAATTAGACAATGTTTCATACCGGATACCTGCATCAGTTAGAGGATGGTTGTATAAAATTATCAACGGCTCTCCATTTTTAATAAGTCTTAGACCCATGGGTTTGGTTGTCTTGTTATGTCCAGAAAGACTGAAGAAATAGACTCCTTTAACAGGTGCTGTGAAAATGCCTGTAAAGTATAGCCAACAATTAACTGTCATATATCACATGTTTGCAAACATGCTGTAATAACTGCACTTAATTACTTAACTGTAGGATTCAGAGCGTAATTTAAATATGCAAGATGATACAATGTAAATACCACATACCAGTGCCCGTGTTGTAACGTGACCCAGCATTCAAAAAGACTTTTTGGTAAACCAGTGTGACATCTGTGTTGAAGGGCCCAACATCTCCTCTGTTTCCGAGTGTAGCAGCAAATGCTACGTTATATTCTTCTGTGTGATAAATCAGAAATGACATTGATTCAACATAATACTGTTACTAATGCTGTCTTCATGTGCTATCGGAAGGATCGTAAATACAAGTTTCCAAGTCACAAATTGGACATGAACAGCCTCCATAGTCCTATTTACAACTGAGAAACTATAAAAGAAATAATCTTAATTACCCAAGCTTCAGAGTGGGGTGAGCTATAAATTTTAAATATGGCAGAGGAGAAAAATTTAGCAGTAGACCGTTTTTTTTTTTCTCACAGCATTTACATTGCTTTCTCATGCCATTACAGTCATGTATATTTACATATATACTTAACCATTTAATGCATATTGTATGTATTGAACACTGCAAAAATAGCATTTTTTTAACTGAAATTTAAGAGTTGTCAGCCAGAATAAATAGCACTGTGAATGTTTACCAATGAATGGGACGCTTTGTTTTTATTAAAAACCTGTCAGATATTGACTAAATATCTTCTAATCTATACCTTTTGGATGAAATAAAAAATTTCCCAAGAAACAGGAAAGAATGCATAGGCTGTCGACCATGATTTCTGTTCTTTTAGACAATAAAGCACTTGATAAAGCAAACTCATATTACAAATCAGAAGTGGCTATTAAGAAAGTTTCCGATCGCACACAAAGGCAGCTTATCAATTTTTTTTTTAATTCTTACTGTTCGGTATAACTTTAAAAGGCTGCTTCCCACATTGACAGAACACTTTTTTTTTTTACATAGCACTATGCTACTTTTGTAAGAATTTTCTTGTTTAACTTTGCATCTTGCGACCTTGTGTTTTTTTCCCTGCTCCACATCCCATGTCTCAAATTTATTTTTCAAAACAGAAATGCATTCTGTGTGAACCAGCCCTTACAGTACCTTTTCTCTTAAACTGTTCCTGCTCCATGCTGGACTTAAGAGACTGAAGAGTGGAGCTCAGTTCTGCCAACAGTGGGTAAAGGCCTGTGATGAGGCAGGACTGCTGTTTCCCAGCAGCACCACTCTCCACAGGTAGTCCACTCCTGCCAGTCAGTTCTTCCTTCTCCTTCTCCTGTGGCTCGGACATACTGCTGCAGTTACAGCTGAACAGCACAATCAGCAGCAGATACAAAGTTCTATGGGACATTATTAGGCTCTATATAGGCTATAGAGGGCTTAAGATGCAGATTGCTAAACACAAATCAATTTCAATAACCAGATAGCGTCTGTCTGTGGACTGCAAAAGATGGGTTTTATAGGACATGGGGATGTGGAAATAGTTGACAAACCGGCCAAACAGGCAAAGCAACATAAGACAGTTGATGTTCCACAAACATTTAAGGTATATTTGATTAACACAGGAATACATTTAGTGGAAAGTAGAATTAATTTTATGTTTTTATTTTTTCATTGATGTTGCACAGTAGTCCAGTTGGTGGTGGCAATATACTGTAAGTTGGCTTGTCAACTGTCATTAAAAGTTGCAAGAAGAAGAAGATGGCTGCTTGTATAGAGAAAATCGTGAAAATTGGTAAGCAATCTGATACTGATTTGATATTTTATTCCAGGTGGATTAATGGTGGATTATAATTTTACTCATAATGAGAAAATAATATATATTTCTATATTTCACTTGGCCGGCAGTTCAACTACTGTAAATGAAAAATGTTACACACATTGGGGGTAATGCCATACACATAATGTGAGTTATGTTTTCAGATTACTTTTTAATTTACAAGAAAATATCTTATATTATTTATTTTTTAGTTTTATTTTTTTATATATAGGATGATTTTCCAACTCATCTAGAGTTAAACAATTTAGTTTTACCATTTTCAAATCCATTCAGCCGATCTCCTGGTCTGGCATAAGCATAGCTTAGCATAGATCATTAAATCTGATTAGACCATTAGCCTCTCGCTCAAAAATGACCATAGAGTTTCAATATTTTTCCTATTTGAAACTTGACTCTTCTGAAGTTACATCATGTACTAAGACCAACAGAAAATTAAAAGTTGTGAATTTCTAGACCAATATGGCTAGGAACTATACTCTCATTCTCACGTTATTATCAAGGGACTTTGCTGCTGTACCATGCTGTACCATTTAAAATGTGTTGGGGTCTTAAACCTTTTTACAGTAGATGGATGGAGAGATAGAGCAAGGAATCCCCATATTGTAAAAGATTGAGATTTGCATTCTAGGTCTGGTCTCTAAAACCGTCTTTACATTAGTAGGCCTAAACCTAAACCTATATACCTAAACCATAATTTATCACTAAAATCAGGAGGAAATGATAGTTGAATAACAAGGTAAGGAAAGCACATAACTCTGGTCATAAGGTTTAAACCAATTTCAAGCAAATTTATACACCAATTCTGACTGGTTGCTTGGAATGCTGATCCTGGAACAGTTTACACTTGAGTATAATTTTAATGCACATGAAAACATACCAGAATAAAATATTAGTCTTGCAAACAAAAAGACATGTTAGATATGACTTTGAGATTCATGAGTTTAGTAAGATTATCATAGTAAGATTATGTCAGATTATGGGAAAGTCATGGCCTTATTGTTGGAGGTTTGGACACGTAATCCAAAGGTTGCGAGTTCAAGACCCACACCAGCAGGAATTGTGGGGGGAGTGAATGTATGCACAGCTGAAAGCTTCTTCCCATCGTTTAAATTTTTACATAGGTTCTCAATGTAGAATATATGTGACCCTGGACCACAAAATCAGTTTTAAGTTGCTGGGGTATATTATTAGCAAAAGCCAAAAAAAAAACATTCAATGGGTCAAAATTATAAAAAAAAATATATTTTATGCCAAAAATCATTAATCAAAATAAATGAATCAAATAAATAATCAGATTAATTTATCAAATAAATGAATCAAATAAATTTCATTCTGACAACTTAAAATGCAATTCCTCTTCAGGAACTTGAGCTGCGTCGAGGACGATTGGGGAGCGCCCCCAGCGTGACGTCTCTGAATCATGTGTGTGTAATCAGTCCAATGGATGGGAGAGATGTCATAGGTGGGTGATGTCAGAGACCAGAAGCATAAAAGCACGAGAGGCACAGCCGGCATCAGCCTTCTGTCTTCAGCAAGCGCTCTCTGTGTGTGTGTGTGTACTGTTTGAAGAACTTTTACGTTTGTGAGTCTTAATTAGTGTTGTTTGTCATTCCCCCAAAAGTATGCCAAAAGCACCCTCCAAGACCAAACACAAAAAGGGGCGATGGCAAGCAGCGTTTCAGTCTGTGTTCCTCCCTGTCCTCACTACATCTCAGGTGGACACACACACAGTTTGTGCGTTGTTTGCCTGGGAGTGGAGCATGCAGAGTCGGCTCTCGTTCCTGGAGGGCTCTCTTCACCGAGGCAGCCTTCGCTAGCATTCCCCGTGGCACTGGTCCCGCTTCTGCCGAGTCAGAGCGGCGATCTCGCTCGTGGGGTTCGCAGTTGGATTTGGAAGAGGGAATGGAGATGGGCGAGTCCCTATCTTCTTCCTCACCTGCCAGATCTAGCACCCGCTCTCAGGGATCGGAAGCGTGCTCCAGCGCTACTTCTCCCCGGGGAGGCGGCTCGGCATTTCATCTATCTTCCTCCGAGGAGGTTGATGTGGTGATTGTCGCTGAGGATTCGCCCCCTCAATCGCCCCAGTGAAGCTTTTGGAGGTGGTGCTGTGGCCAAGTTAAACATCGAATGGCCAGCCGAGGAAAAGGCTGAAGCGCAGAAAAGGAAACTTGATGAGCCTGTTCTGTGAACTTAGCCGCCACCTCCGCGCCAAAGCCTGATTTTTTTCCCAATTTGCACGCTGAGGTGTGTAAATTGTGGGAAAAACCCTTCTCGGCCTGTGTCTTCATCCCCGTTTCTGATCACTACGGCAACGTAGCGGGGATGGATGAGCGCGGTTATAAGGTGATGCCCCGGGTTGAACAGACGCTCGCGAGCTATCTGTCTCCCGGCGCTGCATTGTCATTAAAGGCTCCGGCGCTGCCGGCAAGGAACCGACAAGGAACCGAAACTCCATCGGTGACAGAATGGAGAAAAAAACCTTGGGAAAAACCAGGCTCAGTTGGGAGGCCAGTTCTCCTCTGACCAGACAAAACCAGCAGTTCAATTCCAGGCTGCAGCAAAGTCAGATTCACGAGTTCACCCTTACATCTAATCTGAAGGCAAATAGTAGGCATATTTTGGCGTGCTGTCCTGGGGGAGGGGTCCGGGCCCGGAGCATAGCCCGAACCCAAATAACTCCCCCTATCCCAATTTGGGATAAATAGATTAGAAGTGAGGAGTTGGGGTGGAGGAGGGTTGCCGAAAAACTGTCGTGGGACAGGAGGTAGGAAGACTGGATATATATACGCGTGCGTGCTATAAGATGATTAGCTAAACGAGATGCACCTGTACCAAATTGGATGATTATCTGATCGTGCTTCTCCCGAACTTTGTTAATAAAACCACATTTGTGCAGAAGAATCATCTTTTTCCTGTGGTCTTGTCCCGATGGTCATCTGAGACAAGGTCTTTACAGGGGATCTGTATCTGGGGCTCTAGATGTCCTGGTCTCCGCTGTCTTTCAGGGATGTAGAGGTCCTTTCTAGGTGCTGATCCACCATTTGGTCTGGATACGTACTGGATATGGGTGACTGCAGTGACCCTCTGATCTGGATACAGACTGGATCTGGTGGCTATGGGAAGTGTTCCCGGTTTCGGTTTACCTAATTAATGCAGCCTAAAAATCATTTAATGGATTTGGATATTAAAAGCATATTAGTATGTTATGTGTAATCCAGGTTAAAGAGATGGGTCTTTAAAGAGCCAGTAAGATGAAAATTCTAAGCTTCCTGTCACTGTTTATAAGTCCTGTACAATAGCTTTAAATCCATCCAAGGTTAAAAAACATTGTCATTTTGTCAAAATATCATTTTAAAATTACCTCAATTCTCATAGATCCCCAAACGGTTCGAGAAGCTGTTCAAAAGATTCAGTTTCCTTAAACCCCACCTTTCGGTAGCATACTGTGTTCTGATTAGTCAACTGACATAGTTTTGATTGGTTGTTCCGCACACAACTTCATGGTAAACAATGCGTTAGCATCTTTTTGGGGTGAATTATGTCTTATGCGTCTCATCGCGAAGCAAACAGTAAAATAAAAAACTTGAACAGTCTCGCTGCATTTTCTTCTGTGTGGGTGTATTCAAGCCGCGCTTCAGTTTGAATCTGAATAGCGCATTCAGCGCGGGGGCGTGGTCACATTAGATATAATGAAGGGAGACGTGAAAAATGGACATCGCGTTGTTTTCATATGGATTACTTTATCACAGAATATTTGTTAGCAGCCCTTGTTTCACTTCATTTTAATGACGTGTTAGTAAATGAAAATCAGCGCAGACAAAGGCTGCAGACAGCACACATATTGATAAGACCCTCGGGAGAAAACAAACACATAACTTCATAATCATACTTTGCGTTGTGATTCGGAGATGCTTATTGGTCTAAATAAAGTTGGTAATGAACCCTCTTTTATGGCCAAACGCTTTGAAAATCCCGCCTTGTACTCACCGAGATTAGAAAAGCAGTCATCAGTGAAATGTTGTGAACACAACAAAAGGGATTTGTTGTACTGCTCTGGTATTGTGGTAAAAATGAATTTTAGCCATTAGTTCTTCTGATCTTCATTCTTTGGCAGTGAAAATTAAACAAACTTGCCTTTACAATTAAAAACACACTGTCTCCTCGACATGATGCTATCACACCAACCAGAGCATCTGTGTGGGGAGTGGGGCAGGTTAGAGCTTTGTTTCTCCCAAGACAGTAGGCGGAGATTATTATGCAAAGTGTTTCTAGTGACGTACATAGAGATGGGCAAAAGATTTGAAATCTATAACGACTCGTTTCAACGATTCAGAGTCGACTCCTTACTTTAGAAGCCAATAACTTTATAAATCATATACTTTTTGGTTTAATTACTTTGCACATTGTTTACACTGATGGGCAGCTACATCATAAACTGTAATACAGGTAATTTTTGATTTCCCATCTGTGTGGCTCTTTAATCTAGATATAAACTGCAAGAGTGTGTCTGCCTCCCGAACAATGTTAGGTAGGTTATTCCAGAGTTTAAGCGCCAAATAGGAAAAGGATCTGCCGCCAGCAGTTGATTTTGATATTCTAGGTATTATCAAATTGCCTGAGTTTTGAGAACGCAGCGGACGTAGAGGATTATAATGTAAAAAGAAGCTCATTCAAATACTGAGGTGCTAACCCATTCAGCGCTTTATAAGTAATAAGCAATATTTTAAAATCTGTACAATGCTTGATAGGGACCTTGTGCAGTGTTGACAGGACCGGGCTAATATGGTCATACTTCCTGGTTCTAGTAAGAACTCTTGCTGCTGCATTTTGGACTAGCTGTAGTTTGTTTACTAAGCGTGCAGAACAACCACCCAATAAAGCATTACAATAATCTAACCTTGAGGTAAATAAAATGCATGGATTAAATGCATGGATTAACATTCCTGCATTTGACATTGAGAGCATAGGCCGCAATTGAGATATATTTTTGAGATGGAAAAATTTTACAAATGCTAGAAATATGGCTTTCTAAGGAAAGATTAAATAGCACACCTAGGTTCCTAACTGATGACGAAGAATTGACGGAGCAGCCATCAAGTCTTAGACAGTGTTCTAGGTTATTACATGCAGAGTTTTTAGGTGCTATAATTAACACCTCTTTTTTTCAGAATTTAGCAGTAAGAAATTACTCGTCATCCAGTTTTTTATATCGACTATGCATTCCATTCGTTTTTCAAATTAGTGTGTTTCACCGGGCCACGAAGTAATATAGAGCTGAGTATCATCAGCATAACAGTGAAAGCTAACACCATGTTTCTTGATGATATCTCCCAAGGGGTAACATATAAAGCGTGTAGAGTAGCGGCCCTAGTACTGAGCCTTGAGGCACTCCATACTGCACTTGTGATCGAGATGATACATCTTCATTCACTGCTACTAACTGATGGTGGTCATATACAGTAAGTACGATTTAAACTATGCAAATGCACTTCCATTGATGCCAACAAAGTGTTCAAGTCTATGCAAAAGAATGTTGTGGTCAATTGTGTCAAACACAGCACTAAATCCAATAAAACTAATAGAGAGATGCAACCATGATCAAATGATAAGAGCAGGTAATTTGTAACTCTAAGGAGAGCAGTCTCAGTACTATGATACGGTTTAAATCCTGACTGGAAATCCTTACATACAGTATACCATTTTTTTAAGAAGGAATATAATTGTTAGGATTACACCTTTTCTAGTATCTTGGACAGAAAAGGGAGATTCGAGATTGGTCTATAATTAACTCTTTCTTTTGGGTCAAGTTGTGTTTTTTTTATGAGAGGCTTAATAACAGCCAGTATGAAGGTTTTGGGGACATATCCTAATGACAATGAGGAATTAATAATAGTCAGAAGAGGATCTATGACTTCTGGAAGCACCTCTTTTAGGAGCTTAGATGGTATAGGGTCTTACATACATGTTGTTGGTTTAGATGACTTAAATTTATACAATTCTTCCTTACCTATAGTAGAGAATGAGTGGAACTGTTCCTCAGGGGGTCTATAGTGCACTGTCTGATGCGATACTGTAGCTGACGGCTAAATGTTTACAATTCTATCTCTAATAGTAACAATTTTAGAAGTAAAGTAGTTAATAAAGTCATTACTGCTGTGATGTTGGGAAATGTTAACACTTGTTGAGGCTTTATTTAGCCACTGTGTTGAATAAATACCTGGGTTATGTTTGTTTTCCTCTAAAAGAGAAGAAAAGTAATCAGATCTAGCAGTTTTTAATGCTTTTATGTAGGATAGTTTTTTTTTTTTCTTTTTTTCTAGTTTTGTTTTGTTTGTCACGGTGTCCGTCTCGCATCAGTGCCCTCAGGAGATTGTTCTGCCAAACCTGCTGGAGATACAGGGTGCAGTGGTCTCCTGCGAGCACCACGCCCAGTTACCACCCGCGAACGTAGCGGTGCTGAGTGGCTCACCGCCTCCGCGGAGGTCTCTAGAACGGTTAGTACGGTTGTCTCCTGCCAGTCCGCCGCTACAGGGCACCGAGCTAGCTGTTCTGATTACACCAGAGGTCAGTCTCGAGAGAAACTACTAAATGTATCTCAATGGGTCCTGCACAATGTAGAAAGAGGCTACACAATTCAGTTTGGTTCTCCTCCACCTCGATGGCACATCAACTGCCTGGAGATGCTGGCCGTGCTTAGTGCACTTCGTTATTTTCTCCCAGACCTAAGAGGTCAGCATGTGTTGGTGCGCACCGACAACACAGCAGTGGTCTCTTACATCAACCACCAAAGAGGTCTGCACTCATGCCGTTTAAGCAAACTAGCATACCAGATCCTTGTGTGTGCCCAGTACAAATTCCTCTCGCTCAGAGCAATTCACATTCCTGGGCATATGAATATAGGAGCAGACATCCTATCCAGGCAGGGGCCGAGGCCCCTCTCACAGGCGGAGGGCACCATAGTCCACCCCCGCCCAGTGCTGTGGAAGTTATGGGTGTGGCCTCTGAGGGAGCACAACTCGTAGCTTCCGGTCTCTCAACCGAGGTTGTTGAGACCATCCTCCAATCCAGAGCTCCCTCTACGAGGAAACTGTATGCTTTGAGGTGGAAACTTTTCACTTCTTGGTGTGGAGACCACCAACTCGGCCCAGTTAACTGCCCAATTGGTATAGTGCTGGAGTTCCTGCAGGCCCGTTTCTCCGCAGAGTTGACCCACTCCACCCTGAAGCTCTATATGCCAGCCATTGTGGCCTACCACGCCCCTCTCGTTGGCCAGTCAGTGGGCAGACACCCCCTTGTTACACGTTTCCTCCATGGTGCACCGAGGCTGAAGCCTCCAGTATGTTCTCGTTTCCCCACGTCGGACCTGGCTGTGGTGTTAGAAGCTCTCTGTAGGCCACCCTTCGAGTCTATTGAGGAGATCTCCAATCGCCTTCTCTCTATTAAGACTGTCTTCCTGTTGCCGATATCTTCTCTCAAGAGAGTTGGGGACCTACAGGCCCTCTCTGTGGCCCTTTCTTATATAGACTTTGCGCCCAGTCTGGCTAAAGCTTTCCTTTACCCTCGTGCGGGGTATGTCCCTAAGGTTCCCTCCTCTACACCATGGCCTGTCGAATTCCAGGCCTTCAGTCCTCCTCCCTTCAGGGAGCCAGACCAGAAGAAGCTTAATTGTATGTGTCCAGTGCGAGCATTTTGAGGTTATCATGTGATTTATGTCGTTACTAGCGCAACAACTTACGAGTGACAGGTTAAATCAATCTCATTGTAAATATTTTGATGTTTATGAAATTTCCTCATTTTGTGGTCTTGATGAAGAAACAGCTGCCTTTGTATTGTTATTGTAATATAACCAATACATTTTAAGTTGATTTAAATTTGTATATTTTTAACCTTACTAATATGACCCACAGTTTAATCCTTATATAGTTTTTTTCTTTCGGAAACCCCAAATCATTATGTTTTGAATACGTTGCTACTTTATTTTATGCACAACATTTTTAAGCCACAAGCAAAGCCGGCTTAAATCTCCTTTGTTTTCCTATTTTTCTAGTTTAATTAACTGTCTTGTTTCATCCCTCCATCTTATAAACACAACAACAAATCCAGTATTTTGATGCATTGATTATATGAATATTATGATTATTCAAAGATATATATGATTTTCAATGTTTATCGTACAGAAAACTCATTGCTAATACTTGTATCACTCAAATGTAATTATGTATTAATTACTATATTATCCTTATATTCAGACCAATAGAGTAATACAGATTTTTTATATACATTACACTTTTGGAGTCAGGATTATTTAATTGCGTAATTATGTTTAGCTTATGCCAGATGGGGTCGACAGGGATTACATTTTCACAGCCCTGTGTTCATCAAAATAGGCCATAGTCAAAAATGGCAACATAGCTACTCCTAATCAGAACCTCTGGAGAGAGTTTAGTAAGAAGGTAGAGAACAAGATCACTGCAAATGCTCTATACACTTTCATCAAATTAAAAATACATAACATCTGGACTGCTTTAGGTTTCGCTCATGCAAGTGATCATGGAAAAAAGTGGCAGTAGTGATGACATTGATTTTGAGCCAAGGTACCTTTCCACACAGATCAAAAGATTGCTGGACTTTAGATAATTTATACTAATAATCATCATTTTATTTGTAAAAGTAAAATAATGATGCTCTGCATCCTTCTAAATACTAAAATAAAAAAAAAAATAAATAAAAAAATGAGCTGGCAAAATTGGTTTAAACGGAGTGACATTATTGCATGACATTGCTACCAATTGGCACCACACAAACAAACAATACAATTTCAGTGTACAGTTGAGGTCATGTTTTTTTAATAATAATAATAATAATAAATGAATATAATTTGTATTTAATAATTATTTATTTATTTAATAATAATTTCACTTAAGAATCGAAAATAAAACTTATTAATCACCTTAAAAATCTTTTCCTCTTCGAAACTGTTTTGCACTATAATTTGCACCATAAATTTTACATAAAGTGCCTTGTCAAAACTGTTTTATGCGACATCACAACATAGTGACAAACTAACCTAGTTATTGTGTCAGTAAATTGGTGAATGCCATTACATAAAACTATTTCGGATTTCAGCATTGGAAAAAAAAATGTACTGGGGAAATTGATTACTGTAGAACACAGAAAAAAAAGCTTATTTATATGCATACTATACTATTTATTTTTTGTCAACATTACATGTAAACAGGAAATTCACATTTGCATGTTCATTTTTACACAGTTGTTGTAATGTTATACAGCATATACTGTACTGAACAGACATTTGACACAAAATGACACCCAGGCAGAAAAGCTCCATGAAAAAACTGATTGTTGATTGTTACTTTTTTTCAGACATGGATGCAATTGATTAAATTTGGGAAGAAACTTGAACTTGCTGTTTTGAGAAAAAAATAAAAGAGAATTTGCAAATTGACCCAAAGCAATTAGGGAAAACTGTAATAAGATGGTCAAAAAGGAAAGACCAAATGACCAGTAAACAGAGTTAGATTATCAGTATTATCAAACACCCATGTATTTGCCAAGAGATGTACACTGACCTGATCACCTTTCTCCAGCATCAAAGTGATTGAATTAGACAATGTTTCATACCGGATACCTGCATCACTTAGAGCATAGTTGTATATAATTGTCATTTGCGATCCATTTTTAAAAAGTCTTAGACCCATGGGTTTGGTTGTCTTGTTATGTCCAGAAAGACTGAAGAAATAGACTCCTTTAACAGGTGCTGTGAAAATGCCTGTAAAGTATGGCAAACAATTAACATATATCACGTGTTTGCAAACATCCTGTGATAACTGCACTTAATTACTTAACTGTAAGGATTCAGAGTGTAATTTAAATAGCAAGATGAAAAAATTTTAATACAACATACCAGTGCCCGTGTTGTAATGTGACCCAGCATTCACAAAGACATTTTGGTAAACAAGTGTGACATCTGTGTTGAAGGGCCCAACATCTCCTCTGTTTCCGAGTGAAGCAGAAAATGCTACGTTATATTCTTCTGTGTGATAAATCAGAAATGACATTGATTCAACATAATACTGTTACTAATGCTGTCTTCATGTGCTATCGGAATGATCATAAATACAAGTTTCCTAGTCACAATTTGGACATGAATGGCCTCCATAGTCCTATTTGGCAAGCCATAAACTTTAAATATGGCAGAGGAGAAAAACTTAGACCGCCGTAGACCGTTTTTTCTCTCACAACATCTACATTGCTTTCTCCTGCCATTACAGTCATGTATATTTACATATATACTTAACCATGTAATGCATATTGTATGTATTGAACACTGCAAAAATATAATTTTTTTACTGAAATTTAAGAATTGTCAGCCAGAATATCTAAATAGCACTGTGAATGTTTACCAATGAATGGGACGCTTCGTTTTTATTAGAAACCTGTCAGATATTGACTAAATATCTTCTAATCTATACCTTTTGGGTGAAATAAAAAATTCCCAAGAAACAGGCAAGAATGCATATGCTGTCGACCATGATTTCTGTTCTTTTCGACAATAAAGCACTTGAACACGGCAAACTCATATTACAAATCAGAAGTGGCTATTAGGATGTTTTCGATAGCACACAAAGGCAGCTTAACAATTTTTTAACTATGCATAAAAGTTTTGAATTCTTACTATTCGGTATAACTTTAAAAGGCTGTTCCCCACATTGACAGAACACTTTTTTTTCATAGCACTACACTACTTTTGTGAGGATTTTCTTATTTAACTTTGCATCTTGCGACCTTATGTTTTTATTCCTGTTCCACTTCCTGTGTCTTGAATTTTTTCAAAGCAGAAATGCATTCTGTGTGAACCAGCCCTTACAGTACCTTTTCTCCTAAACTGTTCCTGCTCCAAACTGGCCTTAAGAGACTGAAGAGTGGAGCTCAGTTCTGCCAACAGTGGGTAAAGGCCTGTGATGAGGCAGGACTGCTGATTCCCAGCAGCACCACTCTCCACAGGTAGTCCACTCCTGCCAGTCAGTTCTTCCTTCTCCTTCTCCTGTGGCTCAGACATACTGCTGCAGTTACAGCTGAACAGCACAATCAGCAGCAGATACAGAGTGCTATAGGACATTATTAGGCTATATGAAGATGCAGATTGCTAAACACAAATCAGTTTCAGTAGCCAGATAGCGTCTGTCTGTGGACTGCAAGAGATGGGTTTTATAGGACAGGGGATGTGAAAATAGTTGACAAACCGGCCAAACAGGCAATGCAACATAAGACAGTTGATGTTCATTTAAGGAAGATTTGATAAACACAGGAATAAATGTAGTGGAAAGTAGAATTTAAATTATTTTTATTTTTTTTTATTTTTTTTCCCATTGGTGCTGCACAGTAGCCCAGTTGGTGGTGGCAATACACTGTAAGTTGGCTTGTCAACCATCATTAAATAGTTGAAAGAAGAAGAAGATGGTTGCTTGTATAGAGACAATGGTGGAAAATGGAAAGCAATCGGATACTGATTTGATATTTTATTCCATGTGGATTAATGTTTTACTCATATTGAGAGAAGAATATATATTTATTTCACTTGGCTGGCAGTTCAACTACATTAAAAATATTATACACAAACAGTAGGGCTGTAACGATACACCAAACCCACGATTTTCAAAAAAGTAACACAAGTTACTTTGTTTTTTCAATTTATTGACTGACAAGTCTCCTGTCCCCATATTGGGAGAAATCAGAAGTACAGAGGCATTGTGTGCACTGTGTGAACATGATGTAGTTTTAGACTAAATGTGAATGTGCATTAATTCATCCTAATCACTAAAAAAACTGATTTAGTATTCATCAAAATTAATTAAACCGTGAAATGCAAACTCAGAATATGATGCAAACCTTCAAAAATTAAATATGTTAACAAAACTGTATCTAATCCCCTTTTCATTAAAGAAGTGCTGACCTTTTTATTTATTTAGTTTATTTTTGAATAGGCAAATTTTCTATGGGATGAAATTGGACTCAAAATGATTAATAGATGCACGCAAAAATATCAATGTACTACATCAGTTTTATACATGTATTTTACGAACCACAAACAAATGCCTTTTAATTTGATTAGGGATTAAGTTGTGCAGCGATTTGTACATATACAGACATGTTTGCGAATAAAAATGTTCTGTTCTGCATTAATATATCTTAAAGGTCCTATGACATGAAAATTTCACTTTTTGAGGTTTTTTAAGATTAATACAAGTTCCCCTAGCCTGTATATGGTCCCCAAGTTTCTAGAAATTTGAATCGGTGTAAATCGAGATTTTTCTATCTTTCTCTGCCTTTGAGAAAATGCAAGCTCAAACGGGCTGATCTTGAATCTTGAATCTCCTCGTTGTGACATTGTAAAGAGAATTGTTACCTCCCCTTTCTCTGCTTTGCCCGCCCAAAAATTCAGTCGCAATGTCAGCACAGGCATTACAGACTTTTATGATATGGATTCGACAGCACCGGCACAAACAGTGAGTAACAGTGTTCATTAATGCCTGATCTGTGATCAGTGATTTCTGATGTGTAGCTAATCATTCAAGTTCACACAGACTTTCTTTCTAAATCATTTAATACTGATGCATCAGTGAATCAAGTCAGTGACTAAACGATCAACTTCACGTTGTTTCTCTTAGTAGCATGAAACAAATCTGTTATTTAAATTGTGATTTAACTACAGAGCGATCAAAGATTGCTCCTTTTTTTCTGGAGCTGTTATACATTGCGAGTACATCTGCACACTTGCCCAAACTGCCGTTACAATGAAAGATAGATATATATATATATAAAACGTTATATTTGAGAGGGGTTCCACATGAATGGATTTCGTATGCAAAGATGTCAGCCAGTCACAACAGTTGTGGTTTACTCGGAGTCTCACAGCAGACACGCCCCTTCAAACAGAGCATTCAAGCCAGAGGGCTAATATCAGGATCTAAAAATGCTTTTTATTTCTAAATTTTAAATGTAAAAATAATACTAACAATATAAGTACACCTAAGGAAACATTAAAAAGCATTTAAAGAAAAGGAAATGATCCATGTCATGGGACCTTTAAATTGCTCATGCATGCAAAAAGGAATCCATGCATATGTGGATCGGGTGACGCGTGCATTAATGGACATCTAGTTCGAGTCGATCTTGTTTGGTTCATTTGGATTTTGAGACTTCATTTTCGCAGTTTTCAGCATTTCACGTCCAAGGCTCTGTGCAATCGAGTGCAATACATTAACGTGTACACGATTTGAAAAATTTGTGAACGTGCGTCACTAGTACACTGAAACAAATGCTTTTCAATCGGTGTCTGCAGAGTTAAGATTTACATTAATGTGCAGCATTTTGTTCAAATAGAGACATTTTTGTGAATACAAACGTTAGAGTTTGTATTAAAATTATCATAATTTGTGCATGTACGGATTAAAATGTGCACTTGTGGATCAGGCAACGCACGTGCATTTATTCACGTCTCTTCTGAGTCTATTCTATTCGGTTCATTTGAATTTTGAAACTTTCGTTCCGCCCTTTAAACTTTTCCCAATTCACACACACAGCTCACGATCCACCACAGCTGAGCCAAAGAGAAACAGTGACCACTAGATGGCCCACTCACGAACGCATTCTATTGTGTACACAGTTTATGAATGTTACATTGGGTTTTCTTTGTTTCTTTTTGGTTTGGCTATTCTCCTCTGCCTGTAGAAATACAATAAAAAAATGTATTGAACTTGTTCTAACTTAACTGAATATCTTATATTAATTTGGCCAAACAATCTGACAAATGTAAAGGCCGTGGACCATCCCGCATCGATGCAGATATCCAAGAGGGAAACACCTGTTAGAAAGGCCTTAGAGGCAGCCATACCCCGAGTAGAGTGAGCTTTGGCTCCCAAAGGAAGTGGAAGATCAGAGGACTCATAGGAGACTTTGATAGCCTCGCCTATCCAACGACTAAGGGTCTGCTTAGAGGCAGGAAAACCCTTTTTAGAAGGACCATAGTAAACAAGCAATTGGTCAGATTTTCTCCACAGGGCAGCTTTGTGGATGTATGCGTCCAGTGCTCAAACTGGACACATACAGTTTAGCTTCTAAAATAAATGACATCCACCTCCCTACAAGAAAAAAATATTCCACTTCCACTTAAGCAGTTAAACCAAAAATGACAGACACTCTGCAACTCTCAAGAACTTCACTTTAACACTATAGGTGAAGCAATCAACAAACACTTAAATAGACAAGAGTTTGAACAAGAGCTTAAAATCCCAACACTGGAACTGGAAGATGGCAGTTGCATGGATGGAACCTCTCAGCCTCTCACCCTGGACTGCAGCTCTTGGGGGTTCCTTTATACTCCAGCTAACTAGCTAAACAGGAGTCAGGTGGCACTCGTTAGCCTGCCAAGCACAGAGAGGAGGAGGAGTAAAAGAAACAAGATCACAGTCTACACACACACACACACACACACACATACACATACACACAGTATGGTTAATGAAATCAAAAGACAGAATCACTTATGTCCCTATGGACGTAACACCCCCACCACTAAGTTTTTTTTCTTTTATCCCTCGATTTGGAGAATTTTTTTAATATATATCACTTAAATTTCAGTACCACCGGTCCTGGACAGTGCATGGGCAATCACATTTTCAGAGCCCTTCATATGACGAATGTCGAGATTATACTCCTGAACAAATAACGCCCATCGCATCAAGTGTTTATTCGAGTTAGACATCTGGACTAGGAAAGTCACAAGATCAGATTTTAAGTGTGCTTGATGGAGAGGAACACCATCACACCCCATTTCAATACCACAAATCAACACATCCGTGCCAGTGTATGAGCTTTGCGAGAAGGGCAGTAATTCTTTTAAGACAAAGGACTGTGCTGAGCCAGTGTCACGCAAAATCACATTGCGGTGCGTCAAAACAAACTCATCTGCTAACACAGCAGCATTCAACAACAAATTTACTTTTTGTTCATTTAAATGAATGACATCACCTTCAGGAAGACAAGTTTTAAAGTCCTCCAGTAATATCAATTGCTCAAAAGTAGTGGCCTTACTGGAGAGACACCATTTTTCAAACATTACTCTTTTCTCTCTCGCAAATTATACATGCGTCTCTCTGACTTTGCATGCACTCGAAACTTTTGGCGATATGCTTCAGGAACTAGTTCATAGCCTCTGAGAACAGCAGTTTTAAGGATATTATAATTGAGAGACTGCTCAATTGGCAATGACGAGCAAATCTCTTGAGCTTTACCTGTTAAGCTACATTGCAGCAATAATGCCCACATATCGCTTGGCCATTTAAGTTTACCTGCGATGTGCTCAAAAGCGACAAAGTAGGCATCAGCCTCTGACTAGCGGAAGGGAGGCACAAGCTTGATGTATTTGCTGACATCAAATTCCTGAGCACTCCTTGTGTGTGAGATTACAGGTGCAGGAGGAGAAGAAATGGAGATCTCGAGCGCGGAGCTGGAATAGGTTTCCTGCTTACCTTTGCTGACCATAATGCTATAGTATGGAATTTAACCTCTCTATCAGTTTCTGCCTCTACCACTCTGAGTTTTAACCGTAAATTCTCATTCTCCTGCTTTTTACTTCAAGGTCTAATTCCTTTAGATGAATGGATAAAGCTTGCACTTTTAATAGTATTTACACCAGAAGCGAACTCTTCAGCCACCGCATTTGTCGCAACCGCAGGGTGTTCGTCAACTTCTGTTAAAATACCATTGTATACGAGCTGCTTAAACAAATAATCCTTAAATCACTTTTTTTTTTCTTCTTTTACTATCTCGATATTAAAGAATTCTGCAATCAAAATCAGATCTTTTTTACTACATTTCTGAAAGATCTCTGTGGAGGGAGGCCTATAGTAGGCCTAAACCCAATCGCGCGAGCGGTCTCTTTGGTATCACGGAGGGAGAGATCAGCGGTCCGTCTAAGCTCTGCAATGTCATCGGACTTGATCCCCTCTCCCTCATCTACATCTCTCAGCAGGTCAGCTTGATATGGCTGGAGGATGGCCATAGTGTGAAGGCACGACCCCGCCTGACCTGCTGCCACATAGATAGCTCGCAAGCGTCTGCTCGACCCGGGGCATCGCTCTGTATCCTCGCTCATCGAGCCCTGCGGCATTGCCGTAGTATTGAGAGTCGGGGCCGAAGAGACATGTGGAATAAGGGTGTTTCCACGATCTCGCTATCCCCTCATGGAGATTGGGGAAAAAGAGAAGGCTTCAGGATGGAGGTGGTTGCCTCGGCCGCAAAAAGCGTTCATCTAATTTACTTTTCTGTGGCTCAGATTTTTTCTCTGCAGGCCACTCAATTTGTAATTTATCAATTGCATGAGTAACCACCTCCAACAACTCATCATACTGGGGCGATAGGGGTGGCGAATCCCTACTAATTTTCTCCACATCCACCTCATCAGACAACGAGAGGTGGAGTGTCGACCCCTCACCCTGGGGGGAAGAAACCGACGAGTGTGCTTCCGAACCCAGGGATTGGGCGCAGGATCTGGCAGATGAGGAAGATCCACCTGCGAAACCCAAGAGTGCAGCAGCCACTCTGCCTCAGCAGAACCTGGGCCAGCACCGCGGGGAACACTGGCGAAGCGTCCGCATCGGCAATCATTCACAATGCGGACAGCGGAGAGACCTGTCCCTCGAGAGCTGACTCAGCATGCTTCGATCCCAGGCAAACCACGCATAGACTGTGTGTATCCCCACCCGTTGTGTAGCGCGGGCAGGGAGGAACACACAATCTATAACGCAATCTGGAATCACCCCTCAAATGTCGTGTCTTAGCTTCGCTTTTTGGAATTATGTTGTTTTATTGGAAAGACAACAGCAAATAAGACTCACAAGACAGATTTTAGACATGCACACACAGAGCGCTTGCTGAAAGACGCGAAGCTGAAGTCAGCTGCGTGGCACGTGCCTTTATAGCTTCCTGGGCGCTATGTCACCCAGCCTGTGATGGAGGAACGTATATTATATAATGTTATAGTAAGAAATGTTAAGAACGGGGTCTTCAACCTTTTTACAGTAGATGGATGGAGCGATAGAGCAAGGAATATTGTAAAAGATTGAGATTTGCATCCTAGGTCTGGCCTCTAAGACCATCTTTACATTAGTAGGCCTAAACCTAAACCTATCCATGATTTAGCACTAAAATCAAGAGGAAATGATAGTTGAATAACAAGATAAGGAAAGCACGTAACTCTGGTCATAAGGTTGAATAACAAGATAAGGAAAGCACGTAACTCTGGTCAAAAAGGCAACAAAGTCGTCTTGTTTTTTTAACAAAGGTCAAAATTCCTGTTATAATGTAGATTTTTGAGGGTGCACTCTTGTCATAAATTAATCTATTACTTTTCCAACATCATTTTTAACAAAAAACATTGATAAAATATATATTTGGGAGTCTTAGACCTTCCCAACGATATATAGTTTGTCAAGATTAGATTAGATTTAATTGTAATATAGTGAAGTAAATGTAGGCGTCCCACAGAGCGGACGGGTGACAGTTAACAGGTTAAACCAAGCATTTCATGTAAATTTATACACCAATTCTGATTGGTTGCTTGGAATGTTGTTCCAGGATCAACAAGGATGTTGATACTGGAACAGTTTAAACTTGGGTGTAATTTTCATGCACATGAAAACATACCAGAATAAAATGATCCAATTCAACCATACTAATAGGCAAAAATGACTTTTGATAAACTAACAATTGTGCTTCATTGTTTTTTTTTTTTTTTTTTTTTTTTATTGCTGAAGAGTGTTTAACCTTTTTCTTCTGTGTTCTATTGTACAGACATGAAATTACTTTCCTCCAGCATGAGGTTTATTCATTATACTTTTTAGTGTGTAGGGCTTTTACATTTTCTATAAACAGAACGCATTAAATTAAAATCATAAAGCCTTGCTCATATTTAAAAAATAATGCAAAAATTATGTAATTCATTACTTTCCATAAAAAGTAAGTAATTTTATGAGTTACTTATTTTAGGGAGTAATACAATATTGTAGCTAATGTATTACTTTTAAAAGTAACTTAAAGAAAATGAACAGCATAAAAACGTTGAAAAGCCTGTATTATATAATGTTATAGTAAGAAATGTTAAGACGGGGTCTTCAAACTTTTTATAGTAGAGATATGGAGAGATAGAGCAAGGAATCACCATACTGTAAAAGGTCTGGCCTCTAAGACCATCTTTACATTAGTAGGCCTAAACCTAAATCTACCCATAGTTTATCACTAAAATCAGGAGGAAATGATAGTTGAATAACAAGATAAAGAAAGCACACAACTCTGGTCATAAGGTTTAAACCAAGCATTTCATGTAAATTTATACACCAATTATGATTGTTTGCTTGGAATGTTGTTCCAGGATCAACAAGGATGTTAATACTGGAACAGTTTACACTTGAGTGTAATTTTCATGCACATGAAAACATACCAGAATAAAATATTAGTCTTGCAAGCAAAAAGACATGTTAGTTATGACTTTGAGAGTCATGAGTTTAGTAAGATTATCAAAGTAAGATTATGTCAGATTATGGGAAAATCATGGCTTTATTGTTGGAGATTTGGACATGTAATCCAAAGGTTGCGAGTTTGAGTCTCGGGCTGGCAGGAATTGTGGAGGGAGTGAATGTAGGCACAGCTGAAAGCTTCTTCCCATTATTACAATTTTTACATAGGTTCTCAATGTAGAACATACAGTTGTGTTCAAAATTATTCAACCCCCTTTATGCAAAATCTTTTATTCTTTAAAATCACCAATAAACGCTGTCTGTAAGTGTTTAGAAGCTTCTTTCACCTCTCTACTACAGTTTTGGCCCATTCCACACCTGAAAAAGCTTTCAGATCATTGATAATCTTTGGTTTTCACATTGCCACTGCTTTCTTCAAATTCAACCAGATATTTGAAATGAGAATTAAGCCTGGAGACTGAACAGGTCACTCAAGTACATTCTATGACTGATCCCTGAACCAAGCAGTAGTAGATTTGGATGTGTACTTTGGTATGACTGGCCTGCAGGAAAGTCCATTGATCATCAGCTTCAGTTTTTGCACCAAAGGCATCACAATTCTTGTCAAAATGGCCTGACACTTTAAAGAAACCATGATGTCCTTCATACAGTCATGATTTCCACTTCCTTCTACAGTAAAGAAACCCCATAACAGGACTGATCCACCTCCAAGTTTGTGGATGGAGATGGTGTTCTTCTGCTTATGAGCTTTGCCTTTTTTGCAGCAGACATACTGCTGATCCATGGGTCCAAAAAGTTCCAGTTTGGTCACATCACTCCATATAACATTCCTCCAGAGCTCCACAAGTCTACACAAATGTATATTATCAAGTTCTAGTTGTCCTTTGTTCTTCTTGATCAAGAATGGTATTCTACAAGATGTCTCAACATAAAGGCAATACTTGTCTAGTGATCTTCTTACACACTACTTTGAAATGGTTTTCCTCCTTTCATCGGGTCATCTTGCAAGTCTTTGGCTTAACATTGCAGATTTTTCTCAGTTGCTCTGATTAAACATTTTATGATATTGTGCTTTTTCTTCCACAACCTCAAAGATTTTCTGGTAAAACATATTTTAAGCTAAGGAATAAGGCTGAGAGCTGTGTCTCTAGGAACTTTCAATGTCTTGGAAATATTCATATATCCTTAGCCTTTCTGAAGTACTACGATATTTATTCTCTTTAGCTTTTGTGAGATCTCTGTTTTAATAGAGTTTGTAAAAGCTTAATTGTGTTTTGAGACTGTTTTATTCCCCACCATGCAAATAAGTGATTTAAAACAGCAATGTTGAATAGGGCTTGAATAATTATGACATAGCAGTATTATTAAAAAATCTTATAACTCAAAAGTATTACATTATATATTGACAATATCACTTTTAATATGCCAGTGAACTGTTATAGATACAATTTCTATTTTATCCTGGATCTTCAGAAAAGCTTGTATTTGTAACGTACTGCAGTCTCTAGGGGGTTGAATAATTTTGAACACAACTGTATGTGACCCTGGACCAAAGGGTCTTAAGTTGCTGGGGTATATTATTATTAATAGCCAAAAAAAAAACATTGTATGGGTCAAAATTATCGATTTTTCTTTTATGCCAAAATCATTAGGATTTGAGTAAAGAACATATTCCATGAAGATATTTTGTAAATTTAATTTGGACAATTTAAAATGTGATTTTCTCAGTATTTATTTATGTATTTATTTATTTATTGCACCCTCAAATTCCAGATTTTCAAAAAGTGGTATCTCAGCCAAATATTGTCCTGTCCTAACAAACCATTCATTAATTGAAATCTTATTTATTAAGCTTTCATGTGATGTATAAATCTCAGTTTTTAAAAATTGACACTTTAGAAAGTTTTTTGTGATCCATATTTAAAGGGATCACAACACTATTGTGTTGAAAGTGAAAATTTATTGATTTATTTTGTGAATAATGTGTTGTCCCTTTGTTAAGCCATCTAACTGAATTGTAAAACAGTGGCTTTAAGAGAACTGTAAATATGTCACAAAAAGAATTCATTGGAAATAGACACAGTTTATAAAAAAGATGATCCAATTCAACCATACTAATAGGCAAAAATTACTTTTGATAAACTAACAATTGTGCTTCATTGTTTTTTTTTTTTTTTTTTTTTCTTGCTGAAGAGTGTTGAACCTTTTTCTTCTGTGTTCTATTGTACAGACATGAAATTACTTTTCCTCCAGCATGAGGTTTATTCATTACACTTTTTGGTGAGTCGGGCTTTTACGTTTTCTATAAACAGAACGTATTAAATTAAAATCATAAAGCCTTGCTCATATTTAAAAAATAATGTAAAAGTTATGTAATTCATTACTTTCCATAAAAAGTAAGTAATGTAATGAGTTACTTATTTTAGGGAGTAATGCAATATTGTAATGTATTACTTTTAAAAGTAACTTGCCCCAACAATGCACGCAAAGAAAATAACAGCGTAAAAATGTTGAAAAGCCTGTATTATATAATCTTATAGTAAGAAATGTTAAGACCGGGGTCTTCAAACTTTTTATAGTAGAGATATGGAGAGTTAGAGCAAGGAATCTCCATACTGTAAAAGGTCTGGCCTCTAAGACCATCTTTACATTAGTAGGCCTAAACCTAAATCTACCCATAGTTTATCACTAAAATCAGGAGGAAATGATAGTTGAATAACAAGATAAAGAAAGCACACAACTCTGGTCATAAGGTTTAAGCCAAGCATTTCATGTAAACGTATACACCAATTCTGATTGGTTGCTTGGAATGTTGTTCCAGGATCAACAAGGATGTTGATACTGGAACAGTTTACACTTGAGTATAATTTTCATGCACATGAAAACATACCAGAATAAAATATTAGTCTTGCAAGCAAAAAGACATGTTAGTTATGAGTTTAAAATTCACGAGTTTAGTAAGATTATCATGAGTAATATTATTTCAGATTATGGGAAAATCATGGCCTTATTGTTTGAGATTTGGACATGTAATCTTAAGGTTGCGAGTTCAAGTCTCGGGCCGACAGGAATTGAGGGGGGAGGAATAGGCACAGCTGAAAGCTTCTTTTTACGTAGGTTCTCAGTGTAGAACATATGTGACCCTGGTCCAAAGGGTCTTAAGTTGCTGGGGTATATTATTATTAATAGCCTAAAAAAACATTGTATGGGTAAAAATTATCTATTTGTCTTTTATGCCAAAATCATTAGGATTTGAGTAAAGATCATATTCCATGAAGATATTTTGTAAATTTAATTTGGACAACTTAAAATGCAATTTTCTCAGTATGTATTTATTTATTATTTATTTATTTATTGCACCCTCAGATTCCAGATTTTCAAAAAGTGGTATCTCAACCAAATATTGTCCTGTTCTAACAAACCATTCATTAATTGAAAGCTTATTTATTAAGCTTTCAGGTGATGTATAAATCTAAATTTTTAAAAATTGACACTTAGGACAGTTTTTGTGATACATATTTAAAGGGATCACAACACTATAGTGTTGAAAGTGAAAATTAATTAATTTATTTTGTGAATAATGTGTTCCTTTGTTAAGCCATCTAACTGAATAGTAAAACAGTGGCTTTAAGAGAACAGTAAATATGTCACAAAAAGAATTCATTGGACATAGACACAGCTTATAAAAAAGATGATCCAATTCAACCATACTAATAGGCAAAAATTACTTTTGATAAACTAACAATTGTGCTTCATTGTTTTTTTGTTTGTTTTTTTTTCTTGCTGAAGAGTGTTTAACGTTTTTCTTCTGTGTTCTATTGTACAGACATGAAATTACTTTCCTCCAGCATGAGGTTTATTCATTACACTTTTTGGTGAGTAGGGCTTTTACGTTTTCTATAAACAGAACGTATTAAATTAAAATCATAAAGCCCTGCTCATATTTACAAAATAATTTAAAAGTTATGCAATTCATTACTTTCCATAAAAAGTAAGTAATTTAATGAGTTACTTATTTTAGGGAGTAATGCAATATTGTAATGTATTACTTTTAAAAGTAACTTGTCCCAACAATGCACGCAAAGAAAATAACAGCGTAAAAATGTTGAAAAGCCTGTATTATATAATCTTATAGTAAGAAATGTTAAGACCGGGGTCTTCAAACTTTTTATAGTAGATGGATGGAGAGATAGAGTAAGGAATCCCCATATTGTAAAAGATTGAGATTTGCATTTTAGGTCTGGCCTCTAAGACCATCTTTACATTAGTAGGCCTAAACCTAAACCTACCCATAGTTTATCACTAAAATCAGGAGGAAATGATAGTTGAATAACAAGATAAAGAAAACACACAACTCTGGTCATAAGGTTTCAGCCAAGCATTTCATGTAAATTTATACACCAATTCTGATTGGTTGCTTGGAATGTTGTTCCAGGATCAACAAGGATGTTGATACTGGAACAGTTTACACTTGAGTATAATTTTAATGCACATGAAAACATACCAGAATAAAATATTAGTCTTGCAAGCAAAAAGAAATGTTAGTTATGACTTTGAGATTCATGAGTTTAGTAAGATTATCATGAGTATAGTAAAATTATCATGTCAGATTATGGGAAAATCATGGCTTTATTGTTGGAGATTTGGACATGTAATCCAAAGGTTGCGAGTTCGAGTCTCGGGCCGGCAGGAATTGTGGGGGGAGGAATAGGCACAGCTGAAAGCTTCTTCCCATTGTTTTCATTTTTACATAGGTTCTCAATGTAGAACATATGTGACCCTGGTCCAAAGGGTCTTAAGTTGCTGGGGTATATTACTATTAATAGCCAAAAAAACATTGTACGGGTCAAAATTATAGATTTTTCTTTTATGCCAAAAATCATTAGGATTTTGGGTAAAGATCATGTTCCATGAAGATATTTTGTAAATTTAATTTGAACAACTTAAAATGCGATTTTCTCAGTATTTATTTATTTATTTATTATCTTTTGCACCCTCAGATTCCAGATTTTCAAGTAGTTGTATCTCAGCCAAATATTGCCCTGTCCTAACAAGCCATACATTAATTGAAAGCTTATTTATTCAGCTTTCATGTGATTTATTCATCTTAATTTAGAAAAATTACACTTAAGACAGTTTTTGTGATCCATATCTAAAGGGCATCTATTATGCCCCATTTAACACGATGTAATATTATTATATATTATAATATTATCATTTATTTTAACATGTTGTCTATCAACACACATTTATGTCCAAGCACCATGTAAAATCCAATCCAAAGGATTACATTCAATTTTGTTCTATTTGTACAATGACAATGAAATCATTTATTCATTCAAATCTAGATCTGTATATCTGTACCATTATTCACTGATAATCTTGCCTTGTTTTTGTAAGGTTGTGCATCCTTAGACTTTTAGTAGTTTTTTTTTTTTTTTTTTTTTTAGATTTTTTCCAAAAACATTTTTAAGCTTTTCTCAAAAACCTGAGCTTTTATCTTTAAAAGTCACACTTGATTGTGCTCAAAAGCATTGCTCAGACTCTTTGCAAGAAAATTCAAATCACTGTTATATTTCATAAAGTGGTTTTAGAGTTTTAGAAGGTTCACTTGTGATCGATCCAATAAAAATCCAGCCATTCATTTATTCATTCTTGATGTGGCCATAAAGTCAGATTTTAATTCTCCCTGTTGTCTCTCTGAACTATTTTCTGTTTGTCCCGCCTCTCAGATTGGAATAGTGCACAGCTCAGAAGCCTTAGAGCATGTCAATCACATGGCTGTCCAATCTCAGTACATGAGACCTGTGCATCATCCACTGGTGGTCCATACTGTCAACTCTGATCACATCTCAGGTAAAGTTAGCCTTAATGTCTCTTAAAGACTCAACCATGGTCATGAAGTCATTTTACCCTGTATGACACTATTGTGTTGAAAATGAAAATTTTTTTATTTTGCGAATAATGTGTTGTCCCTTTGTTAAGCCATTTAAGTGAATTGTAAAACGGAGAACAGTATAAGTGTCACAAAAAGTATTCATTTGGCATAGACAAAGCTTATAAAAAAAGCAAAATGTACCCACATGTGCATACAAAATCTGCACACTAGTCTAAGTGGACGACAGGCTCTTGAGACCGTATTGTTGGTTTGGAGGATCTTGGGAAATTACACTTACTCTAGCAGCTCACGCACACACCAGGGACACCAGCGATCTCCCCAAGGGCGCACAGAGCACAGCTGACTGCAGAGAGATGGAGCATTCTGGACGGACGAAATAAAGAGGGAGAGGGATGACAGGATGCGGGACATGCTGCTTTAGGAGAGACATGGAATAACAGCAGGTGGCACTGTGACCTCATGCTCCCAATCCTGCTCTTGTTGACTGTGAGGTCTCAGTAAATGACACTGTTCTTAAAGTGAAATGTGCAAAACTGTCTTCCGCTGCCAGCACAGCTAAATAAGCTTCACCTTAGCCACCTAGAACAGACCTCCCTTAGAAAAACAGTTAACAACGTTCATCCGGGATTATATTGATTTTTGTATGGCTGAGTGAGTCATATAACAATAATATGAATATACATAATTGCCAGATAGAAAGACTAGAGCTATAAGTGACTCAAGGTCATGCATTCCAGTTATTGTACTACAGTTAAAAGTATATATATATATATATATATATATATATATATATATATATATATATATATATATATATATATATATATATATATATATATATATAAGTATATATATATATAAGTATATATATATATATATATATATATATATATATATATATATGTATATATGTATAATTAATGTATTATAATTAATTAATTAATTAATTATAATTATTGTTTTTCCTTAAAGGGGGGGTGAAATGCTATTTCATGTATACTGAGTTTTTTTACACTGTTAAAGAGTTGGATTCCCATGCTAAACATGGACAAAGTTTCAAAAATTAAGTTGTACGTTTGAAGGAGTATTTCTGTTCCAAAAATACTCCTTCTGGTTTGTCACAAGTTTCGGAAAGTTTTTTTCGAGTATGGCTCTGTGTGAAGCAGAGTTTTTAGGCCCTATGATTAACACCTCAGAAAAAACTGAGGTGTTAATCATAGGGCCTAAAAACTCTGCTTGTAATAACCTAGAACACTGTCTAAGACTTGATGGTTGCTCTTTCAGTTCTTCGTCATCAGTTAGGAACCTAGGTGTGCTACTTGATCGCAATCTTTCCTTAGAAAGCCACGTTTCTAGCATTTGTAAAACTGCATTTTTCCATCTCAAAAATATATCTAAATTATGGCCTATGCTCTCAATGTCAAATGCAGAAATGTTAATCCATGCATTTATGACTTCAAGGTTAGACTATTGTAATGCTTTATTGGGTGGTTGTTCTGCACGCTTGGTAAACAAACTACAGCTAGTCCAAAATGCAGCAGCAAGAGTTCTTACTAGAACCAGGAAGTATGACCATATTAGCCCGGTCCTGTCCACACTGCACTGGCTCCCTATCAAACATCGTATAGATTTTAAAATATTGCTTATTACTTATAAAGCCCTGAATGGTTTAGCACCTCAGTATTTGAATGAGCTCCTTTTACATTATACTCCTCTACGTCCGCTGCGTTCTCAAAACTCAGGCAATTTGATATACCTAGAATATCAAAATCAACTGCTGGCGGCAGATCCTTTTCCTATTTGGCGCCTAAACTCTGGAATAACCTACCTAACATTGTTCGGGAGGCAGACGCACTCTTGCAGTTTAAATCTAGATTAAAGACCCATCTCTTTAACCTGGCATACACATAACATACTAATATGCTTTTAATATCCAAATCCGTTAAAGGATTTTTAGGCTGCATTAATTAGGTAAACTGGAACCGGAAACACTTCACATAACACCGTACTTTCTACATCATTAGAAGAATGGCATCTACGCTAATATTTGTCTGTTTCTGTCTTATTCCGAGGTCACCGTAGCCACCAGATCCAGTCTGTATCCAGATCAGAGGGTCACTGCAGTCGCCCTGATCCAGTACGTATCCAGACCAGATGGTGGATCAGCACCTAGAAAGGACCTCTACATCCCTGAAAGACAGCGGAGACCAGGACAACTAGAGCCCCAGATACAGATCCCCTGTAAAGACCTTGTCTCAGAGGAGCACCAGGACAAGACCACAGGAAACAGATGATTCTTCTGCACAATCTGACTTTGCTGCAGCCTGGAATTGAACTGCTGGTTTCGTTTGGTCAGACGAGAACTGGCCTCCCAACTGAGCCTGGTTTCTCCCAAGGTTTTTTTCTCCATTCTGTCACCGATGGAGTTTCGGTTCCTTGCCGCTGTCGCCTCTGGCTTGCTTAGTTGGGGTCACTTCATCTACAGCGATATCATTGACTTGATTGCAAATAAATGCACAGACACAGAGCGCGCGCTCCCGTATAGCAGAGCACCGAGATGCTGAGCATAGACATTCATTCACTGATCAGAGCGAGAGTGTCGCGAAAAGTCACAAAAGAAGTGTGTTTTTGGTTGCCAGGGCAAGACAACCCTGCACAGATTACCAAAAAAAAAAAAAAAAACAGCATTAAGGGACCAGTGGATGGAGTTTATTTTTACAGAGCATCAACGGAGTTCCCTGCATTTCGAAGATGCTTGTTTTACAAACAAGGCCCAGTTTGACGACGGATTTGCATATCGTTTATTTCTTAAGGATGATGCAATCCCAACGAAAAAGGGTCACGATCGTGTGTTGGAACCGCAGGCGGTGAGTAAAACTGCTTAAAATATCTCTGCCTCCTTGTTAGTGCGTCCGCCTCCCGTGTCGGAGACCCGGGTTCGAGACCCGGGTTCGAGCCCCGCTCGGAGCGAGTCGTTGCTGCTGCTGCTCTCGTTCAGTTTCAGCCTCGGGATCTGATTCTGGTTCATAAATAAATGGCTGAATCTGACTGTTAGCCATGGTTTGTTTTGGATGATGTTTTTTTCCTCACGGTAATGTCACAGCTTCCAAAGCTCTCAAGCAAAAACCTACTGGCGCTCGTGATTCTTTAGCTTCGCCCACACGTCATGCCTCCAGCCGGTCGTGTTTTTCCGGGAAAAATCGGTACAGACTATCTTTCTCTTATGAATATAATAAAACTAAAGACTTTTTGGAGTTATGAAGGATGCAGTACTACTCTATAGGTACTCAAGATTAACAGGATATTGAGTGAAAACGAGCATTTCACCCCCCCTTTAAGGTTATTTATTGATCGTTAATTTAAAGGACGATCATGGAAATGATCGAATATTGACATCCCTAAATACAAATGAGTTGGATGGAAAACTGGTTATTGTCTGTATCAAACCATGCTTCCGAACAAATGTGATTCACCATTCTGGGAAGCTCCAGGACAGCTGTCTCTCCGAGCGTGGTGCTGTCTGTGAGCGGGGCAGAGTAACGTAGCCCTCAACCACGCTGCAGTGTTTGTAAGAGCTGTCAACTTCTCCACACCATTTACAGAATGAAATTCTCTGACTACCTTTATCTCCCAGGACTGTTGTTGAATCTTCCAAAAGTTTTGGCTTGGGGTGCTTCACATGCGCAGCAGCACTTTTCACTGCAACAATAACACGGGGCTGCCCGCCGACGTGCCTGACTTTAAATCATTGCTACTAAACACGGATATCGGCCGATGACGATTTATTAAAAAATATAGGCCCGATATATCGGCCGAGCGATATATCGGTCGATCTCTACTATGTACATCTGGACACTCTTGATGCATCTTTGAGGTTCACATTATTTGACTTCTCAAGCGCCTTCAGTACAATTCAGCCTCAACTGTTGTGTGAAAAGATGAGGAGAATCCAGGTGGATTCATCATTGGTCCAGTAGTGTACTTTCATTTAAGGCAGCTGGCCAAAATAAAACCAATGCTGTCAAGACAACATTTCGAAACTGTTATCCACGCCTTTGTAACTACACGGCTGGACTACTGTAACTCACTATATGTGGGGGTTAGTGGGTCCTCCATCAACCGTCTCCAGTTGATACAAAATGCAGCAGCACGTCTTTTAACGGGCACACGTAAACATGAGCACATTTCCCCTATTTTAGCTTCATTACACTGGCTGCCTATTCAATTTAGGATCCATTTTAAAATTCTGTTATTTGCTTTTAAATCACTAAATGGTCTTGCTCCGCCATACCTCTCTGAGCTTCTACACTCTTATAAACCCGTCCGCTCTCTCAGATCAGATGATCAGCTGCTCCTGACTGTGCCTAAAACTAAGCGTAAGCTCAGAGGGGACCGTGCCTTTGCTGTGTCTGCCCCTAAACTGTGGAATGATCTGCCTTTGCATGTTAAGCAGGCCTCTTCTTTATCTGTTTTTAAAACCCTTCTTAAAACCCATCTTTTCTCTTTGGCTTTTGACACCTAGTAAGAGGTCGACTTTATTTACTTGTTTCAATTTGTTACTTTGAATGCTTTTATTCTGTGGTTATAAATGGTACATATGTTTATTTTATCTATTTTATTTTTATTTATTTTTCTGTACAGCACTTTGGTCTACTGTGGTTGTTGTAAAGTGCTTAACAAATAAAGTTGGTATGGTATGATATGGTATGGACTATTTATCCTGCAGACCACAGCATGTGCGTCTACTGAATAGTGTCTCTAATACTATTCTGAGTATCACAGGAGCACCACAAGGAACTGTTTTGGCCCCCTTTTTTTGTTTACCATCTACACTGCATGCTTCCAGTATAATACTGATAGCTGTTTCCTTCAGAAATTCTCTGATGATACAGTAGATGTCAGCTAGAGAATGATTAAGGATTTTTTTGTCTGAAGTGACCACAACAATCTCCATCACAGCATCTTAAAAACCAATGAGATAGTTGTATTTTAAGAGGAAGAGGAGCACACGATCAATTTCGATCACCATACGGGGCATCACAGTGGAGATACCTTGGTGTGCAGCTTGACAACTAGCTAGACTGGAAGAGCCATGTGGAGATATTGTACATGAAGGGTCAAAGCCAACTTTATTTTATAAAGTGGCTGAGGTCATTTAACATCAGCCATCCCCTATTTTGCTGCATCTATCAGACAGTGTTGGATAGTACTCTGTCTATAGTGTGCTAGACAGAGGGTTTCCCACATGAGAGATAGAAGCAGAGTTAACAAACTTATCAAGAAGACTGGCTCTGTTGTTGGTATAGAATTTGATGCTTTCCAGTAGGTGACAGAGCGGAGAATACTCTCTAAGCCTCGAATCCCACGGAGGAGATCCAGAAGGGTAAAAAGAGGAGTTATGAAAGAGAGAGGAAGAGAGAGGACCAGGCATTATTGATTTAATGTGAGTGTTACAAGTTAGATAATGTAAGTGTATTTTCTAACATGACAGTTTTTGCCTCTATTACGTAAATTATTTCAGCAACAAAGGTGATTTGAAACATGTATCCCACATTGTTTTCTCTTGAATGAACTGACTGTAAAAAGTACTAAGTTGAAAGAAAATCTTACTGTTGTGTTTTGGCGATTGAACCAAATGTTCTCTATTCATGTCACAATGATCCTGTGTTCGGAAACAATGTTAATGTGGAATGAAAATATGTGCAACTACAATGAAATCATGAGATCAGTTTTGAAAGAATGGCTAGTGGTGTGAGTTTAATATTTTGTACTAAAAGTTTAGAAAATGTAGATCTTATGAAAAGAGAACCAACCCAATCAAAAACCTGTAAACCTTCTTTTTTTTCTTCCTCATTGATGCTTCACAAACCAGTCCAGTTGGTTTTGTTTTAATAAATCTTAAGTTTGTTTGTCAGCTGTCATTAGAAGTTACAAGAAAAGGAAGAAAAATATGGCTGATTGTATTCACACAATGGTTGAACATATATATAAATATATATATATATATATATATATATATATAAAGAGAGAGAGAGAGAGAGAGAGAGAATATAAAAAATATAAATAAAACTGACATTTCCTATTGAACATATTCCTATACTTCCTCAGTACTGATTGGTTGCTTGGAATGTTGTTCCAGGATCAACAACGATGTTGATCCAGGAACATTTTGCACTTGGTGAAATCCTGTTCACTGTTACTAGGCAGAAGTGATTTTTTTTTAATTCGATTAGCTCAGTTTGTTGCTCAAGTTAAATTAGTCGACATTAAATGACCTTATGTATGTAATGTATCCTGTAATAATGTGGTTAGACCAGTTTACTGTAGCGCAAGACTGTAATTCAACTCTCCTGATGCAAATCAACAGAAAAAGACGCAGCGGCAGTGCTTCAGAGAAATGGCAGCCAAACCTGATGCTGCTGAGCAGCGTTTGGATGAATATGTATATTGCAGTTTCATCCATCACACCCAAAGATGAACTGCAGTGCTTTACAACTATAGGACAGTAAGAGCTAAATAAACTTATCACTTCTACTAAACCAACAACATGTTTATTAGATCCTGTACAGACTAAATTACTGAAAAGGTTGTTACCTTTAGCCGAAGAACCACTTCTCAATATTATTAACTCATCTTTATCTCTAGGTCATGTCCCAAAAAACATTCAAGCTCGTGATTATTAAGCCTCTTATTAAAAAAAACACAACTAGATCCTAGTGAACTGGCAAATTATAGGCCCATTTCAAATCTTCCATTTATGTCTAAAATTTTATCAAAAGTTGTGTCTGCTCAATTGTGCTCCTTCATGCAAAAAAGTTATCTGTATGAAGAATTTCAGTCAGGTTTCAGGCCCCACCTTGAAACTGCACTATTTTCAAATGACTTGCTTCTTGCGTCAGATCAAGGCTGCATCTCATTGCTAGTTTTACTTGATCTTAGTGCTGCGTTCGACACCATAGATCATGACATACTCATAGATCGACTAAAAAACTATATTCTATATATAGGTATTCAAGGGCAGGCTCTAAGATGGTTTAGATCCTACCTGTCCGATCACTACCATATTTTGTATTTAAATGGTGAGTAGTCTCATTTATCACCAGTGAAATATGGAGTGCCACAAGGATCTGTCTTAGGTCCTCCGCTATTTTCAATATACATGTTGCCCCTTATAATATTATTAGAAAATACTGTCATGCTGATGATCCTCAACTATATATTTTAACGAGACCAGATTAAACTTCTAGATTAACTAAGGTACCAGAGTGTGTTAAAAATGTAAAAGTAAAAGTAATAATTTTCTCCTATTAAATTCGGATAAGGCAGAGATATTACTAATTGGACCTACTTCCTAGGATAGCAAAGTCCACTAAAGGAGGTAGAGCTCCCAAACTCTGGAATAGCCTTCCTGATAATGTTCGAGTTGATAATGTTTAACTTGCACTCTCCGCACAAACTATTGGATATAGCACACATTTATCTAGGTTTAATGTTTAAACATGCTTTTATAAACGGTTTTATATCTATAGAAGGCATGATAATTTGAGAAGGCTAAATTGGTCAAACTAAAATACAAAAACGTATAATTAATGAACGAAAACAATGGTCCAAACGTTTTTCTAAATTAAATTAATTAAAAAACTATAAAAAAAATATAATCACTTTGCAATTACATATAAAACATAACTATTTTTAATAGCTGGAACAGTAGTATAAGATGTTTTGGGAAAAGGAGAAAAAAATTCTGTTAAGAAAGATGGTCTCGGGCCAGTTATTCTGATAAGCTGTCTTTCATGGGCCGGTCTAAGGCCTGAGCGTCTCGGACCAGGGCTTAAATTTGAAGCCCGTGCAGGGCTTCAGGCTGGTCTGCCTCAGTGGTCCAACAGGCGCTCGTCAATGTCAAAATGATCAAAATGGTTAATCAGATCAAAGTATGCGGGTTTTACTGTCACTGTTACAATGCAACTAGAGTTTGTGGAAAGATGTTACTAGTAGCCTACTGTATTAGAAAACTGTTTTACGATAGAAATGTTTAGCGACAAACAGTAATAGACTATGTAGTGACGCAAACTACTCAACCTTTTATGAAATTTCACCATTTTAAATTGAAAATATGTGATAATAGACATTTGCTATTATACATACGAATAAGAGTGAGTGTGCACGTTAAAATAAAATATAAATTGTAAATAGTGTAAATTGATTACAACTTCATATGAAGAGTTCAGATGCAAAAGCCTCTAAGGGCCATTTGAATTTTTCTTTTGACATTTTTATCAGGCTCCCATGTGTAGGTTCTGTAATTTCACTCTAATGGCAATGAATAGTTTATTTCTTTCCCTTTAAAGTAAAATAACTGAACATAAACACAAGAGCATGAGAAAATAATCATTTTAGAAGAAAATGTTAGATGGCACTTGATGGCATCTGAACTCTTTATACAAGCCTAGAACTCATTTCACACACACACAATTGTAGAGGGCCTCTCACGTCAACTTCGCACAGGGCCTCGCACCCACCAAAATTCCCGTGTGTATCCTACAATGGGTAGTCTGTGTGATCAACCAAATACAATAGCACTATTACACAACATTCAGTGTCATCGACCCCTCAAATATAAGAGACTGGTAAATATGTTTAATGGACATTTATCTAAAAAATCACTAAATTCAGAGGTTTATTTAGGATTTTTGTGTTACAATTACAGCTGCTCAACTCATCTGCCAGTCACAACTGGAGGCAACATACTGCTACCTGACTCCGACAATGTCAGCAACACAGGACGCAGTTCATCGGCATTCGGCATGTCACAGGATTTACTGACACATGCCACTTAAAACCGGATGACCAAATGACACAGCAGAACTGTCCGGTTTTCATTGGCATGTGTCATTGGAGAGTGGCCTGTTTTTATACAGTCTAAAACTAAAACTTGTGACAAATACTGTACCACTCTCCCCTAACACATGAAAATGAAAATCGGATAGTTCAACCAAAGTCCTTTTAAGACTTTTAAGGGTATTCTATAGTCTTTGGTTCAACTGACTACTGAAAATAAACTTGCAATACACATTAAGGGGGTAGCCTATTAGACACATTTTAATCTTAATAGAGAAACTCAATATCTCAATTTCTTACCTTTTTTTTTTTTTTTATAGCTGAAGAACCTTCTTACACCACAAAGAACATTTTGTGTAACAGTAAGGTTTTCCAAATGTCAAAGGTTCTTTATGGAACCATTAGACAAAAAGTTTCTCCTATGGCAGTGATCCTCAAATCTGGCTCGCGAGATCCACTTTCCTGCAGAGTTTAGCTTTAACCCTAAATATAGGTTTTGCAGTCACACATCAAGACTGCAATCTATCAACAATATAATTAACAATAGATTCCTAAATGAAACAACAACCCAATAAACTATAAAAGAAGAATATTTATTTAAAGCTCATGCTTTCTGTGATTCTCTGTTTAAAAAAAAAAAAAAAAAAAATTGTGCTGGAAAAAGAAAAATTATACTTTCCCCAAAGCTACAAGTAGGCTATGACTGACTTACATTGTGTAGGACACCACTTGTAATGACACAATTTAACCGGCAGAGGGCAGTCTTCAACTTTCTTGTAAATCTAGGCAATCGGTTTAGAGAGTTTGTTGACACTTGCATGCCTCTGGAGATCTCCAAATAGCATATTTAAACTCTTAAAGCGCTAAAAACAATAATACAAAAAATATAATAATAAATAAATAAAAAATCGTGGTGCCAGTATATATCATGATATAGACTGTAAATTGCCAAGTGTATTTATTGATTAAATTCATTGAATTTAGTGCTTTAAAAATACGTTTTTTTTTTTTTTTTTTTTTTTTTCAGTTTTCTTTATTTTTTATTTAAACTAGATGGATGCAACCAAAAGTTTTTTTTTAGAAAGGCTTTCGTTTTCAGGTTACGGTTATTTAATATAATTCAATGTATCAAATGATTATTATTTAAAACATTTAATGAATATACCACATTACATTATCACAGCACAGCACAGTATAAATTCAGACTGAGAGAGAAAAATGAGGGAGGAACTCTGCACATCCAAGTTCCTCAGCAGTAGGCCTTCATGATTCAGAACTTGAAATAATATGCCAGCGTCATATTGAAAGAAAGGCACTCTGTGCTAATGATGGTGTGTAATGCATGCTCATGATGGCACGTGATGTTAAAGCATAACTCCTGAGTCTTAATCAATGATGAGGATGAAAAAGAGTGGTATAGCCTACCATAGGGCTGTCACGTTTTTTGCAGCATGCCAGTCCTGCTACTCTCCTGACCAAAGTCTGATTTTTGTCTCAGCCTCCAGAGTACTGTCAGTCGTTTACAGCTCACAATTTATTACACTATTAACTTTTATTACCATTCCATCTCCACCGTCCACCTCTTCATACAACGAAGCAAGGCCACCAGAGTCTGAATCATAAAAACGAGATATCTCCTTTTACAGTGCGCATGTTTGTCGTGGCTCACGTTTGACACGCTGTATGCATCGAGTCTCATCATTAGTCATATTACAGCACGCTGAGAAACCTTATACTTAAATGCAAAAAATAAGCGAGGATTTTTGAAGCTTTGAATCAAAAGAACCGATCGCTTTGTAAAATCACTCTTTGAAATGTTCAAAACCCCAACGCACTCCGAATCCAACTGAATATGATTTAAAACAAAGCAAATGCAATGTGAATGGCAGAATTATTTTTTTTCAATGTCATGTTCTATAAAAAAAGTGTTTTAGTGTGAAACCACTGACATTTCGAAACAGTAAGTAACAAAGCATCGTTTAGTCTAGTGATATCAAGTGATTTATTTTGTTATCAGAGGCACGGATTCAAAACAAAAGATTCAAAGTGCCTATCACTATTTTTCAGTTTAGGCTATCAAGTTCACAAAGAAAAATGTTTTTGAATTCTTTCCTACACATGCGTTTGTGCTCAGCCAGAGTGTTTGGTAGGTTAGACCTCATTAAGAATTTCTCCTGTCTCTGAGAGCTAATTAACTTAATTTAAGCAGCACCAGCACAGACAGAGATGAACCCAAGGGCCTGCTTTGCGTTTTTTCGAATTATGAGGGCTTCACTTTTCTCTGTGTCTGTGTGGAAAATGAACTGAGCAAGTCATATCAAAGCACATCCCTAATTCACTTGAATCTTGGAGAACACGACAAATTGAATCTGTTGCACAAGCTTAATATGAATAATTTTCCAATTCTTTAACTCTGAGGTCCAATCTGGTGCTGAATAATAAGTGATGACACACGGCTAGTTTAACATTTAGCACTCATTAGCAAATGGCAAAAACCTTTGAAGCAAAGGCATGATAACCTGCTATATTTAATAGAGAATCATTTGGTGCGGTGACATGGAAGATTAGGCCTGATGTATTTTTACATTGTGACTAGAATGTTTTAAGGCAGATTTCATAAAGAGAAAGGAGGTGTACATGGAGGAGATTCTCCACCCCTCCTCGATTGTCCACTGTGCCATGTTGCAGATGTCAAAAATCCACCAGACACCCTCCACCAATCTATTTTTATGTTGTGCCTCCCTGTTTCTATGGCAACCACTATCTTTTAGTTATTTTTTATTTACTCATTCATTCATTTTTGTTGTTGTCAGTTTTCTTAGTCGTTCTAAAGAACAATTGAACATTTTGTTTCTTGTTATAGTTTACAAGCATGCCCAATTTAATCTAATTTTATCACATTTTCATAAAGAAAACTCTTTGAATGAGAAGGTGTGTGTGTATATATATATATATATATATATATATATATATATATATATATATATATATATATATATATATATATATAATTTTAAAATACTACTACTAATAATAATAATATTGCAATTGTAATTTTTAAATACCACTACTACTAATGACAATAATAATAATAATTATTGTTATTATTATTGAAATAATTGTAATTATCATTTAAAAAAATGCTGCTAATAATAATAAAAACAGACAATATCAGTAGTAGTAATAATAATGATAATAATAGTTATTATTATTAAATGATTGTAATTATTAAAATAATTGTAATTATTATTTTAAATCATGCTAATAATAATAATAAATTACAATATCATTACATCATTATATGACAATATAGTAGCAATAATAATAGTTGTTATTATTATTATTATTATTATTTAAAAATGACAATTACAATTATTGTAATAATTATAACTGTTGTTATTATATTAAAATAATTGTAATAATTTATTAATAATAATAATTATTATTATTTTAGATTCATAGGTTTAACAAAGCACAATTCAAATCTTTCCAGTCCTTGCTATATCCTAGCCCTGAACAATTAGTCCTGGCTCTCGTTGACCTGATGAGTGATAATTTTTAGGCTTGTACTAAGTCTGGAGGCACTAAATAAAATCAGTCAGAAAACTCTTTAATGCTGCTTTTGCAACAGGGCTCCTAAGTAAAGCCGGGAAGCTAAACAGGATCCGGGGAGAAGCACAGACATAATAGATGGATCACATGCTATTTATAAAACCTGGCTCGGAGAACCGAGCGTGAGAGGAGAGAAAATGAAGGGGAGGGAAGGAGGAAGAGAACATGTTGACTCGCGCTAATCTGTTTCATCTCTCTGTACACTCCCTGTGTGTTTTTCTCTTGAGCCGAAGAGAAATTTTCAATCTGAAGATCAAATCCTTACAATCACCTGTTCAATATTGGGCAATACTGAAACCAAATCCCCAATATCTCCTCAGTCAATAGGAAACTGGCGCTGGAACTACTAGATTTTGCAGCGTTAGCATAACATAACGTTAGCTGTTTAATCATGATGCTAGTTTGTGGGCCAACAGAGGAAGGCTTTATAGGTTTTTAAATCAATAGTTTTGAATTTATATGTGAAATAAGTTTATTGCTAAGACACTTTCCCAATTAGCTACCATTCAAAAGTTTGGAGTCACGGAAAAATAAACATTTAAATAGCTGAACATTGTCAAATAAATGTTGTTCTTTTGAATTTTCTATTCATCAAAGAATCATTAAAAATGTAACATGGTTTCCACAAAAAGATTAAGCAGCACAGCTGTTTTCAACATTAATAAAAGAAATTCAGCATACTGTATTATAAAGGTAATCATAAGAAACAAAGACTTTTGAACAGTATAGGCCTAGGGTACAGTATTTGATGAATAGCTATTTTAGACTGTACTTACAGTAGCTTGTAACATGAACAGACAGCACATGTCTGAGCTATAACTATGTTGCAGTACAAAATAGGAAAGTATCTTCAAGTAGGACTTCAAGTGGGGTAAAGTGTGCTACCTCTTGTTTTAAATGGCCAGTATACAAAATGACGCAAATAACACCATTTTCCAGAAAAAAAGCAAATATTTCATTCATTCTTTGGTGAATTTACCAAATAATGTATGTGAATGTTTAGTAGGAGATATTTTGTATGCTACGCTTTCGTAACTAAAGAATACATTTACGTTAGTCTTACCTCATGAAGAATGTTTTTCCAAAATGGTGAGTGAATCTAAAGGCTGTGACAAAGAAATAGCGGCGATGAAAGCCGACTGTGTTTGGCCTAAAGGTTGTACTTGAACACACTGCAAAGACTGCAGCCAATGGCTAACTAGTACTCACTGTATATTCTTCATATACAAACTGTTAGCAAAACTGTTTGCTTATCTTTTAATCTACATTAATTAATAAACTGAAGGTTTTAAATATACATTTGTCACCCAATCTGTTCTCCGTCTTCCTCCTTTAATAGAAATCTGAGTTATGGTACATGAACGGGAAACATGCAGTGAGAACAAAAGGTGCTGTCTCCAGTGTTTTCTCAGCAGAACATATTTTCTTGTACCCTCGGTGATGTTGTGACCAGCACAGGCCAGGATGCACCTGCGTGTGGAAGCTGAGGTCGTTAAGGACACGAAGATCTTTTCCCCAGACCATCACTGCCATCGGCTCCCTATTTATACCCTCATTCTCTCAGTCGCACAGCCACAGGGAAGGAAGCACATCAAGGAAGTCTCGCTTTTTTTTTCTTTTCTTTAACACTCCTCTCCCAAGGCCTCTCAGTGGTGGATGAGCTCTCGGCCGCCTATTTACACCCCGGTAAGTTAAGGAAATAGCCACTGGCCCATGTCTACATAGCATATTGAGAATCACACTGGGAGGAAGTCAGTACAATACCCATTTCCAAGTATTCCAACAATCGCCTGCTAATGATGAAGGACATAAAACAAACAACCAGGGATTCCCAAGCCGATTCGAAAGCATTTGGACACAAACGCAGACTCTTCGGGCCATTCTCTCAAGGCTGGAACACACTGAACAGTCTGTTCCCTTTAGTTAAACATGTTTGTTAGCGATTTAAGACCAGATTGGGGGGGAAACGGAGGATAGGGAGGATCAATGTCCTGGCTTAAACCACAGCCTCTCGTTCGCCGTCCCGATGCTTTGATCGGAGCACTATCTCTGAACCTTGGCTCTCGGATCTGTGCTATTCAATTACATTTGAGCTCATTCCAAAAGTGAAAGAGAGAAGCCAAGAACAAAAAAAGTCCATTTTTATGCTGGCGTGGAAGGACAGTGCCTTGCTGTCTAACATCGATTTCCAATAAGACAGTCCTAACATGTCTATATACACTAAAACAGGGCAAGATTAGTCCAAATCACCCTATTTCAAGCAAAGGATCTGTAAATGCATTCTCCATTGTTAAAAAAAAAAGCCACTTAAAGATTTTTGACCTTAATGGAAGAAGTGCAAAAGCAGTATGGAGTTTCTCTGCTTGATTTGTACACACTTAAGATTAGATCTGAGTTGGATTACTAAGGTATTTTGTAGGGTGTTCGATTTTGCTGTATTTGGCCGAGTAGCCATTCGGGTGGCTCACCAATGTATTAGATTACGCTGATACATGAAACAAGTTAAGAGAATAATTTCTAGGTATTGTAGTATGTTAGTGTGTCTTCAAATAAGCTTTACTCAAAGTTTATACCTGCTATAAATAATAGACATGATACTGTAATCTCTCATTGGGGATTCTGCTATAAACTTATTTTAATCAGATATTATAATTCTGTGGGACATTTGGCCATATTGGCCATCTGGCTGTATTAGCCAATTAATTCAGACCTTTACAGACAAGAGTTGAATGTGAATGATGGACAGTCACTCACAATATAAATACATCCCACTGAAGATAACTGATATACAGTACACATATAATCTTACGCTTTTAGCATTTAATACCCACTTCTATATCTTATTTTTAGTATAAAATAATGCTGTCAAATGGTTAATCTGGATTAATTTCATCCAAAATAAAAGTTTTTGATTACATAACATATGTGTGTATTGTGTATATTTACATTAATGCAAACACTTGCATGCATATGTTTGTTTAAAAATGTTTATATATTAAATATTATATATATAATATAATTTTAGGTTAAGTTTAGGTATTGGGTAGGATTAGGGATGTAGAATATGAAGAATAGGTGCTTTACAAGTACTAATAAACAGCCAAAATGTTAATAATGGGCATGATATATTAAGCAACTAGTTAACAGTGAGAAGTAGATTTTTAGACTCAAGTATTACCTAATTATTAGTATTTTGCATTAGATTAGACTAAATCCTGATCTTTTACGGCCACTTTTTATCTATTTAATAATTTTCTTGTCCTACAGCATCTCTGAATTATCTTAATTTGAGGGTCTTTTGACAAAATTGAGTATATGCTATAATTGTGATGAATGTGGTTAATCAGAATATCATGTAGTTTTATTTAATTGAAAATGTTAAGGGTATTTTAGGTGAATGACTGAGTGATTAAGAACACAAGGGAGGTCTGGTTTACTGAAAGCACCTGCGGTTAGTGATCATTTAAATGCCTCCCACGAACCCGAGAAGAGCATGAGAAGAGCGATCCAATTCTTTACAGATTTAGGTTAGATAATACTTTTCAGCCTCAGACTGTGATAGAGTGGGAGTCAGACAGGAGAGAGAGAGAAAAGTGGGAAATGAGGGAACTCTCAGTAGAACGCTAGCCGAGGAAAAGAAGTGCTGTTATGTAAATAGGCCCTTCTGTGTTCAAGAATGCACATATTTTTATTCAATGAGAACGCTGAAACACATCCGGGCATATTCTGTCTCCAAAAAAACAAAAAAAACAAAAAACGTACCATCGTTCTCATTCACTTGGCTTTTATTCACATTTCAAATACGCTAATGCTAGCAAGGTCTTTACATTCCACTGTGTGCCTCTGACAAACCAGACTTCTATTTAAGCATTCAGACAGAATAATAACAATATTAATAATAATAAAAGCAGCATCCCAGTTTAAAATAGAAAGCCATATGTGATGAGTGTATGATAGTGTTCTATATCAATATGCTCGCTCGCACATCCTCAGTTCATTAAAAAGGAACTCAAACTTGATAAATAAAATTAAAAGATAGCCAAACACCTTGATAAAATCATCATCATCAACTGAAATCTCACACTGACAATAAAATCAGATAGAAAAGTGACTCTAGCCCATAGAGAACAAGAAGTGAAATCCGTATACGATTGTTGGTCGTTTTTATGCGTACACGCATGAGTGTCCTCAGGAATACACATACATCCCAGGCAAAAAAAGGAGAATGGTTGCTGTCAGTTATGTAACCGTCCCTGGTGCTCCTGTGCGAAGGTATTGTACCTTCCAAGGCTTGTTTCTTCGGGGGTTTGAGGCCCCCGTGTGGCGGATTTTGACTCGGAGGCGGCTAAACCCGACCTGCGGACGCCTCGGTGTCCTGTGTCCAATGACTGTGCTCTGCAGGCTTCACACCCAGGGAAAGAGGAACGATTATGACTGTGGGCTTTCAAAGGCATCCCAAGGTTAATGACAATTCCTGTCGAATTCTCCAAGGCGAGACGTACACCTGGAGGCGCTGCAGGTCTGTTGATCTGCCACCGCTCTAGCCCCGCGTCACACTGTCCCCCGAGCTTCTTCCAAAGCCATCAATAATTTAAACAACTCATAAAGAAGGAAATAAAAAAGGAAAAAACAAACAAACAAAAAAAAACTAACTTAAGATTCCACCAGTGAGCCACAATGTAAACATTTTCCCTCTGCGGCCTAATGGTGGCGCTATAGTAGCACCTCAGGCTTCCTCGCTGTGTCCGTGTGTGCGTCTCTACGTGAGACCCGTAGTCTCACTGGTACTGGAGGTAATTCTTCAGAGACTGGGGCAAAGGCAATGTTTCGATCTCCTGTAGACGCTCTCGTCCCAGAGCCAGCCGCGCTGCACGTCGACACAGGTCCATCAGAGGGAGAGGCTCCGCTGGAGAGAGACAAAAGCATCTGTTAGAGCTGGATTCGAAAAGGGAACATTCTAATGTGCACAGACTGAAGGCAACATAATTGTCTGTTGAGACCAGTCTGAGTCTTTTAATTGTTAGTTCATTCAAAAGATGAAAAACCTGTCATTAATCCCCCTCATTCTGTTCCAAGCTTTAAAAAAAGCTACATAAAAGTGTCCACACAAATCAATACAATACAATACAAATTGTGTGAGATATTAATGGAAGAACCATTTTGGATCAATGAATTAAATTTGAGCAGCAATTAAGTCCAATTTATGAACAAATTATTAAGACTGATTCCTTGAAGCAGTTCAGATGATTCATTTCACAAGATCTCAAAAAAAAAAAGAGAGAGAAAAAAAGATGGTTACATAGCTTATGTATATGCATATATAATGAACAGTTAATTATTTTACATTTTTAAAATATAAAATTTACTTTAAATTTTCAATGAATCACTTGATCTGGTTCTTGGAATTTTTTCCCCTTCAGAAACTGGAACAAGTTCACAAAGAAATTAATCAGATCGATTTGATTCATTAAAAAGATACATTTAAAACTCAAAAATATGATTAGTTTAAAAATTGGACCAATTCATGAACAAATTATTCAGACCAATACTTTGAACCAAACTGACCGATTTACTGAAAATAGAAAAAAGAATGGATCAATTCCATGAACCAGATCAACTGATTCACTGAAAAGTTTAGACTCAAAAGAATGATTCGTTCACGACTGGACCAACTTTTGAAGAAATCCTTCAGAATAATTTCATGAAACAAACCAACTGATTCACTGAACATATCTGACTCAAAAGTTTGAAAACTGGACCAACTCATGAACAAAACATTGAGATGGATTCTGTGAACCAAATCAACTGATTCATTGAACAGATCCAACTCAAAAGAATGATTCACAAAGCTCACTTATTTTTCCCATACCAGATACAAATTTCCAATAAATGACAACTTAATTTTACTTCATAACTTAGATTGTCTCACATGGTACTGTGTGCTTTCAGAACAGTTATAGTCATGTGGACTACTTTTATGTTACGTTTATATTAATTTTGCATCTGTTTTGAAAGTTTAGAGTCTTTGTAAACAGAAAAAAAGACCAGTGCAATTCTTTAAAATGTACCCTTTCATGTTTCACAGAGGTCATACAGGTTTGGAGCAGTATCAGTGGCGAGTAAATGGTGACTGGATTTTCATTTTACGGTGTGCTGTCCCTTTAAAAGCTCCAGTGTGTGATCCACCGTGTGATTCAGTGTGTGTGTTTGGGCATCTTGCTCCTCTACATAAGCTGACAGAGCTCGGTATTCCTCAACAGAACCACTACCTCAAATAGGAGCCTACCGCCCCCCATCTGGTTTGAGTTGGTCATTGCTCCAGCCAAGATTTCATACAGATAAACACAAAAACAGCCATGGCTCCATCTGGCCAAGATGCCACATCTCCTCTGTTGACCATCAAGTCTTTATCAGGACCAGGGCTGATATGACTAATCAGATCATGAGGATGGCTGCTAGAGTCAGAGCCCGTTGCCTAGTAAGTATATGTGTGGCTAACAATCAAAAGAGGAATAGTTCTACAGCTGCACTGGCACAATGCAAGCACCCACATTGAATATTTATAGCTTTGACGGAGTCCCACACAGAACATGTCGTGAGTTTTCTTCCTCCATCCTGGAAGCTGAACTGAAGACATAAACATTGTAATGCCCTCACATAATGCATATTTTCACCACAACAAGGAGTTCAAATTAAACGATGGATCCCTATGGAGCCCTTAACACAGGATGAAATGGCACAAAGCATTGGTTTTCCAACTTTAAGATGTATGTCAAATCGAAATTCAATGTGTCGGTGAGGGTGAATACTTTTAATGCACATTTCTGTGCCTCCAGCGTCACCAAACAGAATTGCAAAAATGTTTCCAGCTTCCCCACAAAAATCCCCAACAACACTGTCAACATCTACCACTTAATTAAAGTTAATATTTAAATGCAGCACTGTTAGCAAACCTCCATATCAATGCTTACAATGCTTAAATTCACTTTTCCATTCAGTATTTGTTATTGTTGTTTCATAATTATTGATACACTGTATATTGATAATAAAAGCAATCATAACCTTAATTGATATTATTATTATTTTTATAACTATTACTATTACATTTAATTATATATTATTAAATAACTTTCTAAAATTAACTATCATTATACCAAAATATAATTTTGTAAGGCTTACAATCACTTTCACTGATTCTGAATGTCTTACTGTAATTGTATTCATATTCTGTATTAAATATTTTGCAACAATTATTTATGTCAGTACACATAAATATTTTGTGTCTGGCCAAAATCAAAATCAAGTATTTGAGAGAGTGCTAGAAATTTTTTTTACTTAAAAAAAATAAAAAAAATACTGTTGTCAAATCAATTAATTGCGATTAAGCGCCTCTTTGAAATAAAAAAGCGCATCTGTTTACATAATATATGTGTGTACTGTGCATGTATATCTGTATATCTATATAATAAAGTAGCTAATGAAAGATCTAAAAATATAACTTTCTGATAGCAGTAAAGCACCTACTTCCTTGTAAATATATTTAGTAAGATTCACATCACCAGTAAGTCCGGCACGTCTCATAAAGAGGCGAGATGGCAAGTGTAGATGGGATCCCGCTGTACCCGGTGGACGGGTGCAGGATGGGGATGAGTGAGAGAGAGAGGCGACTGACACTCAGGGTCAGAAGTGACAGATGGATCAAAGCACGGACAGCAGTGCTCTACTGCAGTAAAACTGAATCATTTTTCATTTCCAGCCCACGTATGAATGAACATGCAAAAGGCAGCGAGCTCAAGGTTAGTCTGAAGACTGTAATCACGTGAAATACACAACACACGACACGGTGACCTGTCAATCGCTGTGATCCTCAGGCTGCTACTCAATCACATTAAAGCACTGCCTACAAGCCGTATACGGCAACAAATCATACTGATGTGAGTTATACACAATAAATGCAGTTACATGGCTCGGATATGTCAATGTGAGTCCATTGTGTGTGTTATCAGACCTAATAAAATGGCTGATAAGACAAAATACAGCAGTTCATGCTGGGAGATTTTGGTTTTCTTCCCACACAGCAGCAGTCAGATTGATCTCCACATGGCACACACACACACACACACACACAGAGGATAGCTCACATACATAAATCTATATAACTAAAGTATATGGTTAAACTATACTTTTAAAAACAGTAAAATTATAAACCAGTTAGGAAAAAGCTAAAAGGTCTGACAGCACTAGTGAGTAGTTCTAGTACAAATTCACTCTCTACTTATTTCTGATGTAAATAATTGTTAATTACAAATCATTTTGCATAACTTTAAATAATTTCATAATTCATTAATTACAGTCTGTCTAATACTACCGTGAGCGATGGCCAAAATGGTCCACGCAAACCATTCTGCGCGTTTACTACCAGTAATAAAACACAATATGTGACACATGCGAGCCCTTTTTCGAACTTCCATGTTTAATAAATAGTCAAGCTCCAGCGTGTCTCTGACTCCTCCATTAGACTCCTAATTAATGAGTTCTGGTGATGAAGAGGAGAGAGAACTGCATCTATTTCAGTCCGACACAGTTTTATGATCATTATTACTGTTCCAAAAAGCAATTTCTTGTGGTTGCGAGACGAGCAATGGGATTCGTACGGTAAATATCAAAGCATCACATTTTGTCAAATCCAATTAATTCACCCTCCGTACTCAGCGGGGGTTCCGTAGTCTCACAAATGGGGTGGGGGTGGGGGGTGGGGTGGTTTCTAACACTTTCTACGACCCTTGCCAGGACACGAGGAACCTATCTGGAAAAGCTTTGCGCCAGGCTACAGAAAGCAGCCGGAGAGGAAACATTTGTGGAGATCAAACCCAATGGTGTAATTTGATTAAATGGTTGTGAACTGATTAATGTCTACAGCAGATTAATTGAAAGATTTGCGGCAGTCACGTCGAGAGGCCTGTGATCCTCCCACAGAACGAGCGAGTACACAAGCGATCATTCCAGCATGAAACCCAAACCAACTGCAGCTCCGCCTGGATGAACGCTCTCTGATGGGGGTTTTGTATTGCTGCTTAAACATCAACTCAATAATCATTCCACCCCGAGCAATTCATTATAAGCATGAGATCTGGGATTTTTTACGAAAGCAGACTCAAAAAATGCTGCTTTGGTAATGATGACACTCAACCGTCAATTATCCAGTAAGCTAAATCAGGCGTTACACCCAGATATTTAGGAGAAGATGTACTGAGAGCTTAGTTAATCATGTACTCCCAATCTCATATTAAAACACACTGTTGTGGCTGCGGTCATGATGCAGGCTTTACTACCTTTGAACGTGGGGACTCATAAAACTCACGTTCATGAATAATTAAGTTATGTAACAGCGGATTTCACTATACTTAGGCAGGTCAAGTATTTGCCTAAGCCTAATGCTAGTGATACTTCAGAACATGAAGTTTAACGGGAAACAATAGGACCTGCATGTTTCCAGGAATGCACACGGGTCTGTACGAGGTTTTGTGCTGTACAGCTTGTAATTGGTCTTACAGCAGAGAGTGGAACAAACAAACCTGCTGAAACGTGCTGAACACACAGGCACTGAACCATAAATGTGAAGCTACAGTATTCTAGAAACACAGTATGCAGTACGTCTCCTTTTGGATTCTTTATTTGATGTGAAAGATGACACCAGGACATTACTTTTTAAATTAAACACACAAATTAAACAAAGTGAGGTCACGTAACAACAACAATGTAGCATGTAATGCTTGAAACAGGATACCACCATAGTACTTGTACTCTACTTGTATATCATACAAAATGACTCTATCAGTGATGACCAACTAAAGGTCCACAATGAAATGCAAAGACAAACAGTAAGACAAATGCAATGTAATAAAGATACAAATTAAGCATTTTAACCTTTTTCAGGTAGTTAACAGTAGTTCAAATAAGAAATTGAATAATCAGATGTAAAAATAAAACTGCTTAGTCTTCAATCTACACAAACATTTATGACATAGACAACAGCAAGAATATAAAACTGCTGTCACTTTAAGACATAATGCACATATCTAATATACTGACACCAAAGGCATCTAATTTATTTTCCAACGGTTTATCTACAGTATGTGTATTTGTCCAATTTGTGTGTATGTGTGTGCCAAGATTCAAGTACTGCATTGAGATTTATTAATATTTTTACAGCTTAGGGCGCTAAACTTTAACATCAAGTATCCTTTATTTACTTATGGATGTTTGTTTATTGCCATAATGTGTCGATAACTTTCAGCGAACCTGAGCTGCACAGTTACAGTATATGTGTATTCCGTAATTATTATAAATTATATGAATTATATCTCTATTGATACACAGCTAGATTGTCACCATGATATATTGTTATGTGAGAGATGAACTGAAAATGATATCAACCATGATTTTTAATTCTCTTTATTGTATGGCTTGCCATGGACTGAACATGCAGGATGAGGTCATAAGTTCATTAGTCTCTAGTCCCAGAAGCTGTCATTTTCCACTGGAAGTACTCTTAGAAAGGTCAGCGGTGATGCAAAGTTCATGAGATGCTGTGGGCTAGTGTTTTAAAGCACACTCTCACTCTCTCTGACTGTCTATGTCTATAGTTCCTTCCCTGAGGCAGTGATCTGTACACAGATTCACACAGCGAGGTCAGCATGCCTGACCCCTGCAGCTTCAGAAGATATGAACTCTCTTTGGGCATGGTGGACAGCCAAAAGTATAAATATCTCAAACCTAACGTGTCAATGGACGACAAAAAGTGACGATGACCACCATTTGCTCAGAAGCCATCTGATGACTGAGCCATTATGTTTCAATTAGTTGAATCAATAGACCAGCTCACTGCATCCAGTGACGGTGCTGTAGGGAATTTATATCAGCGCACAGAAATTAAAATGTTTCAGACATTCCCTCAGAGAGCTGCAGACCGGAATCTTCCGGAAGATAAGAATGTCAGCATTTTAAACAGCAAGAAATCCTCAGAAATAACAGCTGCTCGGAGACCAAGTCTGGCTCCTGGTTTAAAAAATACAAATCTTTTACACTTATTCTACATAAATGTAATTCTTAATAAAGGGCTTTAGTCAAAAAGGAAAATTATATTAGGGGTGTAACGGTTCACAAAATTCACGGTTCGGTTCGATACGATACACTGATGTTTTTTTCTTCTTCGGGAGTGTCAGGGGCGTTGCCTGTTACGTCGTTTGGGTTATTGGGCTACCTTGTTGAACGCTTATCATTATATTTCTCTTTTTTTTTCAAATATAATTAATTAGTCCAATTTACCGGTTCAATATGAATACGCGTATCGTTACACCCCTAATATATATATATATATATATATATATATATATATATATATATATATATATATATATATATATATATATATGAGACTCAGATATACTGTGGAGATCCAAATGCGTCTCGATATATATATGCATATATAAAGGGGCTAAAATATTCATTTTTAACCATATGTAACTGAAGTGACTGGGGTTCAATGTTGCTTTGGACCCCATAGACTTTCACTGTATGGACAGCTGAAACATTCTTAAATGTATTCAAATTTATCAGAATTCTCAGAAAACTATCGCTTTTAGTCACAAAAAATGTTTATAAAAAAAAAAAAAACACTAAACCATCAGCCTGTTGTTCAGATCTGCCAAGCATTATAAAGCTTTTAAGAGACGTTAAAATGTCATTGTGAATCTGTTATTGCATTAGTTTTTTTTTTTTTTTTTTTTTTTTTTTTACTATTCACAATGTTTTACAGAGCCATTAGAGGCCAACAAATCCAAGACACATCACTCAGGTCCATTTCAGTCATTGCGGATCCCCATCTACATGCAGAGTGACCATCGAGTTTTCACACAGTCAGCAAAATGGACTGCAGCCAAATATTGATTGTGGCAGATGCTAGACGCCCATCCCCAACCTCATTCCCTGGATCCATCCTGCGGAATTCACCGCTCAACGCAGCTGGACTTTGGATGAGATTAAAGCCTGCGAATGGCCGAGTGGACGCAGAAGGGTTTGGGGATGTCAGGTAAACAGCTTTGTCATGATGACAGGGGGTTGCAGAAGGCAGGGCACATGGGGAGGGAAACTCTCTAGCAGGAATGGGTAGTTTTGTAATAGACAAATTCATCATAGACTGGACTTGTGTCCAGAAACGGACTCTGACGGATGGCAGAACCTCTTTTTTGGAAGCTCGATAAAATATCCAGACAGGATGTAATTGAGCCAGACTTAGAAAACTGACCGGGCATTTTTCTGAAATGTGTAATAAGTGTTTTAGTCAACACTGAATGCTAACCCAGGGCCTGTTTAGTTTAAAATCGCAACTTTAATCAAAGACACACCATATAAACAATACAGAGCAACTGAGATATACATAAACACACACAGGCACACGTGTAGGAGCCAGATACACACCATCCGCCCACAGATTCCCAACAGCACTCAGACAAAGTTAGAAACACAAGTTTATATTTCCCAGTAGTCTCTGAGCAGCAGAGAAACAGAGACTCAGATATACTGTAGAGATCCAAATGCGTCTCGAAGTTTCAATGACTAATCCACAACACTCTGTATGTAGATAATGGAAATGTAAGATGTAGAAAATCATTTGGCGCAAATTTAAATAGACAGATCACCCAGAAATGAAAATTCTGTCATCATTTACTAACCCTCACGTTGTCCCAAACCATTATAAATGACTTTCTTCTGAGAAACGCCAAAGGAGGTATTTAGAAAAATGTCAGAGATATAATGGCTTTATGTGAGGAACAGACTTTGAAGTTTTTTACTGGAGACCTTGCCTTTATAAAAATAGCTTGACAGCTGTGGTTATCACCATTAAATTTTATTGCATGTAAAAGAGCAGAATTTTCATTTTTGGTTTGTTTATTCCACTTATTTCTAGCATAACTTAAAAAAAAGCATTAATAAAGGATAAAATTAAACAGTAATGAATCAAGCAGACGTGATCACACAAGGACAAATTAGCAACAAGGCCCATGACAGCCGTAATTCACAACTTCAAATATACCAAATCAGCAAACCGTTAATACGCCCCAGCATGAGAATGGACTTTTAGACACTCAGATAATAGTCAATTTAATATATAAATGAGTCACTACATACTAATGTCTGCCGCAGATAATGAATCACGGGGCACAGCGGGAATAGCAGGCGTCCTCTCTCTGTGGACCCGTAGCTATAAATGAACAGAACCAGAAGCAAATTCAAAGCTTCCCACTTTCATTATTCTAAATCATGAAACTCTGAATGATTCCGCTATTAATTCTGCACCTTACTCATTAGCACTACAATTGTATTGCTTCCTTCCAGAGAGGGGTGGGCTAACTTAAAAACAGCCTTTCCCTCTGGGCAACAAAGGTGAGTATGGAACACACACTGTGTGTGAGCTTAGAGAGGGTAATAGAGAGATTGTGTGTTTGTTTGCTCTGGGATTGTGTTTGAGGATACGGATCAAGAAAAGTCACCTTCAGCGGATTATGAGTGTGCTGTTTCCCCTCAGTGTCACTGTGGGACAAATCCATATTCAGTCTTTAATGTTTCCCATCAGCCTTGGACAGTTCTGAACTACCCAAGGCCCAGTATGAGTTTCCGAGAAATCAAACGATGGCTGTTTGAAATTCTCCCAAAATTATTATCAGGCCATTTTTATTGTTGTGCTCTGAAATCATCATTGCTATTAATAATAGACTACCATTACTGCTCCTGTTCTTTTTCGCCACATTTGAGTGTTTCTTTCTGCATGATTAACCTTGGTAAACAAATTGTATCTTATACCAAGGGAGAAAATCTTTAAAGCATTAAATTCAGATCAATACCAAAATAACTAACGTTCTGGGTGGATTCTTCCACTTTGTACTGAATGCTTCACTTGCTCGCTTTCCTGAGCACTGCAAGCAATATCGCACAATAGCAATGACTTTGGATCATGAGAGAATGGGCAGCAGTTCGTGGAATCATGCATTATGCAGCACTAATGCAAGTTTTATGTGGTCGTTACACATGCAGGCCCATGTGAGCCTTAGTGCAGTAATGGCTCCGTCTGAGATGGAGAGTAAGGAGAGTGATACGGACACCCTAGCCTTCAAATGCCTCATTTGATGAGCCGTACTGTACATACAAGCAATTACATCTTACATCTGTGATGTTAGAATACTGTTTTATAATGATCATCCACAGTAAGCTGATGCAAGAATTAATGTTTAATGTTCAAACTGCAAGCATGACTTTGATATTAGAAAAATCAAGGCAATCACACACCTTTAGAAGTGTGTGTTGTGCACTTAGAATATTGGTCTATCTCAAAATGTAGTGAGCTGCCTACAGAGCATTTATAAGTGTCATGATCTAAAGTGTTATTTAGAAATAAAGCCCTTTAAAATTACGATGAAGACCAAAGCTTTATTGTTTTATGCTTTATATAAAATCATAAAATCACATCATACAAACATGTGTGCACTCCTGACACAAACACTATTCTAAATCATAATTATGCTGCCTTTTTAAGATAATTAAGAATCTTAGATTGAATCTGAGATGATATTGCGGAAAAATGTCAAAGATTGACAAATGGCCTTTCATTCAATTCCAAAAAGTTTCAATGAAAATGGTTTAATGTAATTAAAAAGTTGAAGTACTAATATTAGAAAATCTACATTAAATATATATATATTTTTTAAATGACAAAATCACATAATAAAATGACAAAAATAAAATTAAAAAAATAATGAAAAATAAAACTGTAAAAATAAAAGCTAATTCAAAACATTAATAAATTATAATAGGATATAAAGTATATTAAAATCACACTGGTGTAGAGATGCTGCCTATGTAGAGCGCTGCAAAACTCCCACAGGTTCCCTTAAAAGTCAACTGTCTATCTAGGCAGCTCATTAAGTTTTGAAAAAGACCTTATGTCTGGTGCATAAAGTGCGTTAGACAAAATAAAGCAGCCATCAGCAAAAGCCTGCTGGCACTGGCAGAGAAGGTCTGTGTAATATTAGACATAATAAATGAAGCAGCATATATCCATAAAAAACCCAGACAAGCTGTCAAGCACTTACCTGCTTGACATTTAATGGCATTCACACTGACAAATGGCTTACACTTTAAATCTTTGAGAGAGGTGTTTCTAACCACACTGGTAGGGCTATGTAGAAGCGGCTGTTATCTGTGACCTTGCCAAAGTAATGCCAGGTTTAATTTATGACAAATGTAGAATTTAAATACAAGTGTATAATGCCCATGGGGATTACACTGGGGAAGCTTCATGAAGGCCCTGTTAATTCCTTTACCCAAAATTCTATCATCATTTCAAAACCAAAATGTTGACAGTAGCCATTAACTTCCAAAAAATACCATGATTAAGATTTATCAACATTCTTCAAAATATATTTTATGATCTACAGAAGAAATAAAGCCATACAGATTTAGAATGACATGACAGGAAGTAAATGATGACAGAATTTTCATTTTTGGTTGACCCTTTAAAAATACAGGGCAAAATGTGACATTTTCTAGAATCTGTATTGCTGTATCTGTATATAACTTGTTTCACTTAATTTTTAAGCCATAGATAGCCAACAAAAGCTAATGTGCATTTTGGCGCAATGATTAATCCTTTACTGGATGAATCAGAAACCATTAGAGTTTACACTACAAATGTGAACATTTTGGACCCTGTTTATACCTGTATTCAGTGCTGACCACTCATGGTCTGATCATCTGAGACGGATGTTAATACCAGATGTTAACAGTCTGGGGAAATATCCAGGAAACTGCACTGAAACATAGAAGCATGACACAAAACAGGACAGTGTGTGTGTTTATATGTACTGTAAGTATGTGTGTGTTACTGGGGCAGGTGAGGAACCACACTATATGCGGCTTCATATTTGAGTCCCCTATAGGAACCACACAAAGACGTGAAATTAAAGACACTCTGCACCACATATACCCAAGAAATAACGTATTTGTCACAGTACATACTGAGAAATACAAAAATCTAAAGTGCTGATGCACACTATACACTCAGGAGAGGAACAACCTGAAACTGAACTGAAATGAAGCTGAAATAAAATACAAATATTAGATGGATAAATGTAAATTTTAATACAAATTAGAAAATGCATGTGTCTTATTTCCAAAGCACACAAAATTTGTTTCTGCGAGAACTGTATGCAAATCGCATTCAGTACCAAATTTCGAGGCATGTTTGAACCTTTATCCAATTTACATAATTTCTCTGAGCTAAAACAATGCAGACAGTATGTCCAAATAAACCCCCACCAATAGTGAATTATGAAACTGAATTCCTTCCTCGAAACTGAAGACACTGACTTTCGAATTATAAATAAAGGTTAAATTCTTGCTTTCACACATGGCTGGAGGGAACAGTAACACTTTAGCACCGCAAAAATCAGCTTTCCTTTAAAGTTCATCATGCAGTAAAATAAAAAAAAAACTCTCCAAAGAGAGTGCGAACTCAGAGCACTGCATGCTGGGATATAACTGCCATGTGTCTTGGCTCAGAGCTACAGCCCACAGATATTCCTTCCTTATTCCTCTCATATCCTCTTTTCATCTGTTCTCTCCTCAGCTCAAACCAAAACGATTTTTTTCCCTCCTAAAGAAGTGAGTCATTCAAACTCAGATGCCATGGCTCCTCCGCCAGGCGTCTGTTTACAGATCACTTCACTGTGTCTTTCACGTGGTGTGCAGATCCTCCTCTGGGGTGAGTTTAAATAAGTTACCACAGAACTGAGAGGCAAGTGACTGTAAAGAAACAGGGAAGTGAGCAGAGGAACAAAACAGCACTAAAACAGATTTTTAATATCACAACAAAGCCACGAGTTCTTAAAACAGGGCAGCATGACTGTTAGCCAATCATTTACCAGCTATGATTTAGAAAGCTCACTCATAGAGTGCTAAATTAATCCTAAAAACCCAACACTGCAGTAAAACACAACATTTACTGTTCTTGGTAACAGTTATTGCACACAAATATGTTGTTCCAAGCTGTTAGTCTGGAACATAACTTCCTTAACACTTATGACTTCAGCAGTAAAGCACAATTACATCCGGACAAACAGAGTTAAAGAGGTTTCAAAGAGTGATGGATATTTCAATGACGACTTGTTTTTTTTTTTTTTTTTTGTAGTTTCTTGGAAATATTCCATTACATACGTGACCAGACTGATCAAAAATCTTATAATCTTAAAAAAAAAAAAAAAAATCTTATACCAATATATATATATATATATATATATATATATATATATATATATATATATATATATACACATACATTTCTCAGTTGATGTCCATGTGGTTTTAGGTTATTATATAAATTTAATTTACATATTTTACTTGTAAAAATTTATTTGAAACACCACAGTGTACTGGACTATTTACATGAACTGCAAAGTAAAGAGGATTTAAAATGGTAATAATAATAATAATAATAGTAAAAAACACCTAAAATATATAAATATATTATTATAAACAATATTTATAAAGTTAGCATAAAAAATGTCATACAATCATTTAAAAAAAAAACACCTTAAACCTCTGTACCATATACACTGTAAAATCTTTCAAAATGTTAATTGTTGTTAAGGTTAATAATCCTAATTATGAATAATAATAAAATCAACAATCTGGTCTATTAAAAGGCTTAGGACAACAGCAACCGGTCTGTTTTGCAAACCTTTAATATTTACACCCAGATGTAATGCAATGTATTGCTTTAAATATTACTGTTATTGGATGTCCTTGTGGTTAAGGTAAAATATTCTCTCTGTGAGATTTCACATGCTGGACCTTGGTAATGAAACAAGAGCAGATTGAATTCCTGTGTAAATCCTTTACAAATCCACTCTTATATAAATTGTCCCACTCAATCGAATGTGACAATTTGCACAAAAACGGTCTTAATAGTTCTGTTGGTGTGTCATCATGAATAAGGCCCAGTGTTTATTTTGTTTAACTGGAGAGAGAAAGAGAGAGAAGTCATTTCAGTCACGTTTTGGCACATTTCGTCCTCGTGGCCTCGTGACTCTACAACCAAAACAGCAATTTCACTTCGTCACTTCTGAAAAACACAACATTCAACTGACAAACAGCACCCAGCCTTTATTGCTTTCTATGGTAATATAATAATAAACGTAAATACAACTTTCTTTAGTTTATAACATGTCCCTGCCTATATTTAGCTACAAATAACTCAATAAACCCCACTGCCGAGTGTGAGAGGAACTAAAATAAGCTGATCTGTAGTTGTGAAACCAGAAAGAGGAGGAGATTTCTGGTCACTCCCTTTTCATGTAAATGCCCAGATAAGTGACGAACTTGCACATACTGTACGAATGTGACAACCTGTCAGATGGACTCGGACTGAACTACAAGCGTGCTGAAAAACACTGCTAATAATGGACAACAGGAATGCAATAAACAATGGTAAGACTGGAGTCTGGACATTTGTGTTTATATTTTATTTATACAGTTTTATTAAATATTTTATATTTCAATTCACAGTTTAATCTTATATTTTACGTTTTATTTTGCACATTCGATAGAGACAGGCTATGCAAAACTCTGATAGCGGAGATACTAAATTTGAGTGAAATATTTAGTTTTTATGGTTGCAAACCTCTATAAACGAATTATGCAGGGTTTAAAAATAAAGTATCTTTAAAATTGTTTACACAGGACTTGCATTAATCTGTTATGTTTTAAAGTTGTTCTTCTTCTTAAACGAGCACTAACATTTTTATTATTTTTTAAATCATTGTGACATTTTTATGCTATTAGTGCTATGTTTGCTATCAACATTGAAGAAAATCAAACTCTAATTTACCCACAAACACCTGTCTACCAACAGGCAACAACCAGGTTGCCCCCCCACTGCGGTTGCTAATTGTGGGGCAGAAGCGGACAGGAAAGAGTTCAGTGGGCAACACAATCCTGGGTAGGGATGCATTTAATACATGGGGTGGAGCAGACAGTGCTGTAGCACATGGAGAATCCGAGGGCCGACAGCTGATGATCGTGGATGCTTGTGGATGGGGCACAAATGAGAACCTGGTGCCTAAACAGGAGAAACTGGAGTTATTTAACGCCCTGTTGCTGTGCGAGCCCGGACCCCACATTCTGCTACTAGTCATACCCTTACTGTACTTTAGTCACTCTGAGAAAGCGGCCCTAAAGAAACGCATGGAGATCCTCACAGAGGGCGTGTGGCGCCACACCATGGTTGTGTTCACCCTCGGGGACCGTCTGCACGACTACAGCATACAGGACCACATCCAGACAGCTGGGAAGGACCTCCAGTGGCTAATGGAGAAGTGCAGGTATAGGTACCACGTTCTTAACAACAAGATGCCCCAGGATAGACAGCAGGTCTCTGGGTTACTAGACCGTGCAGAAGACATGCTGATGGAGAACGGGGGATGGCACTTCTCTCTTCACATGTACTGCAGGCTGGAGGAGGAATGGAGCCGGAGAGAGAGGGAAATGAAAGAGAAGACACTAGACAGACAAGCTGGAGTGGGTGTGGTTCAGAATCACTGTCAAAAAGGTGGTCTGCATGTGAACGATACTCTAGTGAAATTAGTTAACCATGGCTAACTGCTACACTTCATTGTTCTGGCATGAACTCAAAGTAAACTTCTGAACTGTAAATATGTTTCAGCAACAAAGATTTTAAGTTCAAATATTTGTATGTACACCTTTGTGCAACCGCTCACCATTTCTCTTTATTTAGTTCTCATTTCAATGTAAATGTGACCATTTGAACAACATCACCTTTTTGATTTCCTCTTTGTGGTCCTGTGTGTTTATTTTTTAATGTATTAATAGTTAGTATTTAATGAATGTTCATAAAATAATCTAAAATAATCTAATAATAATAATAATAATAATAAATTATTATTTATTAGGTAACACTTTACATTGAGGTCCATTAGTTGGAGACATTAATATTTCTTAAAGTATTTGCTGTTAATGTCATTAATCTGTTAATGTTAATTAAAAAATATAAATAAAATAAAATAAAAAAAATACAACTGTTAGTTCATGTTAACTTAATTTCATAACATACTATTAACAGATACAACTTTTGATTTAAATAATGTATAAGAAAATATATAATTAACATGAACTAAGATGAATAAATGCATTATAAGTATTTTTCCTTGTTAGCTCATGCTCACTTATGTAGTTAAATAATGTTAACAAAAGGAACCTCTTGTATGTTAAGTGTTACCAATTATTACATATCAGCTACCCACATTTTCACCCAAGCATTATTATTTAAAACTTAATGTGCCTGTATTTATATAACAAGTCATTGTGGTTATATTTTAATATAAACATATTTTTGTATATATTTTTTTGCTTTAAGATTTAAGATTTAGGTTACACGTTATGTAATATCAGTATGGACACACAGTGGAGAGGGCAAATTCGAAGATGATACTTTACAACATTTTACATAATGATGTGGATTACAAAATGCAATAAGGGCCAATCATAGAATACAAAGGGCTCTTATTTCTTCCTATGATTTTTAATGACAATTGTAAATAACATTTGAAGTTCTTAAGACATTTTGAACTATTTGCTTGTTATAACCCTTCAAATTCATTTGATTTATCCATCATATTTCATTTAAATTTAAGCTTTTGCATTCCAAGGAATAGTTCACTCAAAAATAAATAGTTTGTCATTATTCACTCACCCTCATGTCATTCCAAACTTGTACAAGTTTCTCATGTTGAACACAGAAGAATATATCCTGAAAACTTTTGAAGAACTAAGCAGTTGTTGGTCACATTGACTTCCATAGTAGGAAAACTATGGAAGTCAATGGGGACCATCAACTGTTTCATCACCAGTATTCTTCAAAATGGCTTATTTTATGTTCAACATAATAAAGAAACTCATACAGGTTTGGAACAGCATGAGGGTGAGTAGATGATGACAAAAATGAAATTTTTGGGTGAACTATTTCTTTAAGAAACGAAGAAGAGACAGGGACTGGACTGGAACACGATGAAGGCCAAAAAGATCTGGTGTCCTCATGAACAAAATTGCTCTCACGTGTCATGAGGATGTCATGATTTATTGATTTGATTAATTCAATTTACCACCTGATGTGTCTTACCTAGTCTCTGTTACTCTCTGTGTGCATGCATTCATTTCTCTCACCTTTACCCATCTTCGACGACACTTCTTCATATCATCATATCCAAAGTCTCCCCACCCCTCGCGTATTAATACTCTTTAAAGTGACTGATGGCCATGCCATCACAGCACTGAGCCTTGAGCAGTCGCTTTAATTGATATGCAATTTGCACGTCATCTTAATCTGAGGAGGTGAGTTCCTTTAATGCGCTACTCAGGATGAGACATTTCATTTAACAGATCAAAGCCAGAGAGCAAGCGAAGCGTTAGAGGCCCTGCTTTCAAAGTGAACTTCTCTCTTGTCGTCACACGGTGTCAAACATCATCTCGTTACGCTTGGGTAAACAAGCCTGAGTGCAATGATGAGAGGAACATCGAAAGCAGCGAGCTACAGTCACTGCTTGTCTCGACCGCACAAATACCCGCTGCCACAGATTCTACCAGTCATGCTCATTTGCATATGCTGATAGTTGCTAATTTATGTGTGCGAATGTAATGCTACCGCTGGCAAGCATGTTGTACTGTATGGGGACAGTAGAGAGACAGGGAAGAGTCTCTGTGGGTGGACTGTCTTCATTTCATGGCTCTCTTACAGACACTCTGCCCATTAAACCAGGTGATCTGAACCCTTTTCCAACCTCACGTCACTGACCTTGAACAACAGAACTGCCAGACCCAGTTACCACAAGTAACAGAGCCAGACTGAACTGCAGAGATAGATTGTCTGTCTCTCTCTCTCTCTCTCTCTCAAACAAACATTAAGCATGTTTATTAAGCAAGTATGTTTATGCTGGTCAAGGAACAACAGACACTACCCCTCATAAACTTAGGATTCAGTAAGAGCTTTTGGAACAAAATGAATACTTTTATTCAGATTATTTGATTAAAAGTGATTATTATAATGTTATAATGTAATGTTCCCAAGTTTTCTATTTCAAAGAAATGCTGTTCTTTTGAACTCTGAATCGATAACCGATATAAAGCAGATATAATTTCTTTTTAATTCATAATTAAGAAAATGTAAATAATTTGACAATGGATAAAAAAAAAATGTGTAAAATAAACAGAATTATACTTTCTAATACTATACTAAAGTATTTTTCACAAATAAATAAATATTTAATACAAATATAATAAAAAAGGATGTAAACAGGGCACTCAGTATTCTGGAAAGTTTGTGTGCATTGGAAATCATATTTTTTCAGATAAAGTATGTGTGAGAAAATGACATGAATATGACAGTGGACAAATGCATAAATCCCAGCATAGTTTGAATTCAGGAGTTTAAAGTTTAAAGCATTCAATTCACACGGACTGACTATCACGCAGAGAACGTGATCATGCTGGATAAAAATGCACACTTCACAAGAACTCACAGCTAGATTCAGTTTGCAAGTTTGCAAGGTTTGTGAAATTAACTATTCATTAGTCATTCAAAGATTTGTTTACATTTTTCAATTTTTCAGCCTTGGCGATATATCGGTCGACCACTATTATGCAGCACAAGCGTTTTCAACATTGTGTAATTTAAAATTGAATAATATTATTTTTGATAACATAAATTCAGCTTCGTCAAGTGTAAGAAACTTCTTTCAGACATATTGAACAATTCTTGCTGACCCCAAACTTTTGAAGTGTAATGCAAACAAGATAAGAGATAGCAAACTTATGGTCTGGTTTAAGATACTCTCTTAGCCTAGTTTACCAAGCTGATCTGAAGGTTTTCTAGCTAGTCTTCAAGAAAGACCCTCTAAATCGATTCAAATCCCAGTCTGGCCAGGGTGGGAGAGCAGCTATATCTAACAAACCAGTTTAGGTTGGTCTTTCTTCAGCAGGGTAGTCGAGTTTTACTGAGCGCTAAGATAAATGATGACACCACATAGGCGAAGGAAGATAATGAAGCCATCATTAGGAAAAGGCAATTCTCTCTGCATTTGAACTTTTGCCATACCCCACAACGGCACCAGCTCTGCTCAAGAGCACTTTCCACTTGGCAGCTTTTCTCACACTGTGGTCCAGGTAATCAACAGGTTCACTTCAGTGATGATTAGAAGGGTTTCTGTGCACTTGACATTACTGAGAAATTGCATACCTTGTACCTATGCAAAGAAAACAAAATGTTTACATGATGTACAAAAAGGGTTGAAGGAAAGGATAATAGCTGTAAAGAGAAGTTCCCATGGATTTTAGATCATATAGCAGAAGAGAAGTGAGGAGGCAGAGAAAGAATCGATAGATCGGAGAGCACATCCACAGACTTAAAAAGATTCCGTCTTGAGTTAAAGCTGATACTTGCACTTAACATTTTCTGTAATTTGCACACACAGCTGAGTGCGGGTGATCAATCTTTGTGGTTCAATTTCCCTAAAAAGAAAGGCTGTACATTTTGTTGGTATGCATTAGCACATAGATAAGCCTAAAAACTAACAGACATGGATAACACTGCCAAAAAATCCTGTTCTTAAGGAGAATTCTGTCCAGTTGAACTATCAAACAATTCCTGAAACAAGACAAATTTACTTTGACTTTACTTTAAAAAAAAAATCTTAAACCAAAATGTATTTGGCAGATTTTTTCATTCATTTTAAAACTAAATTAAAGGGGTCATACACTTTTCCTTTCTCTTTGGAAAGTTACAAGCTATTGGTGCATAAAGAAGATCTGTAAAGTTGCAGACTAAAGTCTCAAATCCAAAGAGATATTCTTTATAAAAGTTAAGACTTGTCCATGCCCTCCTAAAACGGCTTCTTCTAACATGCCCCCCAATGATGTGGGAAGATTTGCATAACATTGCCAAAATGTTCACGCAAAGAAATGAGTCGTAACCGTGATTCTCGCTGTTGCCACTGGCGCCATGTTTTGGAGAAGCTGTGTGTTTCGTTGTGAAAACGAAACTACTTTGTTTGGTCTTCCAAAAGAGGACACAACTAGAAATCAGTGGTTAAGTTGTATTTACAACACTGTTCCAGAACAGTTCAACCCAAATATTTAGATGTGTGCAATGCATTTTATAGAGGATGAGGACTATTTACTATGAGTGTAGCCTACTATGCCGGTGTCTGTGTCTATAAAGTGGGGCAATTTCAACTTTGCAAGGACAGTCTGGCGCTTCTGACTCACAGTCTGTTAGTTAGTTTACATATGTTTGGATTTTCCACTGATGATTCAAACACGAGATTTGTTTACTTGGTACAATATGCAACACAATGCGTAAAAAGACAGTATAAGTCATTATAATCAGTAATTATGTCTCCACTGGATGCAACTAATGCCTCATTTGTAAAGGGTTTTTATTATTTTCGTCTTGTCTTGTTGAGGTCAATCACAACGCACTATTTAGCTGGTCAATCAGTGCAGACCTTGCTTTTCAGAACGATGAGCTTTGTAAAAATCTCAGATAGGCGGAGCATAACGGAGAAACAATAATGTACAGTATGTGGAAAATAATGTGTTTTCTGAACCTTAAACCACATAAACACATTACATGACACCAAATACACAAAATGTTATATTTTAGCAACGCCATATGACCCCTAAATTAATAATCTGCCAGTGCTGTCAGACATATTACAACTACATGAAATATACATTTTCTAAAAAGAAGTATAAATATTTACATATCCCACATATATTGGGCAGTTTCGCTTCTCAAGTACGTGTTTCTCGTTTAAAGGATTTTAGAGGAGAGTCAGCATCCAAAACAACCACAGAATAGAAAACAGCTATAGAGTAGGTGCAAGACCAAGGGTGTACTCACACTAGCCAGTTTGAACCGTGCCCGAGTGCGTTTGACCACCAAAGCGCGGTTCGTTTGACTAGTGTGAGTGCTCCGAACTGTGCCCGGGCGCGGCTCGATTAGCCGGCCCTGGCCCGCTTGGAAGAGGTGGGCGGCACGGTTCAGTTGGACTCGGCCGCGGTTCGAATGCAGTGTGAGCGCTAACCGTGCCTGAGCACGGAAAAGGACGCGTTGCGTCACGGGACAATCGTACTCGGGCCTGGTTCATGGCAACCGTGCCTAGTGTGAGTACACCCTAAGAGCATACTGATTTACTTTAAAGAGTCATGCTAATGATTGTACACATCTATAATATCAATACACATGTCAAAAAGTCAAAGTTAAGCCATTCTCTTCAAAGCAATTATTTTCAGCACAGAATACCAAGATTCTTCTTTTAAACTCTTCCAAATGCATCAATTGCACTTCCGCCATGGAACAAATTTGTAAAATATCTTCTGCTTTCACTCTGAAAGACTGCCATATGTACACACAGGGAGACACACAGCGAGCACAATGGAGTTCAAGGCCTGTATTTAAAGCTCTGTGGATAATAACGCTTAATATAATCCAAACGTCTACATGTCTGCGGTCACCCAATTCTCTCATTTGTGTGGTCAGGCTTACTGTTGGATAAGTGTAAGGATGAGAAATGCCAGATCTGATGAGCTGGAGTCAGTCAGGAGCCAGCAGGCGGGCTTATTAACAGAGCCCACTGCCTCCACAGCTCAATCACTGAACACACTGTCTCTCTTTACTTTGTCTTCCCTCACTCTCCGCTCTCCCTTTGTCTCTGTCAGTGACTGAATGATGTCTGTTTCCACGGAAACTCCTTCAGGCAATTAGGTGTGCAAATATCGCAGAGCAGTGCCGAAAGGACAGTACGTGCTGAACAATGGAGTAGGGAGGGAACAAAGCAAGAATCAAACGTGGATCCGTTCCACTAGCAGGTTACAAAGGAGGCTAGCGATTTCAAGCCAGTGTAACCAAAACTGTTAAGCTAAGTAAACAACAGCACGTGACTGATAAGGTTATTGAGCCTTTAGCGGTGTAATAAATTATAGGCTGTCATTTGTTGGGTTTGATCCAGAAGTGTGCATGAATAACGCTTGACGTGTTGCAACAGCTTGGTATAAGACCCTGCAACTATACACTAAACAAACAGCTTCTGTCTATCATTTGTTTTTCTAAAAAACAAACCTTTCAGGAGATTTCCCAAGATGCTTAGTAAGCCAACGGAGAAGTTGTTGTGTGTGCACAGGCGGATAAGTCACACAAACTGCACGGTCAGCAATCATGAAGATAAGTCTCATTTCGAAATATCATGAGCTTGAGGTATTGAGCTTTAATAACACACTTTCATAAATGTCACATTTTCAGGGCGGGAGGGGAAGACATCATGTCACCACGACAGGCAGCTTGCCAGCTTGGTCTGTGAAAACATCTCATTTTTACATCTCCTGTGCTTCTTTCATTGCATTACAGAGGCATTCTGTGCATGTGCTTGACCTCCCCTTGACTTAACTGTGTGTGTGCATGTGTGTGTGTGTGTGATTGTTATACTGTAAGGATGAATGTAACAGCTGTGGGTGAGGCTGCGGCCTTATGGCGTTAGCTGAAACTTGATCCAGCAAACTAATCCTCTAATGACTGGCTCTCAATTAACATGGAGCCAAGCTGTTTGTCCTGAAAAGAGTAAGGCCCACTTCTCCGTCCTCTCTTTAACTCTTTATCCATCTGTTTGTTCCCTCCCTACTTATGCCAGGTGCTCTCCATTCATGCCCAGTACCAGATGGTATTGTGGATAGACTATTAAAGCATTGTCTGAAAAGGACACCACATTTTTCTATTTGAACTAATTAACTAAATCTAACTAGCTAAATCTAACTAACTAACAGATACTGAGAGTCATTTACATTCTAAGACACTTAAAGACAATAACTTATTAACTAACTAACCGACACCTTGCAGACTAACATACTGTCTTTCTCTTACCTTATTCTCTTTATTTTTAATCAAATACAAACACAGCATGTTGTCCATTTATGTTGAATACTTCAACTCAATTAATCAGTCATTTGTAATGAATTCTCCATCGCAATATTTGTCATATTAAATAAAATGTCATCACAACATTTTCATGGCAAACTAAAAAAGCAAGGCTGGGCGTGACTGCATTCCTTGAAGTAGACTGAAGAACCGTGTAAACTCCAGAGTATGGAATGAGATAAAGAATACAAGAAGTGCCATGGTGTGTATCAAAGTACAATACTATCATCTGATATCATAGCAGTACTATGGCAACATATTCTTTTAGAGGAAAAGATAAGAACATCTGAGGTCAATATAATGTATCTACAGAGACACTGAACCTGTAAATAGATAAGATTACAAAAAGTTACAAAATGCTAGATAATAGATAAAAAGGTAAATTCAATGACAGGATGCCCACACATAAACATCTGGGGCATTTTTGGCACTTTCAGAATCGTATTATTATTATTTTTATTTATTTATAATGTAGGATTCACACTGCATTGGTAAGCTCAGTTCATGTGAGACACAGCAGGTGTCCCCATCCCGCTACTGACTGACAAATGCTGATGGGCCAATTAAAAGGCATGACAGCCCTGCTCTGACTCACTTACCCAAATGCTAATTTCCCACAAGCCTCTGGATTAACACACAAAATCTGAGCCAGCTGCTGTCATCTGCCGATTAGAGACAGAAGAGGAGAATAAACACATTGCAAACACACTTGGGCTGCTTTCCAATGTCCATGTTATCCATCTTAAAACAATAAGCAAGATTAGACTTAATGTGTTCTGAGTCATAGTATCTGGAATACAGCGTTTGACGAATTCATGAGTGCTCTTGGGCAAATACTGATCACAACACTTTCTGATTAACATCTTGACTATCCTGGTCCATTGACCAGCACTAAACCTATCGGTATCAGCACGAAAATTCTGGTTTAAGCTGTGTTTAGCAGGGCATGACAGCCTTCCTCTGTAGCAGCGTTTAGTGTAGGTGTTTTCAGGGACGCAAACATCAAAAGGAATAATATAATACAGCTTAGCAGACATAGCTTAAGTTTTAAGGAACAGATGTGGCCCAAACAGCACTACTGAGTCACACACACACCCAAGAGAGCCTGAAAGAAAACGGTAATCTCTCCGATAAAATGCAGACGACCGTGCCAGTTTATTAGGCAAGTGCCTCAGGCCAGCAACAGTCTGCAGTGCTAACCCACTGACCCATATAGCAGCCCTCTCCACTTAGCTAACACATCTCACACAGACAGGGAGACATCACTCCGTCATACCAAAAAAACATATATGGGAGAAAAAGCAGAATCAAGGGGACACTGGGACACTGCGTATGTCTCAGGGATTGTGTTTACACGACAGTGTGCTTTTGTGTCTTTTCTTGTTCGTTTTGTCCACCGACTGACAGTAATTATCCATGTAGCACACGTTCTACATTCTCTGTATACCTGCCCTCGTCTCGTCCTCTCCATATCTCTCTCTCTCTGATGCTCAGACTGAGAGAGGATGCTATCAGAGCGGGAATGTGGATCAGACGCTATTGTGTGATGAATCATAGCTAGAGCTAATTGGTGTTTTAATCCCTGACAATACAGGGCACAGTGACAGCAGCCTTCTGCCAGTCAGAGAGCAAATGAGAGCGAGAGAGAAAGAGAAAGCACAGACATCTCTCAATTATATCTATTCTGTGTTACACATTCACAACAGGACGACGCATGTCAATTTCTCGCTCATTTCTTGGTTGGACGCTGGCAATTAGTGCAAGTTTATATACAGTCAAACACTTTTCTGTTCATCTTCCTCATCACTGATGGCATAATGGCACTGGATGTGGACAGACTGGCTGGCTGACCTCATAATCACAAAGACTTATGTGTCATAGACCTAGCATTGAATGATGCAGCATGTAATAGGGTGAATAGTGTCACTGTCTGGTCCTTTTTGCTCGCAATGTCAGTCATCCCCTCATGTGTGTGTTTTGACTGTGTATAGTTGGTAGGAATGAAATATCACAATTTAAAATAATTTTCTATTTTAAAATAATTTAAAATGTGATGTATTCCTTTGATTGATAGTTCCCGTGAAAACTGGAAAATGTATGACACCGTATTATTTTAAAGCAAAGCTGTCAAACAAGATGAAAAGAATTTCTCTTAATTTTAAGCTATTTTAATTCTACAAATGTTTAAATTCGGTTTACAGTTGTAGTTCCAGTTCGCTACTTCAATTCCAATAGAATTAGAATTATTAACAGAGAAAAAAAACAACACATTCTCAATTTAATTCAGAATGGTGCCCAAACATATAGACAAAAACAACCAGACAACACAATCAGAAGCTATGTTTCCATCCACGAAACATAGGAACGAATTTAACTTGTGCCAAGAATTGGAATATCGAATTAAATATTGGCAAAAAAAAGCACTGTTTCCATCCAGTGAGTTGAAGAGAACAAAAACATCACTTTCTGATTAACTTGCACTAAACATCACGAAGAACAATTTAATTTGCTGCAGTAGGAGAAGACACTGTATATAATAACTTCTGTATACAATTAATTATGAACTTCAGAACGGACCAAAACGGTCATGTTATCTTATTTTCGGAGCGCAGTTCTGGGAGTTAGTTTGACAATACTTTGCTCAAGCATTTTAGAATGATAAAAGTAGCATTTCAGATGCTCTGCAATGAGGTCCGTTGGTTGGTTAAGTTTTATGCTGTCCCATTGCAAAGTCACTTACCTTTTTGATAAAAAAAATAATAATAAAAAAAAATAAAAAAACATACCCTGTTTCCATCGTAGATTATGCGCATGTTTTCTTACCCGATAAGAAGTTTATCCAACTTAGTACAGTGTATTTTTATTTTTTTGGTGCAAATATTTTTGAATTCATGCGCATCTCAGCATTTCCATCCAGCGTTTTTTTGTGATATCCCAAAATGTGCATACAAATAGGTGGATGAAAACATAGCTGGTGAAGTCAATCTACATGTATCAAATAACAAAATAAAGTGCTGCCTGCAAGTAAATAAGTGTAGACAACTATACAGTCCTCACAACAATGGAGATCTTAACAGAAATGTCTATAAGTTAATCACCACCACTAAAATATTAATGCTAAAGCAGAAATGTAGTAACGATTTTAGATAAGCTAATCATCTAGTCACACAGGTGCACTAGTTGCCCATCCTGTCCCATCCCAAGCATGTATAGTGTGCACAGTAGTGAGACTTGTCCAGGGCCTGCCTGCTGCTTTTCATTTGCAGTGTGATGAATCATAGCGGTAGTGATAAACACTATTCCACCGCCATGCGGATAACTTCTCAGGGTGCTGTCGCTCACACACACACACACACACACACACACACACACACACACACACGGTGCGCAGCAGAACAGACAGACGTGGGCTCCACCGAGGCAGAGACACGTCTTACTTCTCACAGTTTCCTCGCTCTCCCGCTCACACACAAAACATGCACTCGCCTTCTCACAACTTGTACGCACACACCCACAACCAGACACAAATAACATCTCTTTCCCACACTCACACTCGTCAGAGTTCCTGTTCTCACACAATCAGTGTTTTCAGGCTTCCCTCACAGATACTCAAATATTCTCGCAGAGTTCCTCTCACTCACATACAGGCTATTTTCACTCATAATAGGTGTGTCCTGAGCTGCCTACTAAGTATTTTTTGAGCATCACGGGCATACTGTTTCATAAACTAGAGCGCTGTCTACCTAGAAAGCATTTCTAGCAGACAATATAGATACAAGTCTATTGATTAAGCAGCTCACTAGGTTTTTAAACACTGCTATTTTTTATTAATTAAAAATAAAAAAAATTCTAAGTAGGCAGCTCTCTGGGAGCTGACAAAGTCTCTCTCTTTCTCTTGTGTTTACATTATCTCTTCTTTCTGTCTTTCACAGTCTCTTACCCTGGATACTTTAGACTCATAAGTATCTATTCCGAGACCTATTTACCACAGAGGAGTCTGATTCAGTCAGACAGCTCTGAGAGTGTGTGTAATGAAACTAGTTTGCTATTGTCCGCCGAGATGTGTAACAAGTCAGTGTTGGGAGGATCCTTGCATATATATTAAAATTAAGCCTGGGGTTTTAGACTTTGCTGCACATATCTAAAAATGTCACAGCTTACATTTTTCCGACCTCATCTTCCTTGCTGCATTCATTACCCATGTTTCTCTCTCTCACTGTTGCTGCATGCATTCCGCAAGGAAAGGTGCTTAACAGCCTCCTGCACGCGACTTAAAATATGCAAAACACCTAAAACGTGTATATATACCCACAATCCTCAGAGCAAATCTTAACACTAATTTGGAATCCGCTCAGCGATCCGGTCCAAAGATGGCTTTCCCAAACACCTCTTGAGATTCATAGAATTCTCTCTTTTTGAAGAATTACACATTGCTTTGCTCATTTCATACAATTTTCCAGCAAATAAAGACATGCTTACTAGAAGCTTTGAAAAGATTTCAAACGGTCTTCGGACCACTTACTGAGTTGCTCTTTCCATCTGAAAGGGAGAAAAGGGGGCTCTTTCAACTTCAGATGAGGGGGCTTTGAGAGTGTCCCACTCTGCTCTGTGTCCCCTGATACGGAAACACACCAGGGAGGAGAAGACTCTGTAAAGCGACACCGAGGCCAAAGCAACCTAATCCATATAAACAGGGCTGAAATGACGCTGATAGGATTCTGCTTATGGGCTTACTTGTTAAATTAATACTTTGAAGTCCTGTACAATGACAAGTTTTATGAAGGGGATATCACGCTTTTATTCCGTCAACATTGACAATTCTATCAACAGATTGAAACATCTACAGGGAACGAGGCCTTTCATTTGTTGTGAAAAAAGTCAATTCCTCAAAAAATAAGAGGGAATTTTGTGATTGTAATTAGCAATTAGTTTATTTATTTATTAAACATTGGTGCCTTTCCCAGTTTTAAAATTATTTACCCATCCTCATGTCATTCCAATCATGGATCATGCTAAATATAAAAAAAAATACAAATTTTTCTGTACATACAAAGAAAGTCAACAGAGTCCAATCTGGACCAGAAAGTCCTTCACAATATTTCTTATTTTGTGTTGCGCAGAAGAAATAAAAAGTCATGCAGGTTTTAGAATGACATGAAGCAGAGTAAGCTAAAAATACAACATCCACAGGTATGGATGTTTGAACATGGAGCTTCTTTCATGGAGAAACAGCTTAATCTACCAGATGACTCTCTGAATCTCTGTTCTCTAAGATGTGAGGAGAAAAAACACCTTGAGGTTGTGCTATCAAATAAAGCTCAGAGGGTTACAAAAACATGCCTCTGGCTTTAAAATGCCGTTTCACACAAACTCTCTGGCTTATACACACACATCGTCTGCCTGGCAGAAGCGGATTAGAAAAAGGTGTTTCCAAAACACATGCTGATGATGGGTGAAGGAGAATTTCAAGCCTTTACAAACACAGAGGCTCAGTGTATAGCCTTGTGAATGGTGTGACAGCTCTGAGTGCTTGAAAATAATACTTAATCATTTGCACAACACACACAATATGCAACCATACATGCACCAAACTCATAAACATGTTTCCTGTGAATATCAAAATGAGATCTTCTACTCGTTACCCTAATGCTATATGAGTTGTAGAAAACAGCTAAGCTAGCCAGCAATGTTTTGAGACTTCCTGCCTCACTGTCATTGCATGTTACATTGTTCCTGCACATTAATAATGAATACATGCCTGCAGCAATGCCCAAGTTTCCTGAGGGACATTTTGAAAGAAGAACCACACTCCATCTCTTTACATTGTGGTCTTGAACTAACAGGACAGAAGACAAGAAACAGTACTCAGGCTCCCTTTACTGGCTAACTACACCTGTATGTTGAAATACCAACAATTCATGGCAACATCTAATGCAATGTTGACATAGAACACTGTGTTGTTGTAGCTGAACTAGTAGAGCATGGCACAACAAGGTCAGGGTTTTGATAGCAAGGGAAAAAAAAGAAGGCTGCCTTATGAGCACTCTCCTGGAGGAACAAAACTTCTTAAACCTGCCTGAGCTGATTTGCTGGTCTTCTAGCCTGCTCAAGCTGGTCTGTTGGCTGATTTTTAAAGGGCTTTTGGTGGTTTCCAGCTGGTCACCCACCTAAACACCAGCTGGGCCAGACTAGGATACTGTCTAGAGTAGACCAGAGGTGTCAAATCCTGCTCCTGGGGGGACCACTGTACTGCAGACTTTAACACAAATCCTAATTAAACACACCTGAAGCAGCTAATTAAAGTCTTCAGTATTACCGAAACTTCCAGGGTAGTGTGCTGGCTAGTTTGAAGATGAACTCTGCAGGACAATAACACTCCAGGAGCATTACTAGACATATCTTGGCCTAGACTATCTGAAAATCAGCTTAACCAGGCTGGAAGAGCAGTCAAAGACCAGCCTGCCCTGAACAGGCTGGGAGACCAGCAACCCAACTAAGGATGGCTTAAGACATTTTTTCTTTTTTCAGCAGGGTAAATGTAATGCACATTTTAACAACACCATGCGCTAATCACCTGGGAGCAATTTGCAGTTAATGCTTTGCTTTGGAGTAAACTGATGATGGAACTGAACAAGCAATCTCTTTAGGTTTCTAAGCCTTAACCACTACACCACACCACACCAACCCAATTCAAGTAAGTTTACAAAACCTCCAACCTGAAACCTCAATTTCAATCAAGATCTTTAAGTATCAAACAACTATTCTGAGAAATAGGCTACTTTGGAGAAAGTCTATACTTACGATCTAGGCCATTGATGTAACGCATGGTGATTTCACAGTGGCCCCACACCGCGCTGACAATGGGGTACAGCTTTTTGCCCTTAAGACCTCTGAAGGCCACTCCGAGGTACTGTCCATCAACCATGAAGCTCAATGTGCCCTCATCCATGTCCAGTACCACCATTAAGGCATCTGGCAGCACAAAGGCCTCCTCTGGCTCCAGGAAGCTTGGGTATGTGGGTGCAGAAGAGGCTGGCCGGTTCTTATTGTTATGGTAGAGCTTGTTACGCCCCAGGTCCCAGCCCCAGGACTCGCTATCACTGCCAACTAAAGAAGTGTAGCCCACCGAGTGCAACGGGGCATCTGCTGTGGCCACACCCACCACCGCATGTGTGCCCCGTTGCCGAGCAGGCCAATGGATCCTCCAAACATGGAGTCCTCGCGTGTATCCCACCCTTCCACGAATGCCATCAGTACTCTGGGCAACAGGATGCCGATGGAAGGTGAGTTTGTCATCGTCCTTGATGAAGATATTAAGTGAGCGGTCATCCGAGTTCCAGGCATGTCGGAGCTGCTGCTCATATGGAGCAGGGGGCATGTCCAGGAGTAGGTCCAGCCGGGCTGGCTTGAAGAAATCCGGCCCTCTCAGTTCCCTCCTCAGAGGCCTGTAGGACGGCTCCCCGCGCACGTCTACGGACTTGATGCTCCCCGAGATCTTCTGGCCCATGGCTAGGTTGGTTGAAAAGGGGTAGGGAGGAGGGGAGAGGGCAGGGGTGGTGCAACACAGGGGCTGGGCTTCTGGGGTCTGCCGTTACCTCATCAAAGCACCGGGACTTCAGCCTGAGGCCCCCAAACTCACGTCAGCGTCAGTGGTGGCGAAAGTGCCAGCCTTACAGAAGCCCTAGGAGAAAACACACCAACACACGTCATTAAAACAGCATCAAAGAGTATGCGGGCATGTTTTATGAGTGCATCTAGAACTAAAACTGAATCTCAAAGTTGTTGAGGATAAAAATGTTAACAGAAATAAAGGAAGCAAATAAATAAGAAGACATGAAGATGAGCAGAAAGAGAGGATCATGGCCAACCGCAGCTTGACAGCTTGCAAGACACTGAAATGGGGAAGGATGTAAAAATGAGTGCTGCAGGTGAGAACAAGACACCTTCTGTAAAACCTTCTGAAACCTGCTGCCATAAAGTGCGGGTGACTACCAGAGCATTGCTAGGGTATCTTCAATTATTTTTACAGCATTATTTTGCAATTGCTAGTGTTTTCTGGATGCTTATTAGTCTGAGTGATTGCAAGCAGGCTCAAGTCAAAAGAGCCCAAAATCCACATAATATTCTTCTCTCTAAATATGAATTGGAAGTTCAATGCCTCCACCAATGTAAGATTATTTTTATAGTTATTATTTTTATGTGCTTTTTCTTTTTAATAGATAAGACAGTACAGTAAAATATTGCTTATTATTTATAAAGCCCTGAATTAGAGCTGTAATTGGGCTATAAAAGTTATGTGCGCACACACACAGCTCTTTTGACTTTTGTCAAGAATTAGTCATTTATACATATTTTAACAATTTATTCATAACTAACGTAGACTAGACCACTTGTAAGTTGGAATAAAGTCCTCTGTGACATCTTAACATCTCAGCACACTAAATAGACATAGGCTCATTTAGCCTATACATAGACCAATGCACCAATAACAAATTAAATTAAGATCAATTTTAAATTAAGATGGGTATTTGGCAATAACAAAATTAAGATAAAGGCTCCGCCGGATTTGCTTCGCCACTAGCAGACATTTAATAAAAGAATAATGCCAACATTAGTGTATACACTCTGTCCACATTATGCATTTAAGACTCAATGAATATTTTCGTTATCATCTGAAAAACCTTTAGTCACAGAGATTAAGCTAAGCCTACATGTTTTTGTGGAGAAAAATGATTGAATCCACTGTAGATGGCTTCAGTGCGTTCCTGCGCTCACTGATGGTGCGTCATTATTCACTCATTATTCTCATTATAAACACGGTCAAAACTTTTCCACACCTCAGACTTTGCTTTATGGTGCAACCAAAACGTAATTGCTGCATTAATTAGGTATACCGGAACCGAGAACACTTCACATAACACCCAATATACTTGCTATATCATTAGAAGAATGGCATCTACATTATTTTTTAGTCTGTTTCTCTCTTTTTCCGAGGTCACCATAGATACCAGATTGCCTGTCGCAATAATCAATATATTGACTTATCGCATAATATATGTAGATGACATCAATCATTTTTGGTGATGCAATATACCGCCCATTATATTTACTTAAACATTTATGTCACCATATTTTGTACATTCCACCTGTGTCTTTTGCATTTTCTTGTACATAACATGGTATAGACATGAGGTGCTAGTTCAAGTAACAAAAAAAATGATTCTACAAAAAAAGTTTCATCTGCAGATATGGTATAGTTTAGGGACCTGTGCCTTTGTGCATACGGACATCTGACTGCTGAGTAGTGATCGTGTTTTTCAGCAGTAGAGTATACCCTTAATTTACAGAGAAAAGAAGGTCAGGGTAAAATCTGTAGATGGACAAATCGATGGCTTTGTGCATTTTTCAGTTTTTTACTTGTTACGTTGGACTTTGTTAGAAAATGTTTTTTGTTGTATCTAGTGTTTTGATACTTAATTTCCATGATCTAAATATTCTTAAAAATTACGTTTGTTGTCATTTGGAAGTGTGTACACCTTGCATTATTATGCTGTTACATTATGATTATACATTTAGTGGCATAAACTGGTCTTTAAAATGAAAATATTATCGTTTATCGCAATTATTTCTGCAGCAATATATCGCACAACAAAAAGTTGTTATCATGACAGGCCGACCACCAGATCCAGTCTGTATCCAGATCAGATGGTCACTGCAATCACCCGGATCCAGTACGTATCAAACCCAGATGGTGGATCAGCACCTAGAGAAGACCTCTCCAGCTCTGAATGTCAGCGGAGACCAGGACAACTAGATGAGTGCCAGATACAGATTTCCTGTAAAGACCTTGTTCAAGACGACCACCGGGACTAGACCACAGGAAACAGATGACTAATGCACAATCTGACTTTGCTGCAACCTGGATTTGAACTGCTGGCCTCCCAACTGAGCCTGGTTTCTCCCAAGGTTTTTTCTCCATTCTGTCACTGATGGAGTTTTGGTTCTTTGCTGCTATTGCCTCTGGCTTGCTTAGTTGGGGACACTTTATTTACAGCGATATTGTTGACTTGATTGCAAATGATTGCACAGATATTATTTAAACTGAACTGAGCTGGATGATGACGACATCACTGAATTCATCTGTTTTCCTAATTAATGTTGTTCAGTTGCTTTGACACAATCTGTTTGGTTTAAAGCACTATATAAATAAAGGTGACTTGACTTGACTAACTATGAGGCTGTTGGCTACTTTGATTATTTTGATTGTTAATCTGACTGCATAAAAGTTTCATTATCAGTCTCTGCTCATTGAAAAGCACAATTCCAGGCATCATTGGTGTCTGCATAACACAAATGGCATGGGATAAGTTACATGCAGAATATGTGCCTTAACACTGCCTCAATAACTCAAAGTATGAGCATCAGCATTAGGAAAAAATGGACGCCAAAATACAGCATTATTTATTTCTAGGTTCCTGTGAGAAAGAGTGAGAGAAGGAAAAAGCGAGAACAAAAGAGAGAGATTCAGTTCGCATCAGCCTCAATGTCACAAAAATACCTCCACATTAAAAGCCTATTTTAGAGTGTGCTGGAGATGCGATACTGATGTATGAAACGCTAGCAGGAACTTCCTTCTACAGTATGTGAAGCACAGTCTTTTCCTGGAATAAGAAAGTCTCAACCCACCAAGCAGCTCTACAAAAAAGACAGTTAGGGGATGTTTACATAAACTGTCTTATTGTGTCCGTTACATCTGACCGTTGCAAAGTATCTAACCGTTTCTTCAGTGCCATGAATGCAGTGTTTCAAAGAAGGAGTAGAAAAAAATTCCTTTGAAAAACAAAGCATAGTGATAAACAGCAGTATTTAGCTGTTTCCATATGTCAACGTTTATTTCACTACAAAAAAAAAAAACAGCAAAATGCAGCATAGGGATTTCCAGGAATTTCAATTCAAATGAAACAGTGAATAGTATCCACTAAATTAATATGAACCATTAAACAAACTGACTCACTAAACGAATTAAATAAGAGATAGAAGAGTGTTTTTGATTATCAGCACACTACTGTAGCTTGTTAGGCTGTTTGTGTGATGCAATATAACACTAAACATCCTCATTTTGGATTACTACTTGTCAGAGTACAGCTCATTATCGGACAAGCTATGATACTGCAAAAACGCCTTTCGAAGCTATGCTACGAAAGTATGTACGTAGGTGAGTTGGAAGTGTCGCTTCTTTTAACTTCTCCACAGAAGTGCTGAATAACATGTTCACACTCAATCAGACGAACGGTCTTCACCAACATGGGTCATCAAAACAAAGGTAAGAGGTCACACATACTGTATGTGGACAGAAACACATCTCAGACAGTCTCAACACATTAAGGTCACAGAGAAAGAGAGACAGGAAAAGAGAGAGCTGTATTCAGACGACAGGAAGGAGGGTAGCCAGACGGCCAGACAGTCAGAGCCCGGAATCCTGGGTAAGTGTTACCGATATTAAAGGAAAAATAAATGAGGTCATGAAAGAAGTAGGATAGAATGCGAATGTGTGCCTGTGTGAGAGAAAGAGAGAGAATGAATGAGAAACAGAGAGAGGTTGCTGCCCTAACATGCCACTCACAGCTATCATAACGTGTACTCGAGTCGAGGTGTTAGGTTTTCTGTATCGTATTTCAGAGCTGGAGAGGCTCCCGCGGCATGGCACAAAGGGTTTCACAGTCTTGCAGCCGTGCAGAGGCCCAGTAATGGGTTTCATTCAGGTTGTGTTTGGTTCAGAGCGCACACGTCAGTTTAACTAACATTTCCTCACTCAAACCGCTGTAGTCACTAATAACTGTTATAAACACGGTCACAAACATAATTACGCTGTTAGTCTGGGAGTTGTAGACAGACTTTTAAACACTGTTCTCACATTAGGTAATTACATGAAGGCTTGTAAAACAAGATCTGAGAAAAAGAAAAACACAAAATACACTGACGAGACAACAAGAAGCTTTTTGTGGATCAGTTCATTCCATTAAGCACCGGATTGAGCCTGAAAATGTAATAAACTAAAAATGCATTACGAGGATTCAAAAATGTCGACTTCATAACCACTAATATTTCTGTATTTATGTTTACATACCTCCTGTATCAACAACCATCACCCAAAATAGCTTGACTTTTAACTTCAACTGTTGACAGCTTACAGTAAAGATGAATAGATGAATAAACAGATGGATGGAAAGACAGAGACACTGGCAGATATAGATAGAAAGATAGATAGACAGACAGACAGCTGGTGTGTTCCAATGTGTCACAGCAGAGTGAGTCACGCCGTAAGACGGTGACCGCATGGCATGACTGTACCGTGCCCTTGGGCGTAACACTGCTGATATAAAATGCCAACGTCAAGCTGAGAAGTGAAAAAAAAACGTCCACTACATCAATTACACTCGCTCTCCTCAGGGGTAATGATCTCAAACCATATGAGACACGACTAATGTAACTATAACAACCTCATTTTAATGGGCCGCTGATGTGCTGTCTCCATCTGCTTAGCCATGCGAGACAAGACTACATATAAAAGTGGTGTGCCAGGGCCGTACGTCTCCACATGGGAAAATGCCCATTTGTGCTGACTTATTTATTAGAAAAACAAAAGCACTCGGCTGGTAAGCTTGTCACTGGGATGGAGCTGGTATGGCTATAAGTCAAAGAAATGCGATGTAGAAGTCAAAACAACCCTGCTGTAATTGTGCCTTGTGGCTGCTCTGTGGTGTGATGTCTTCAGTCAAGCCAAATGTATTTTTTTCTATACCTGGGTCCGTTTTGGGTTATTGAAGTAAAGAATAAAAATCGAAACTGGTCTTCAATCTGCAACATTTTTGGATAATAAGCATCTTCCTTAATTTGCCATTCCACACTCAAGGCTCTATTTGTTTTGCTTGTCCCATCATAAAGATAGCGTTCTTTGTTTTCATGCCCGTGTGATTAAATTTTCCACCGTTGCGTTGCGTTTGGCGAACTCCCCAGGACTCAAGAGCTTGTAGCTGTCCTGAATGACTAGAGGAATGATAATATCACAGACCCCAGTCTGCCCACTTAAAAGGCCTGAATGCTGTTTTAAACAATAGTTGGGTCTGTCGATGCAATCTGATTGGCCGAAAGGCATGTGCTGCATCCTGGAGGACATTTACAGTTGGAATAAAACCACAAAAAAAAAGTGTGAATATACCCATCTGACTTAGCAAAACTGACAGAACCAACACAAATCAGTGTGGGTGGATGGATGGATGAATGTTTGGATTTGGTAATTTCACTTGGTCATTTCATGTAGTTTTATTCCATGATGGAAGGATATAATGGAAAAAAAAAATAATCTATGAGACCCAATACCATTTGGTTCTTCAAAACACCTTCTTTTGTGTTCAAAAGAAAAAAACAAAGTCATACGGTTTTCTAATGTCATAATGGGGAGTAAATAATGACAGAATTTAAATTTTTAGAGGATTTTCTAATTAAATGACACAGATCTGAATGTGTGGAGCTGCCCTACGTGACACATGTCTGTGTGTTCACACAGTTTAGTCTACTGGCCATTACTGTGTACATCGTCTTCTGAATTTGTTTATGCTTCAGCAACCGTCAGACCCTCAGCAGGGCCTCTTTCTCGCACGCTGTGTGGCACATGGGGGCTTGCGTTTCCCTTCAGGAGGATGGGGGGCTGTGATAAACTGAGCGCCTGGTGCCTGGCCCCTCGCCTGCGTTACCCTGGTCACCAGAGACGTGATGGACACGAAAACCTCTAGCCACCGGTGGCTTTGATGAGTAGGAACACACATTCGCCATCTGTTGTTTATCTTTGCATCTCCTCGCTCTCTCTATTTCATCGGGAACATCTCTCTTTCCTCTGCGGCTAGTGTCATTCATTTGCTCGCACTTTCTGTCTCTCGTTTCTGAACTCACTCCCAGCTGGATAATCAAATTAAAACCAGTTTGAAAAGGCAGCTGGTCTAGACTGTTGATTAGCTAGACTGTCAGACCTCAGACCTGGTTTCAAGCTAATAAATCATCTTAGGTCATCCAAAAATTAAAATTTTCACTCATTCTCATATCCTTAAAATATCTTACCAACAAATGTCAAACTTTTGGATCTGAAACCTAAGGATCACTTTTACGGTGCTTTTGCAACCTATTGAAGCTTAAAGTCTCCGGGCTCTTTTTTTTTTATGCAAGGGTGTACTCACACTAGCCAGTTTGAACCGTGCCCGAGTGCGTTTGACCACCAAAGCGCGGTTCGTTTGACTAGTGTGAGTGCTCCGAATCGTGCCCGGGCGCGGCTCGATTAGCCGGCCCTGGCCCGCTTGGAAGAGGTGGGCCAGGGCAAGGTTCAGTTGGACTCGGGCGCGGTTCGAATGCAGTGTGAGCGCTAACCGTGCCGGAGCACGGAAAAGGACGCGTTGCGTCACGGTTTTGCGACGCTCCAAAACCAACATGGCAGGGAAAGGGTCGCTTTGGTCTACGGCAGAGGTGCAAAACGCATAAAAAACTAAAAACTGCAAAGTCCTTGCCGCACTTCAGCTGGTACCTTGCAAACACCCTCATACGAGCAGCACGATTACGTGAAAATTTTCGCGCCACTAAGGCGACACATCTGTTTAACAACAGGCTGTGGACCAAACAACACAAAATTATCCACAAAGAAAACAGAGCGATGCACTCCATTGTGTTCAGAGAGCGCCGCTCTTCCTGTTTATCGCGAAACCGTCGCACCATAATGACGTAAGCGTGCTCCGGCACGAATGCTGAAACCCTATATGTGAGTGCAGGCCAGAGGGGGAGGGGGGAGGGGGGACAATCGTACTCGGGCCCGGTTCATGGCAACCGTGCCTAGTGTGAGTACACCCTAAGACATTTGATGAGCAATCAGAATTTTTATTCAATTCCTAGAGCAGCAAAAACCCAGCACACGAGTACCTGTTTTGTTTCCTGCATCGCTAACAGCACTTTTCCTCTCCATCCTTATCCATCTCCCTGTCCCTCTCTTTGTCACTTACACAGACGGCAGATCAGTAAAGCCCATGTTCAGTGCTCTATCATCAGAGGGCACAGGACAGACAACCGTATGGCCACATGTCCCCCCTGCCTCTGTCCACCTACACAGACCTAATTAAACAGAGCTAGCCCATGGAGACACATCGCCGACACACACACACACGTGATGTGAGAGAAATGCTCTCACAACAGGCATCTGTTGAAACAGACCTAGCTGTTTTTCTGTTCAGAACATTGTGGAATTAAGTAGATTATGAGACATTCATGCACACTGGGTAAGTGCGAGCGTGTGAGAGAAAGTTCTCCGTACGACATGTCCTGATGTGCGAGATGTGTTCTGAAGTGACACACAAGCAGATGAATCCAGCGATCGCCCTTGGAGGCTGTCACATCAAAGTGAAACTGGAGACTACGAATACAGCCGAGACAGGATAAATGCAAACCTTACGACATCGCTGCTTTCAATTAGAAGTCAGATATCTGTTTACAAAGTATGCACGGCTACTCATAGCAGCAAAACCCCTCTGCACGACACTTTATTCATTTTAATTTAACCCACGCCTCATCTGCACCCTAAAATACCAGTCACATAGAGCATGAATATAAAATATTCTCAAACGAGATCAGAAAAGAAATGACAGCACAAGTATATTCAGGACTGTGAATCTGGTCACAAGAGTCACATCAACATTTCCTAACCAGAGATAAGTAATTTTTCTGTCAATGCTAAGTGCATTTACGAGCACTTTAAAATGATGATTTTTGGAAGTTTATCCTTTTAAAGTGTGATACAATCCCTTTATCCGGACTAAAGTCAGAATAACAGACCTAGACAATGCACCGTCAACAACATGTAAACCTATTTACTGAAATGTGTGATGTGACAATCATAGCCAATCAGAACATATGTGGAGCAAGATTTTGGATTTCACAACGATATCCACAGCTTAGGAATAGAAACCCTGTCTGTCAAACGTGGAAAAATTTTGTACGTACTTAATCCATGTGATGGCAAAACTGAATTTTCAACCATTATCTCAATCTTCAGTGCAAATGATCCTTTATAAATGTTAATATGCTGATATGGTGCTCAAGCAACATATCAACCAATGCTGAGTTGATTAAAATAAAACAATTGTGCTTTAAATTTTAGTACAGTAGTGTATGTGTCATAAATACATTAAAGCTGTTACAAATATCCGTCATACAAGATCCAATTATATTTATTTCTGTCTAGCAAAACAAGTGCATATGATAAACTACCACAAAATAACTATGATAAACGCAACAATAAAACTCCATTTAATAAAACACTGTCGACTTCAATCATCTATTTGTCACCAAAAAGCCAATGAAACATCCCAAACCTTTCTGACAGGACCATGCTAAATCTGATTTTCATTAAATGTGACTTTTTTTTCTGTACTTCCTGTTAATCGGTTCCAAGTATATCGCAATATAATTTCCCGTTCAATTTCCCTGTGCCTAGGAGCTCAAACGTCTTCAGGCGCCGCAGCAAGAACATCAGATGCAGCTATGTGCAGGAAGAGTGGAAATATAAGACAGCCATTGAAGTCCAGGCTTTCTGACAGCCCAAAAGCCATTTATCACTGTGACTAAAGTGTCCACCCCCAACCCAAAACCGGTAATCACACACACATACACACACACACAGACACACACACAAACACAAACAAACACACACTCACAGCCTTGTGGCAGATGTGCTAGCCCACCTCCTGTCCTCTCAAACCCTTAAGCAGCACGGACACACACACACACACACACACAAATGCTTCTGGCACTAATCCCGTGGCCCCCTCCAAAGGAGGGACATTGAATGGTTAAGCAAATGGTTGTGTAGCTCTTCACACGGCTAACAGCTGAGCTCTAAGCTCTCCCAGAAGAGCCTCTCCCCACAGAGCAGCTCCAGTCAGCTCTTTCCAGCCCACTGCTCTCAGACAACACACTCAGTGATTAAAGCAGTCCCACTGCCCTCCTCATCCTACACACACACACACACACACCCTGTGCCCCTGTCCCACACATGCTCGCAACACTCACAAAAGAGATCACTCACAAAAAGGCACATGAAATCATCATGGTTTTTGGGCATGTACCATACAAAAAGAATATGATAAGCTTTTACTACTTAACCACAGTCTTTTGTGTTCAGTGGTAATACCATATAAATATCACTGTATGAGAATATTATAATCATTCAGCACTGTGGAATATATCAAATTGGCATAGTATTATCACGCTCTTTTGACATGGTACCATTGTATATGGTAACATTGAAGCACTATGGAATATAACTATTAAAATGGTATTGGCTTGTTTTGCCATGGTATAACAATGTTTACATTGTTAAGCGCTGGCTCAATACCACGATTGAGGTGCCCTTGAGCAAGGCACAGAACCCCCAACTGCTCCCCGGGCGCCGCAGCGTAAATGGCTGCCCACTGCTCCGGGTGTGTGTTCACAACATGTGTGTGTGTGTGTGTGTGTGTGCACTTTGGATGGGTTAAATGCAGAGCATGAATGCTGAGTATGGGTCACGTCACTGTCACATTGTTTTGTTTTTTATCAGAACAATTATTTTGGTTATTTATATATGTATTAATTTTTTACAAAAGCCTTTCTAGAGAAATGATCGAAGTAAGCATATAAATAGATAAATAAATAAAAAGTTTTACGGAACATATTATGATATGTGGTATGTTTTTGTTAAGTGAAATTTTTTTTTATTTGAAATAAAGCTGAAATATTATAAAATATCAATTACATACAAAAAATTTAAAACTTAAAAACTAAAAAAATATGTTGCCTGGGCCACTGAAAAAAAGTTAGATTACTAAAATGACTAAAACTGAAAAAAAAAATGAATAGAAATATTAAAAATAGAAATATTAAAAAGAAAAGCGCATAAAATTATTAAGACTGAAATGAAACTGAAAATATAAGAAATAAAATCTAATGCAAAATAGTATGCATTTTAAAATAGTATATAAATAATACTTAAACTAGAAAGAATGGTATTTCTATTGTACTTCAGGGCATTATATCATGGTATTACCATGTTTTTTGGGGTATGAACCATAGTAATATAGTACATAACATTGTAACGGTTCAGTAATGTCATTTACATTTACAATTTGTAAAAAAGTACAACAGCATTGCCATCTGATATGTTCCATGACACCACTACAGTACTTCTTTGTAAAAGATGCCTCACTGCCCTTAACACAAAAACACACACAGTCTGTTCCATAAACATTCCCCCACTGGAAACACACAACCACATGCGCCCAAACAAGACACATGCAAATCCACAAGCCGCGCGTGCACACAAACATAAGGGACACAATGAAAAGCATTCAAATCTGCTCCCCGGACTAAGAGTCAGCCAGCGCTGTGGGAACGCTTCCTCTGAACACCAAACCAGAGGAAAGAGAAAGACAAACGATAGCCGTGACGCACAACTCTGGGAGGAGAAGATCCAGCCATCCTCTAATCACCTTATCTGATCGCGCACAGCAGCTGAGAAAACAAGAGCCGCGGGTTCAGGTGAAAATACTTCTCTTTCCAACCCACACAAGCACACTATCCTCCAGAGCAGGACCCGGGCACAGTTCCTATGACCCCACCGCTGCATTCAGGGTCTTGGACCCGCTCCCTTGAGCTCAGAAAGTATTTAAAGTGTGGAAATCCCAGGTTTAGAAACATCACAGGCAGCTGTAACATCCAACAAAAAGACTGTATCCTTTTCTTAGTATCCTTGCCAGGGTGGATCAAACCTCAATTAGAGGATCAAACCTCTATTAGAGGAATAAAAGACAACAGAGAATGCCAGAAAGTGGGAGCTAGAAAGAAAGAGTGCACATGAGGTAACCCAAACAGCCTAAAGCAAGTGGGGAAGAAATGAAAAATCACAGGATAGTTTCCTCACACAAGTAGACACACATCAAGTTCTTAATTACGCTCAAACACACACAAACGCATGCCGCTTACACCGACCCGGTTGTGATGATCTCCCCGGCAGAACTCCCCTGTTGTTGCCCGTTCAGGGAAGAAAATGCTGGAATAAAAGGACGAAAGGTGCTCCTCTCTTTGTGAGAAGAAGTGCACACTAGTTCTTTCTCTGTTCTCTGTGTCTCCCTGCTGAGGAAGGAGAAAAGAAGCTTCTCCCCAGAGATGTAACCCCCCCACCCCCTCCCTGAGGTTAATCCCAGCCGTGGCAGCCTCCGTCCCACTCCGTCTTGTGTCGCGGTCCGGTTCCGAACTCCAGCTCAGCGGCCCGAAAGAGGGAGAAGGGAAAGGAGAGAGAGAAAAAGGGTGGTCGAGGAGACAGAGAGAGAGGACAGACGGCAGTGTGAGCAGCAGCGTGAGAGCTGCCTCATGATGAAAGGCGATCGGCTGATCTCATCAAGCAGGGACACCAGGCAAACAGAGAGAGGGGAGGCCACGCCCCTTACCCCACCCCCGACTCATGTATCCTCCTCCCTACAGTCTTTTACACTTTCAGCTCAGCCAATCAGCCGAGAGCTACTCATAAACACGCATGCTTTGAGTCTCCAGCCTGTTACTTCCAGTGCTCAGATATCTGTTTTGAAAGATAATCTGACTCCAGCTTGAGTGGCAACAACTTTGAGGATTTAGCATTTCTGTACTTAGAGATATTCAAATGTAACGCTGCTTTACAGATTTGCTTGGTGATTTTATTTGTTTTCAAATTGTAATATATATATATATATATATATATATATATATATATATATATATATATATATATATATATATATATATAATATACAAAGAACCATTGTAGAAATTATGGCGCAAATTATATTAAATATGTTTTTGGCTAACAAACCGAAAGCTTACCCATCCAGATAAGAATGCAAGTGGTAATTATGCTACTTTGCTGATTTTCTGGGTAAAACTTCAAAATGGTTCTACACTGCTAGTATGCAATACAGCATAAAAAGGAAATTTAATTATTTTAATTCAATAAAATTTAATCAATCTTTCCTTAATCACTTATTAAATGTTTTGTTTATATCGCATTGAACCCTGGTATTTATGAAATGAACTCATTCAGACAACAGATCATTTCACTGTGGAGTAAATAAATACAATAAAATACTAAATACATTTAAATTAAAAATATAATTTTAAAATAAGAAGGTAAAACTAATTTAAAATATAATATAATGAAAACTCTAAATTAATTGAAAAAACACACAACCAACTGTGGGATTATTTTGTGATAACTTGCTTTTCTCAAAAACACATCAAACTGATATCCAACACAATATGTCATATCAGTAGGGACTTATCACACATTTATTAATTCAGCAGATGCTTTTCTGCCAAATAGCAACCAAATAGCTATTCTAATTAGAGCCGCCGATATGAGCTTATTGCATTTAAATCGGCATCGGTGTTTATAACGGCCAATGAAACATGAGAAACAGAGTCTCATGCTTCACTCATGTTATGAGTGTTGCATAGTTTGCCCACCAGAGTGAGCTCCGCAGTTGCAGAGAGTCTGCAACTCCACTATAGAAGAAAGCAATCAGCCAAGCACGGAGATGTACTGTTTTGACGCCGAGTCTGTCGTTCGTCATGTGAGATGATTTAGTTCATACACTGTATATAAAAACGGTGTGGTAGTTCTAGCTAACAGTCCTATCATTATCACTTCTAAATATTCTGTAACATCACTTACAGCCACTAATGCATTGCTATATTAGATTAGCCACAAAGCTAATACCATGTTTATCAGTGGAAGAGCGCTAACGTTAATAAGAGGTCAAACTATAAACGCTAGGCGCGCCACTTTTTCCTTCTTTCCAAAGCGCTCGGGCAGAAGCGCTCCTGAGGCGTCTGCCTTTGCTAAGCAACCATGACGTGCTCTCTCCATGAAGACGCGGAAATTTCAGCAAAAGATAAATGGATTTGCAGCACTAAAAATCGCTCGCAGTAGCTCTGCTACTAAATTTATTTCAAAATGGCAATCCATATACAGCTATGAACAGCTGTTCCTTCATCTTGGCTCAGTTTTCAACGTTGTTACGGGAAAGGATGAAGCTGATTGGTTAGTTCTTGTCACATGACCCGCGGTGCACTTGCGGCATTCTGAAAAGTTGAGATGTTTTTAACTCGATGCGGTGCGGACGCGCCTGGAAAAAACGTCGCTTCCCTGCACAAAGAGAAGAGGAGAAGATATACGAGTCCGTTGTGAATGTGTCTGTGAGAGCAAATATAGTGTAGTTACAGTAACTACAGTAGGTGCGTCAGAAATGATTAACCCAGAGGGGACATGTAAATAAATGTGAGCTGAACACGAGCTTTTTCTTTTTTTTTCTTTTTTACAGATTGTTTCAAAGCAGCTTTACAGACATAACAGGAAAATGTTGTAATAATATGGTGAAATATAAGTAGGTAATAGGTCATACCTATTGCTTGACAAATAAAATTATATATATATATAATTTTTGCCTATGTAGGAGATCCCTGTTTATTATAATTCTAATGATGACATGAGTAATAATACATGGTGATATTATTAATACACATGCTTATTATTTCTCTCTCTCTTTCTGTTTTTTGATCATTAAAAAATATATACTTTTGATGTGCAATTGTTTAGTCATTGAGACCGTAATCTAAGGCTTTTTTTAAAAAACATAAATCCCTTCTGGAAAATGATTTATACAGCCCACATGTAGAACAGGCAGATATTTTGCTATTGAATGTTGTGTAAGAGCAGTTTATAGGAAATGGGTCTAATATCCAGTTTATTTTCAAAATCAAAATATCGGCTTATAAATCGGCTCTTTTCGAGTTAATATCGGCATCGGCCCCCAAAAATCCATATCGTTCGGGCTCTAATTCTAATCCAATCAACTGGATGTGCACTGCTTGGAAAAAGAAATAAATAAAACCCAAGACAAGTATTCTGGTCATAATAACTCTTAGACAACATTTTGCTAACTAAACTTGATCTTTACCCACTGTGCTACACTAACCCCACATTTTTAAGTCAAACATTTAACAGGCACACTTCTCAGTCAAGCTCCAGATCTTGAATAAACATCTCCCTCTGTCCTGCAAGCCCAGTCAAACCCCAAACACACTCAAATCCCTGAATGTACTCAGTCTTCCAGGGTGACGTGAGTTTCCTGACCATTTCCTCCAAGGCCACACACAAAACGAAAAGGTCTGAAGCAGTAAAGAGAGAGCGAGTCACTCTTGCACTACCCCCTCTCACCTTCCAGTTGAAAACTCAATCAGCCTTTTCAAACATGCTGACCTGCTCTCTCAGAGGAAGCTCAGTCTGAAAGAAGCACAAGTTGCCATGAAAACATACACAGTAGTGTAGGATCAACTGCACCAGTACTTTGAGGTCATTTACCTTTCCTCTAAATATACAAGCCACCTAGTTTAACAAAAACAACAAAAAAAAATCTTCTTCCAGCCAACTGGAAAAGAAACTGTGACTGAATATCCACAAAGGACGGTACTGGGTGAAAACTTTTGGCTATAGAAATACAAAAGCATGGTGTTGGATTTTAAAAGAACTTAAATGAAAATTAAATCGTTTGGGTGGGGGGTTCTCTATTTTGCAAGTCTACATAATATCATCTGTAAATTGTAAATCTGTCCACTTTAAAAATTCACTAATATAAAACAGCCACATGATTTTAAATATAATTTATGTCTGAAGCACAAATTGTGTAAATAAGCTACATGTAAAAATATTAAGAGTTACAAACCCCATAAAAATCTCAACTGGACTTTTGTAGCCTTTAGACAATGTGTGTTAGCACTGAGGTACAGTAATGCTAGTGTACCCTTAAACATAGACTTTTAACAAGACAGAATAAAAACAACAAAAAAATAAGCAAAAATATTGGTGACTCATCCTGAACTCACTCAATTTATCCAATCAAATGGTCTCTATAACAAAAAAAAAAAAAAAGTCTTTCCTAACACCATGCACTTTCAACTAGCAATAGAGTGCAAAAGTCTGGTTCCGGAGATCCCATTGTTACCCACAAGGGGAACGGATTTGTAACAATAATGTATAGACATTTAAAGAAAGACTTACTGTGTCTTTCAAGGTTGTTAATTGAGGGTATTTATTTTGTTGAAGCCACCAGTCCCCATTACTTCAACTTATCATTATTATTTTTTTAAATTATAATGTTCAACAGCAGAGCTATTGAACCAATGATTCCGCCAAGAAATCTCCACCAATCAGAGAACCGAAATAATTTAATATTGTTAAAAATAGTAAAAAAAGACAGATTTATATTTAGCCATTGTTTTTAATTTGGTCAAGTCATTCGCAATGCTTCTTGGAATGGGATTGTAGTGCTTGCTAGTTCTAAACGAAAGGCCAGTCACAGATAGGCACCAGTCCCATCAATATATAGTATACAGCCCAAACTTCCTGTTTCAAAAGTAAACACAGAAGAAAACTGCACTTATCAAGCATCTAGCCTCGAGCCTTTGGTGCAATGGGGGTTTATTTCATAAAGTGTCGCTTCAAATTGCAATTCCAAACTCAAACCCATTACTCCAGCTTTATGTTTCATTGTCTTTCTCTGCTCTCTTCTATGACCCAGTGCTGTGGCCGGCTGTGTAAATTGCCTCCTCATTTTCTGCTTCAGGGCTTTTTAACACTTCTGGACCAGCATGTGGTGGGGGAACAGGGAGAGAAGGGAGGGACTTGTGTTAATCTATCGTACAATAGAAGAGACCCCCTTCCACAAAGAGATAATGGCCCAGCTGACTGGGAGGGGGGCTCCGTCAGAGTGGTCTTTGTATAATAAAGGGGTTTTGGAGCGAGAAGTGGGAGAGGCACACCTCCCGGCGATACACGTGTCACACACAAAGCCCCGGAATTGTCCAAGCACCAGTGCTGGAGGACAGAGAGGTGAGGGGTGGAAAGGAGGAGACAAGAGGGGAGTCAAAGAGGATGCTCATCTGGCAGTTACAAAACTGCCCTCGGACAGATGGCAAACACACAAGCGAAGAGAAACAAGAGAATGAGAATGAAAGAAAGAGTGATGACACATACTCATAAAGCAGACATTAACAAGCGCGCAAGCTTTAGATTAAAATTACAGATCACACGTATGCACACACGCATACAGATGGATGAATCCAGGAGGAAGCAACTGTATCACCCTTCGCTTTGTGTATGACACAATAGCTGCTGACATCAGTCTGTGGCCGCACATGGAAAACTCTACCACCCCCCTCTATTCGGGCACTCGGTGCAAACAGACCAGCTGGATCCGCACTGATATCATTCACCACACAAAAAAAACGCACAAAACCATCTACACCCAGACTTGATTTTACTCAGAACCCACACATACGTTTTTTTTTCCAGGTTACAATGTTTTGTATATACTGTTAGTACATATAGCACTATATCACTTCTAAATATATGTAATCAATATTGGTTCCCCTCCAAATTGGATGGCTAATTAGACATTAAATGTTCCATGGTTTAAATGAGGCATTTAACCCCCTCTTTATGCAGACTTGTGTTCCTTTTTCTTTATGAGCACATGGGTTTAGAAAGTCAGCTTTTGATTCATCCGAGAGACTCAATCTTTTGAATCAATATTAGTGAGTCACTGAATCATTAATCAAAACCAGTTAGTTAAAAGTGAAATTCTTAACTTCTTGACCACAATGAGTTTTAGAATAATAAATATATATATATATATATATATATATATATATATATATATATGAACTTGTCTACTGCTTGCAATGAAATTTATCTTCAGAAAAACAACAACAACCATAGTAGCCTACTTGTGTATACATTTTAGGTTAAAATTACGTCATTTTCACATCATTTTATTTGTGTACGGTCATTTATTATTTTTCAGTTCATTATTTTACACATTTGCCTCAAAAAGGATTCATGATTTAATCACTTAAAAAATTCCAAAATCCACAGATTTGTTCATGAACTATTTTATATTAAAGCTAACTTGTTCTTTCAAAGTCATTTTTATATCATAGAACTGCTTTGCACAAAAATGTTTTAAATGTGAAAGCCCTCACTTGAAATCTCTGATATCGAATTAGATCTCATACTGGGTGTCTAAGGTTGTATTTCCCAGAAATCCCATGCATACAGATATAAAGATCAGCACATTTGTCCACAAAAAAGCCAGCAAGACAAGCCACCATAAAAAACATGCATCTAAAAACAGACTTCAAAACACACACTCCAGACAACAAACACAGGACATTCCAAATAACCTCTCAGAACACATTCACAGAAACAAACAAACAACATGACAAACGAACTCAAACCACAGACACCACTCAAACATGACATCACCTTCCAGTTGCGGGAAACAAGCTCTTTTTAACACTGCTCGTACAAACACTGATCTAGAGATTTGGCAATAATGCCCCATCTGATGTCTCTCTTAGCTTCGATCCGGGTGTGATGATTCTGCAGCTTCTTATCAATATGACGTCTGAATGTGCAGAGTACAGTATCAGACTATAAACTTGGGAAGGGAACAGAATCAATGCCTTAAGTGGTTGAGAAGTGTTGCACCGCTTGGACAGAAGGATGGGGGATAAAATAAATGATACATTTGGCACTGCAACCTTCCCCTCCTTGCCAAAATCTTTAAATCTCCTTACTCTGTTCCTTATACGTAGTTCAGCCTCACTCTAATTTTTCATTTCAGGTACAGCTTTCTTCCTTTTTCAGCTTTCAAATGATGCCGGGATTATCATATTTACGAGACAATTACAAATAAACATCTCAAAGGTATATTTATGTTGTTATATTTCAATTTCAAATAAAAGCTTTTTTCCCTAATTCATAAAGGAATTTTAAATAAAATCACAGTTTCCCAAAAACCTTAAGCAGCACAAGTGTTTTCAACATTGAGCACCAATCAGCATAGAATAATTTCTGAAAGATCATGTGACAGTGAAGACTGGAGTAATTTATTTGTGAACACAATAATTGCCATCTCAGTGAATCATTCTTACTTTTCATGAATAAAAACTCATTGCCGGACTGAAAAGGAGTGGGTATGCTGTTCGTTCAGTTCACTGTGTGAGTCAATCTTGTTCACAACAAGGAAAGAAAGAAGGCAGAAGAATTATTAATATGTAAAACTGACTGATGACCCACACATTTATATTAAATAATGAAAGGACATAATTGAAACAGCTAATATTTAAGCTACTATTTTGGTCTTTTTTCTTGTAGCATGATAAATGCCATGCCTAGCAGTTAATGGAGGAACAAAATTACAGATTTTCTTTGTTGCAAGAAAGCTAATGATGCCAAAACACTCTTTCAGGAGTCCATTAGTAGACTCAAAGACACAAGTTTAAATTAAAAGACTTGTTACAGCCACAGACAGTGTGGAAAAAGAGTTACTGAATAAATCTTCTTGGTGAACATATTCGATTCACTGTGATGAATTAGAAGTCACAACCTGTGTAGAGGATCTTTCAGTTTACAGCATTTCCTCCATGCCCTTTCAAATGAGGTCATGTCCTGTCTAATCGAAGTGTCTTTGTGTGTCATAAGGGCCTTTCGCACCGCAGGAACCTTTTCATAGTACCAGAACTAATTGTTGAACTACCCACTTTTGGGCGCTTTTGCACCGCAGGAAATAGGTGCGATTTTAGTACCGGACTGCCGTGACGTAAGTAGACATTGATTGACCAGAAGCATTGTAGCTAATGTAGCACAGCCAGATGTGGTTGGAGATTCTTAAACCTTTCCGTTCTTTCAATCGGTTTACATATACGTCGACATTCCATGTCTATTATTGTGAAACCTGTGAGACACAACAAAAACACAGCTCCGATCACAACGTCCTCTATCCTATTGTTGTTAACGTTACTCTTCTTTGTTAACAATGTTGAACAGCGTGCACAAATGACATCGCTGTCGACCGGCTTACGTCACGTCCTAGTACACATGGTCGGTGCGAATGCAACCCTTTAATGGTACTAGGAAATAGTTCGTGCAAAATTGTGACAGTACTTTAGTACTGTACATTTAGTTCTGGAACTGAAGCGGTGTGAAAGGCCCTATAATGTCCTCAAAAGTGACAGTGGGGGTCTCTGTCTCCGTGACTGTTTGTGAGGTCAGGGGACGGCTAAGAGGTCAGAGTTTAATCAGCTTAATGGCCTCTCAATCATTTATTTTCCCCCAATGACCACTGTGACCCCATGGCAGCTGTTGATCTGTGTGTGACCCTAAAACCACCCACAATAAGATGATCCACTCGATTCCATTTCCACCTCCACTGGCCTTAATACCTCAACAAACACACATTTGGGTTAAATATGAGGATACAACTTACAAAAACCCACATGATGCACTCAAAAGTGCATAAAAAAATTTATGAGAGTGGTACACATTAACAATTACAAAAACAATTTGCAAATAAAGCAAGAGAACAAAAACATTTTTCAGACAAATTGCCGTGAATTAGAAATGGAAGCAGTGACCACTCGGGAATTCAGTGTGGGTCTTGTATTAATAAACATAACAAAATATTTTATACACATTAATGCATACAAACATTTTGTTGAAATTCATGTTCAGTGGCAGATGAGTGAGAATGTGCCAGACAGTTCGGGGACGAGCTATTAGTCAATCATTTTGGACAATCAATTGTAGCCAATCATGACCAGAGCAATGTGTTTTCGTAGCTTTTTTTTTTTTGTCACATGACTTTATTGATGAAGAATTAAGTGTGTAAATATGTTTTCATTGCAGTTTACGTGCATGTCTCTTTTTCCTAATTCTAGTGAACCATCACTGCATACTGTACTTAAGTAGCAACCTTATGTTCAACAAAACCCTCATATATGTATTTAAAACTTTTTCCAGTATTATATTCATTATACAATTTTGAAGTCACTATTATTACTACTAATTAATTAATACATTTTTTGTTTGTTTTTGTTATTATTATTTTAATTCATTAATTCAAGGATGCACTAAATGGTTGCTTTTTAAATAATAAAATGTTTTTTTTTTCCTTTCTATTGATTAAAAATTGTAAAAACTGCATCATTGTTTCCATAAAAATATTGAGCAACACAACTATTTTCAACACTTATAATAAGAAATCTGCATGTTGGAAAGATTTCCGAAGGATTATGTGACACTGAAGACTGAAATAATGGCTGCTGAAAATTTAAACTTGCTATCACAGAATGAATCATATTTTAAAATATATTCAAATAGAAATGTATTTTAATTTAAATGTATTTATTTTAAATTGTGATAATATTTCATATTATTATTATTTTATTTTTTTTACTGTATTTTAAATGAATTTTCATAAAAGACAGCTTAAGTTGACTACCCTTTGGAATACATTTTGTGTCAGAACCTCTGTAGGCAGCTCTCTAGATTTTGGAACAAAGCAGTCTGTGCCCTCTTCATAATATTGCAATAACATTAAATTCTATTTTATATTATATAATGCAATAACATTAAATTCAATAAAAACAACTCTTCTGTTCCAGTCAGCCATTGTTAGGCTAATGGCTAATAATAAAGGGCTAATCAGACCAGTAAACAGAACCTGGCTTATTGACAGAATGTATGCGTTTGTGTTATTCCACTTATTCCTTTCTTTTCATGTTATCACCACAAAGACTCTGTTCTGTTTATGCCAAATAGCCAGCATGTGTTGTGGGTGTTGGGGCCTTGTAATTCAACCCTGGGCCCTGACATACAGAGTGTAGTGGATGGGATGGCTGATTTTCTAATTCTATCTGCTGCTACTTCTCTCTCTGAAATATTCAGAGACACACGGGCTCCTGTTACCTGCTTGGCCAGCAGACGAGGGCATGCGGATCCACTTTCTGACCACAGCATCTCCAAGGGCAACTAATACGGAGTGTGTGTCCGCATGTAAAAGGGAGCTAAAAATGTACTTTAAGTCTTTACCTCTTACTAATAGGAAAATAAGGAAAACAATTTTTAAAAGCTGTCAACCTCATTTTACTAAAACACAAGAGTGTACCTTAATGTTGGAAGGATCTTAACAGCTCCTTCAGAATCCAGAATACTTCTTTCCCTTCATAAAACACAATTACAGCCACCATGGAGATCAAATGCTATTTAAAAAGATTCTGATGAAAAGGTGAAAATATTAATGACGCGTAAAAACATAATGAGGTTGATCATTGAATACACACTTGCTTATTGGACACAGTGAAGCACAAAAGGCCTGATTATAGACTGAGCTTGTCACTGTCAACCTTTACTTTCAGTAATCAATGTCGCTCTCATTAACTGCGCGAATGAACGTTCATTTGGGAATGGCTGAAAGGTGACTGTCACTCCAAACAGCAGGGCTGGAGCGTCTGCTGGGTCTGAACAAGACACGTACACTCCATCATGGTTAAAGGAATGCACATGTAAACAAACAAACACGGATCAGAGATCACCAAAGGTCACATGCCTTCTTCATGCAGGTCAGGTCGAAAAAATGAAGAGAAAACATTTATGCAGAAATTTCTGCATTTGCACCATGCATATCACTAGCATATAAGGTTTTTATTAATACTTATAAATCCTTTTTATAAATACATTTGCATGATCATATTTTAGATCCCTCAATCCTACCTCATACCTACAGTAAACACAATAACTACTTTATTAACTATTAATGAGGAAGAGTTTGTTCAGGGAAAAATCCTAGTTGATAGTGAAAATGTGTTCCCGATTCTAAAGTGTTACCGAAACACAAATATTAGGTGGAAAACGTAAATGTAAAAAATTAAGAACATATAAGAAATGCTTCTTTGAGAACTAAAATTAAAATAAGGTAAGTTAATTTGCAAAAACTAAAACTAAACTAAAATATATATTTTTTAAATATACAAAAGCACATAACACAATTACTGAAACACGAGCCTGACTACGTCAGACTTCCTACTTCCGCTCAATTTCATTTAGCTTCTGTACTTGTCTACGAAGCAAAGTGAAGTAGCAATGTCTGGTATTACCAGGCTACTGAAACACTACAATTAAAATGAAAATTTAACTAAATTAAAAGCAAATCCAAAATATTAATACTACAATGTTATCTAGTACTATAATAACACTGTTAAAATAACAATTTTTAAATTAAAATAAGCAAAATGATATCTCTTTGTCAGATGAATAATGATTAGTAACAGCTGTATTTGGCTGCTTTTCATTTTGTGATTTCAATAAGGTTCTGAAAATTTGCCTCAGAGATGGAAAGATCTCTTATTTTAATTTCATGAAGCTTTTTTAGCAGTAGTTAGGACAGAATGTAAAGTTCAAGTACAACAACTGCTGCTTTGTTCATTCATAAAAGAGAATACATTGTAAATCTCTTTGAAGGTAAAAGCATAATGGCTCAGAAGAATTTTACGGCTTAATTTTTATGTAAATGACCTTGATATGTAATCGAGCTATTCATCTATAATTTGTTTTGTGAACCAGATGGGCATTTGCAAGGAAATATGTGGACAGGCAAAAAAAAAAAAAACATTCATTAGGCTCATAAGTTAGGGCAAATCAATATGTTTAAAAATCATTCAAAATTTCACACTGAAGAGACAGGAAGGGAAATAAAGATCTAGTTTCCATCATGACCCTGAAACCTTTGCGCAAAGAATTTTTTATGTTTCCATGACAACTGTAAAATGATGGCATAGGAAGATAGTAGCACCATGCATGGCGAGAATGCCTTCCATGATATGGAAAGATAAGTGCGGTGGAGACAGCAGAGAGGGAAAAGTATGAAGACCAGAGGCAAAAAACTAGGGCAAATAAAGAGCTAGGTATAATAAGTGTACTACAGACGTCTCATGTCACCTCACAATGGCAGCACTCTCCGCCGAACAGGTCTGTCAATTCACTACTAAATTTCCCAAGGGGCTTTGCAACAGAGTTTGGCACTTCTAGGCCCCTGGTGTGTGGAGCGCTGGGGGTTTGTGTGTCGTCTGCTCTACCTGAATTAACCAATGACGAGCACTGTGCAAACTAGGTCACAGGGTACGGTCAGCGACACTGGAGTGCTGATGACTCCCCTGATAGTACGATAGACTGATAAAAATGCAGGTTTTGTGGCAGCTTGATAGCTGTGTTTCTAACCTCTTGTCGCCTCATTGTAAGAGTTTCCTATTTTTCTGTGCACTGTATACTCAAGAGGTGTCAAATGCAGCATAATGCTGACAAGTGAGCTCTGTAAAAGCGTCACAGGCTTGTCAAATGTAACAAAAACTTGAACACAAAAAACACAAAATGACTTTTGGTTCAGATTTAAAAGTTTACACATGAAGGTTGTTTTTTTTTTTTGTACTACTGTTCAAAAGTTTGGTGGGTCAATAAGTATTTATGTGAATGATATATTTAGCAAGGATGCATTAAACTGATCACAACTTTCTATTATTATGAACTCCTTAAAATAAAATGATTTGAATGATTTGTGATTTCTACAAAAAAATAAAAATTAAATAAATAAATAAATAAATAAGCAGTGCTAATTTTTCAGCCTTATATAACATTTTATGCTGATAATATGTATTATGTTTAGCATGAAATCAGCATATTAGAATGATTTCTGGAAGATCATGTGACACTAAAGACTGAAGTAACAGCTTCCAAAAATACAGCTTTGCTATTATAATAAAATGTAAAAAATATATTCAAATAGAAAAATAAATAAATAATAATAATAATAAAAAAAAAAAAATTTAAAACTCACTGATTGTAAACTTTTGAACAGGATTAAATCTCATATAATAATTATTAAAACCCTATGAAAATGACTTAAAACAATGAGATAATGTTTTACAATAATCTAACATTTCAGTAGTTCTTTTAAAAAGTATTCCTAAAATTTTAATTCAATGTTTTATTTGCTATTTATTTGTATATAGTCTTTAAAAAAAATTCCAGTAATTATTTGAAATATAAATCACTCTTTAAATATGTAAGCACCCAAATTCAATATAAAATAATATACAATATAAAATTAACACAATTCACCTACGTTTCAATAAATGTGTTTACATGCACAACAAAACACTGATAACTATCACAAACCTGCTCATTATAATCCAGACAACAGTTTACATAAGATTTTGAAACCATCAACAAGACGTGTACATGACACTTTGTTGGGTACACTATTAAGCATAATCAGAGTATAATTGTGCATGTAAACAGTAGTGCTGGAGCTCAAACAAACAGAGCACCACAGAGCCAGTATGTATATACTTTTCTTGAAAAATGACATATGATGGGCATACCTGAAGTTATACATTAAACTCAAACAAAAAGAGTGTTGCAGGCAGAAAAGAGAATGTGTAAATCTTTGTTTATTGATGGGAAAGTGCATGTTGCATTTGGCAAGATCCTACACTGCTGAGAACACTTCATTTCTTTCCTATAGTGATTCCCATTTTCATGAAATGTACAGGTAACCTGCTTGAATCTTCTTTCAATCTGTAATGGAATACAGTAACCTTTTTAAATTACATTACGTCATTCTAAGAATCCTGTTACTTCTCAACCATGGGTTTATCACATTGTTGCATGTATCAAATAACACCTTCCTGAGAACTGTAAATGCATGACCATGATAGCTAAGATAACGCATTATGCATGACCTAGCAGGTGGGCTGCTTGAAGACCATTGCCCAGGTCATTTCCACATCCTCTGTAGGTGAAAAGGACCTGATGAAGGTTATTCAGCACACAGCTGATGATTTTCCTTCGAGAGAGTGGATAGTACCGTTCCTCTTTGTTATCACCTGCTACTATTAGTTGAGCCTTGACTTGAACTCTACTGACTTGACTCGTGTTTTTTTAATGCGCACTATGTGAATTGTTTAACTCATAGGAACATGAATACTTAATTCAAATTAATTCAGTGACTGTAAGTAACAGGAAATGTTTGTACGTAAATGGAACGGACCGTGAAATCCTGCTTTTACCTTTCTTTCGATAGCTTTAACATTCTCTCTCCATATCTCTATCTCAAGCTCTTCTCATTCTCTTTTACGTGCTTGATCTTCACACAAACTGACAGCTATCTTCTCTCTCTCTCTCTCTCTTCCCTGAAGCACAGTAACGTGTTGCTAAAGGTGACCCAGCCTGAAATCAATAGGTGCTGCCTGAATTAGTCAGAGACATATGAGGTGGAGTGTAAGCCGAGATTCAGCAAAGCTTTTGGCGCAAACAAATCCTGTGTTCGTTCTCTCTTCCTCTCATTTTCTGTGAGTGGGAAAACAATGAATGACACCATCAAAACGTTAAGATTAAAGGGATATTCCATCCAAACGGAAAATTTTGCCATAATTTTCTCACCCTCAAGTCCGTTGCAAACCTGTAGTACTTACTTTTGTGGAACAAAAAATAGAGAAGATTTTTTGAAGAACGTTGGGAACCAACATTAGAGCTCATTGATATTCATTTGGACAAAAAAAAAACAGACATTTCTCAAAATATATTCTTTAAATGTATTCTGTAAAGATGGACAGTCATACAGGGTTGGAATTACATGAGGGGAGTAAATGATGACAAAATGTATCAGTACTGAAGTCAGATGGGATGGGTTGGGATGGATAGATGGATGGATAAAAAAAACAGAGACAACATGATAGACAGAATGACAGAACAATCAATAGTTGGACAAATTGATGGATAGACAGACGGTTGGATGGATGAAACAACAGACAGACAGACAGCAGAATTAATGGATGGACAGAAGGAACAATATACAGACAGACAGCAGGATGAACGGATGGAACAACAGTCAGGATAGACAAGCAGGATGGGTGGATGGACGGACAGACAGACGGAACAACAGACAGACAGACAGCAGGACGGACGACAAAATGAGAGATAGAACAAAAGACAGACTGCACTATAGAATGATAGAACAATGGAGGAATGGATGGACAGAAAGAATGACAAATAGAACAAAACAACTATAGATAGAATGATAGACATCAGAGGGAAGAGGTGTGTGTGCGCTGACAAGCATTAGTGTGTGTCTCTGTGTGTGTGTAATCTTTGTATCTGTGTTGTGACTTCCATTGAACATGTTCCAAGTTTAATTTAGCATATGATTTATTATGAAAATAGCTTGAATCTGAAGTGCAACAGCTTATTAACCACAAATGATCAGCTGCAGGTGCATCTGAATGAACACACACACACACACACACACACACACACACTGGCTGCAGATAGAAGAGCCAGACTTTGTACATTGTTCTTAAAATCCTGGTTCATTTCGGACTACATGATAGGCCACTACCTTTCTTCTTTTTCTATTCTTTTCTCACATTGATTTTTATGTTCTAAATTGGGAGGAAAGGTTGTAATCCTTCTTATTCTCACACAAAATGTTAAAGATTTAGGAGTCAAATTCACACCAGTCTGCCAGGTGAATAAAGGTCTAATAAGAGCCTCAGTTCTAAATTTAGACCTAGTTTACAGACACAACACAAGACAACACCATGTATTACCTTCAGATATCTACTTTGAGTAGCAGCAAACACATCAGTTGATGCTGGTGTATAGGCACAAGAGTTTCTGACCCAGTTTTGTTCCCCCAAACGTGAAGAAAAATGAATGAATAAATAAATGAGAGGAAGGGGGCTGTGTTGCGTTTGGTGAACTCTGCTCATGGCATTGTTAATGATTAATGCCTCTCCTCTTAAGGGCAGCTGCTTCCTGTGTGTTATATCACTCCAGTGTTGGATACAAGTGACGTAAGTGCAACTCAATTACACAGCACAATAAACTCTCAAATGCACACAACATCCATTCGTTATCCTACAAATAAATAAATTGGAGCAGTCAATAACACAAACGCATGTATAAAGATGCTAAAGACATCTAAACAGTGTGCCATCAATAAGGCAAGCAATCACTTGTGACCTTGCAGCAAATGTAAGCTTTGCTGTCTTTACATTTACATTTAGTCATTTTGCAGAAGCTTTTATCCAAAGCAACTTACATTAGGGCAGGGATTCCGAGCTGCCACCAGGGAAAAATGCGAGAGGAAAAATGTAATGGCGGTCTGTTTTTTTTTTATGGGATTTTTCCATACAATAAAAAACATGAACAGTAAACATTTTCTTTGTAATCGCTTTTATTTTAAATAAAAACTATAATTTATTAGTTTTCGATGGAAACTTAGAAGACAGATAATGTCTTCAACGCACTGTTCTTATTTTATGTACTGCAGGCTATGCGTGCCAACTCGTTTCATTCATTCCATAATATATATTATAAATATGCTTAACTGGCTGATGGTGGGACGCATTTGAATTCGTGACGGGCTGCGATAGAGATGATGCTGCTGCTAGCTCCATGGCCATTTAATAGGCCTAGCCTATTACGCGGCTGAAAATAACCGTGCTTTCTGTAACTGAGCCTGTGTCTGTCACTCGTCCTCTTAAAAGTGGAAGCTTGTGCGTAGCTTTGTTGCATTATACAGTATTGAAACTTTGTTGATGTTCTTTGTTCATGACTCTTTATATGGCGATAAAAGACAGCTTTGTTGCGGTTTTTTTTAAAGTGGGGATTGGGGGTCCGCCAACCCGGTTGGGACATAGAAGGGGGTGCGCAGGAAAAAAGTTTGGGAACCACTGCATTAGGGGAACACAAAGCAAATCTTCTTAAAGAGGCAAACAAGACACAGGAAGTGCTGGTAATACCAAGTTTCAGGCTTGTCAAGTAGCATCGAAAGATATTCGTTTTCTGCTGTCACTTGAAAACTGTCAGGGATTCAGCATTCTAGATAGGGGAGAGAGGATCATTCAAGGGATGGTGAGCCTCTCTGTCAAGGTACCATGAAGCATCGCTCACTAGTGGATCTCAGACTTCTGGAGGGGATGTAGATTTTTATTAGTGAGTGGAAGTAGGAGGGTGCTGAGCTTGTGACTGTTCTAAATGCAAGCATCAATGTCCTGAACTTGATGCTAGCCACAACCGGTAGCCAGTGCAAGGAGATAAAGAGAGGTGTGACATGGGCTCTTTTCGGCTTATAAAAGACCAGTTGTGCCACTGTATTCTGAATCATTTGTAGAGGTTTGATTGTGCTTGATGGAAGTCCAGCCAGAAGAGCACTGCAGCAGTCCAGCCTAGAAATGACAAGGGTCTGGACAAGAAGTTGTGCAATGTGTCTATAAGAAAGGGCCTGATTTTCCTGATGTTTTGCAATGTAAATCTGCAAGAACGAGCAGTCTTTGCAATGTGGTCTTTGAAGATCTGCTGTCTTTATTTGACAGAACACAGGCTCAGGCATCACAGGCGCTTCACTTACCCAAAATAGATGAATGCTATAGGTCTGCACACACAGTCACACCTCATTTAACAGCTATCAGACAAAAACATCTCAAATTAGCCTTTCCTACATAAAAACACTGACTTGCTATGTTACAACACGTACATCAAGATAAACAATATTTATTGTGTAAATAAGAACACATCTGGCAGCACTGGAAATAGTTTGCCTTTCTGGACGTAATACATTAAAATAACTTAAAGCTGTAGTCTGTAACTTTTGATGCTCTAGCTAAAAAACAAAAAAAAGTTACGGACTGCAGCTCTGATTGGTTGTTTCTTACTGCTCCCGGTAAGAAACAACCAATCAGAGCTGCGGTCTGTAACTTTTTTTTGTGTTCAAAGTATGCAAAATGTATATAATAAGCGAGTACACCATGAATCCATTTTCCAAACCATGTTTTTGGCCTGTCCTGAATCACTAGGGTACACCTATAATAAGTGTTTATATTCAGACTATTTCGATTGCTTCAGGGGTACCGCGGCCAAGTAACCCAGTAACTTTGTGATTCTTCATAGACATAAACAGAGAGAAGTATCTCTGGCTACAATGTCTTTCCGCAACACGCAAGCAGTTCTGTTTATTAACCGCTAGAGCGTCAAAAGTTACCGACTACAGCTTTCAATCTTTCAAAAGTTTTTTTTAGCTTGACAAATATTTTTTTTTTTTTTTTTTTTTTTTGAAATTGAAAACTTGCACATTAACAAAAGACAACAACATTAAAGGGGGGAGGGGGTGAAATGCTATTTCATGCATACTGAGTTTTTTACACTGTTAAAGAGTTGGATTCCCATGCTAAACATGGACAAAGTTTCAAAAATTTACTTGTTTGTCACAAGTTTCGGAAAGTTTTTTTTCGAGTATGGCTCTGTGTGACGTTAGATGAAGCGGAATTTCCTTATATGGGTCCTAAGGGCACGTCTGCCGGAAGAGTGCGCGCTCCCATATAGCAGAGCACTGAGAGGCTGAGCACAGACATTCACTGATCAGAGCGAGAGCGTCGCGAAAAGTCACAAAATAAGTGTGTTTTTGGTTGCCAGGGCAAGACAACCCTGCACAGATTACCAAAAGAGAAACAGCATTAAGGGACCAGTGGATGGAGTTTATTTTTACAGAGCATCAATGGAGTTCCCTGCATTTCGAAGATGCTTGTTTTACAAACAAGGCCCAGTTTGACGACGGATTTGCATATCGTTTATTTCTTAAGGATGATGCAATCCCAATGAAAAAGGGTCACGATCGTGTGTTGGAACCGCAGGCGGTGAGTAAAACTGCTTAAAATATCTCTGCCTCCTTGTTAGTGCATCCGCCTCCCATGCCGGAGACCCAGGTTCGAGCCCCGATCGGAGCGAGTCTTGCTGCTGCTGCTCTCGTTCAGTTTCAGCCTCGGGCTCTGTTTTTCGATCATAAATAAATGGCTGAATCTGACTGTTAGCCATGGTTTGTTTTGGATGATGTTTTTTTGTCCTCATGGTAATGTCACAACTTCCAAACACCCTCAACGCCAAAGTCTACTGGCACTCGTGATTCTTTAGCTTAGCCCACACGTCACGCCTCCAGCCGGTCGTGTTTTTCCGGGAAAAATCGATACAGACTACCTTTCTCTTATGAATATAATAAAACTAAAGACTTTTTGGAGTTATGAAGGATGCAGTACTACCCTATAGGTACTCAAGATTAACAGGATATTAAGAGCATTTCACCCCCCCTTTAACATGTCAACATCACCTATTTGGTGTTTGGGGTGAAACGTGCCTCGCTCAGACACAATGCAGTAACAACAGAAACAGAATGGACACTTCCTAAACATCTGCAGAAGAAAATTGCTTTTATTCCACGTTTCATTTAATTACTGATATGGGTATCCTTCTGAATCGTCCCAATGTTAAATTACATTTAATATTTTTTTTGCAAAGAGCAAACACACTACCTGTGAATAAACACTGTTACTCATTCCACATTTTACATACTTAAAGGCAGGGATGCCCATTATATAAATATACTGGCCAGTGGCAGACCATGGCCAATATTTAGTTCCATCCCTTACAGAAAAACCACAAGAATTTCACATTTCTGTAAGGGATACTATTTTATTTAAATAAATAAAGGAAAAACACAAAACTTTTAAATAAACTATATTCAATTAATATTATAAATGTTATAAATTACATTTTCTAAAGAATGTATTAATTTACGTTACAAGTATGGATGCACCGATCATGATTTTTCATGGCCGATTCCGATACCGATTTCCGATTTATTTTTTTTATCTTTTAAGCAACAAACAAGAAAGAAGGAAAGTGTGCATAAACAGATTACATTCAGCATTTACACATTTAGGTTAGGTTAGATGTTTTACATTCAAACATACAAACACCAACAATCACGGACCAGGGAGAACTCAACAGAACGGGTATTTAAACAATCAGGAGGTGATGAGGGAACTGGAAACAGGTGGGAAGAATCAAATAAACAAAACTAGGAGGAAGGTGACCAAAAAAGGAAACAGAAAGTTCATGAACGTGACACACGGTCTACCCGTGTTCAAGGCACGGACCGGTACAGTATAAGCTCGTGCAGCTTCAGTGCGCAGGAAAGGCTCTTATTTGTGCGTCAGTACACCAACGGCTGATCGCTTCCTGCTATCTGTGCCTCAGACATGAAGCTTTGCATTTCCAGTACTGATCGGCTGCCCGTGTCCTGCACACAGATTTCGAAATACTCTTCCACACGAATGACAAAGCGAACGATTACAATGTATTCTGTGCACGCGAGCGAACTTCCGGAAAAATCGGCTGGAAAAAAGACCGCGTATTTTAAGCAAAAACCGGCCGGTTCCGATTTATGGCCGGTCAACCGGTGCATCCCTAGTTACAAGCATTTATAAAGATTAACTTTAAGATTAATTTTAAGGTGGGATCATTGGGAGTTTTGGCCACTATTAAGCCACCAATGATCACCCCAAACATCCAGTCCACTCTGACTGGCCTATATATCCCTCCGATGGCATGATGGAAGTACTATAAAACTAAGCCAACAGTTTTTGCATTAAACCTTGAATAACTTTAAAAGTGGACATTGATGATAAAAATCTCGAAAGCTATTACATGGTGGTCAGGCCACAATGAATCATAGATAGTATGCAAATGTATAATAAGGTTTGTTCACATTTACCCAATGCTTGGTGAAAAATTTGAGCAAAATCTATTCATTTCAACACAGGTTGGGGGTTTTGCATGAAATTTTTGTGCCAAAAAACAGAGAGCTAATTGTATTGAAAGAGACTTTTGTGTAAGTGTTGCTTAATACATTGGTATACTAATCCCAATTAAATTTAGCTGAAATATTGTTCATATGATTGCACCTTCAAAGAGCTCTAATGAAGACAAATAACCCCAAAACATAGAAGATAAACAAAAGAACAAATAAGACCTCTTCCCGAGGCAGCTCGCTCTCTTTAAGGTGTATGACACAGTGATGTAAATATAGTTTATTGGAGCCTGTGCCATGTCGTGGCGGATGTGGACAGGTTCTGTCAGGCATGGCCTGTTCTGTGTCTGGCACTTTCTGAGCGTCAGAACCACAATGTATGTCAGCATTGGACTCCCAAGGGGTGAGGCTGCAGAGTGCTGAATGGTGCTGTTTGTGAGACTGGATGGGTGGGATTGGAGTGTGAAAGTGTGTGTGCTCAAGGCTGTGTGGTGGCGTGGACTCTTGCTGAGCTTGCGTCCCCCACTGTGCCTGACAGCGGTAGCTCAAAACATGCCAGCCTGATGGGGGAAAACAGAGAGCTGAAAAAGCACAGAAAGCTAAAACCAGAGAGGGAACAAGTGAAGTGAATAAAAAATATCTAGCCCTTTTTGCTGGCAAAGTGAAATGTTTCATAAAGAGATTGTACTGCATTGTTAGGCACTACATAAGCAGCTATGTAAAAAACATCTATGACAATGGCATAACATATGATCTGAGAAGTGCGGAACAGGCTGGTGAGCACTTTGTTTTCATCACAAAGACTAGCCATCCTCTCACCCATCCTGTTCTGCTGTTACGCCTCAGACATATTTAGCACCACCGGAAGGAAAGAAGAGCCAGCAGTATCATTTTCCAACCAGTGTGTAATTCAGAGACCCTTTTATGCATTCTGCTTTGCTTTACTCTTCCAGAGAGAGAGAGAGAGAGAGAGAGAGAGAGAGAGAGTCAGAGACAGAAAGGCAGAGACTTTATACCGAGAGCCCATCTGTCAGTCTCTTTTCTGAATATGTCCATATAATTCTATTTTATTACTCCCAAAAGGAAAATAGGATGAAAGAGGAAAAGAAAAAGGAAAATTAACTGAAAGGAAACCGGCGCAAGTGTGAAACCTCAATGAAATTAAAGAATGAGGTAAAGAGAGGAATGTTCGCTAATAAGTACTTGGGTAACGGACAACCTAAAGAGATGAAAGATAAGACATGGGTTAAAAAGAACACATGTACGTTGTCTAGCAGAATTTAACCTCAAAGTCACGGACAAGCTGTTAGCGCACATTATTAACTAACAAAAAAATATTTAAAAAAAATTAAAATAAATCTAGATGAAAACATTTTTAATGCCTGAAATTAAAACAGAAAATTCATGTTTATTTTTTTTTATTTGTAAGTTAAACAAACTATATTAAATAGATTATATACAGTATACACACACAGTGGTGGCCTAACCTATTACAATATTTTCACCAGCTAAAAAATGGTTTTAAGTCAGTTCTATCTTTTGTTGTAGTGTGTCAGCAGGAAAAATCAGTTTACATTTCAAACTTCTTGGAAATGTAGCCCGAGTTCTTCTGGATTAAAGCCTCGTTCACACCAAGAACGATAACTATAAAGGTAACTATAAAGATAACGATATTAGCGTCCACACCAGCGAACGATATCGTCTGTTTATTCTGAGCTCACGTGCGTCTGCCGCTTTAAATCCTCGAGCTCGTTATAGCAGGATGGATTCTGAATGGATGTCAATGTTTCTATCGTTCATCAGAAAATGAAAATCGTTCTGAAAGTGATTCCAACGATATCGTTTCTCTTTGCCTTTATCATTATAACTGGTGTGGACTCTGCTATTCTTTAATATTGAGAATGATTTTTAGAACTATATCTTTATCGCTATGTTCATAGTTATCGTGCTTGGTGTGAACGGGCCTTTAGTCTGTCTCAATTTCTGTTTCTTCATGTCATTCCAGACAGACTGGATGATTATTATGATGAGATCAGATCTCTGTGTGGAGCACTGGCTGTTGTCAGACTCCTTGTGCAAACAAAAATCTCTCTGGATTATTACAATTAACGGCAAAATGAATGTTTGGAAACTCATTTTTCCTACTGACACGCTACAGTAAAATATAGAAATAACTTTAAACAATTTTTAGCTGGTGAAAATACCGTTTTAATTGTTCTAATAATTTTGGGCACCACTGTGTGTGTGCTCCCAACATGATGTGGTCTTGAATGACAAAAGACTTTTAACAAAATAAAAAATGGCCGCGAGGAATCCCCCTCCATTTAAGTGAAATTCCACCAGCGGCACATTCTCCTGAAGGGAAATACATTTGCATTTTCATAAGGACTCGATAGTCATCCAACCGACACAATGATGAAGCTTTTATCTGCAAATGGAGAGGGAATGGAGAAGCGAAACAGATAACGTGACGGGAGGAATGAGACTATTTAAACTTACACAGAGGGACTGTCTGCGTGACAAAACTGTGATAAGGGGAATACGTTGAGAAACTGGAGTAGATTTCAGCCATTTCCGTGCAAAATAACAATGGGTCAAATAATACGTGAAATAAGATTTCACAGTTGACGATGGAAACCCATGTTTGACACAACGCAAAGAGAAAATAATCCATATAAAAACGCTTTGTGAGGAATTCAAGTGCGAAAACCACGTACACGCGGATCACAAGATAAAGAAACCATTGGAAAGAGTGAGTGCACAGGCCACAGGGTTGCCAGGTTTACAGAACAAAACCCGCCCAATTGCTGCTCAAACCTAGCCCAAAATCAGGTTTTTGGTGGTGGGTATAGGTTGGGTAGCTCCCCATTAAAAATCATGTTCTGGGGGGTAAACTACACGTTTTTTGATGGGGATCCCAGGTAAAATTAAAATCTCGGGCTAAATATCGCATTATTGGTGTCGCTTCATTAGGCCTATTCGCGGACATGAAAAAAAGCCCGCAGAAACATTATTTACCTGACCAGGCCTTGACTTTTGTTCTATTATTAATATAAAATAAGAAATAATTATTATACACAGTTTAACAAAAAAATAATAATAATAATAAATAAATAAAAAAAAAAAATATATATATATATATATATATATATATATATATATATATATTATACCTGAATTGTTTTAAATGAGTAGAAATAAATTCAGTTGAAAATTAGAGAATGTTTATTATTGTTCTCAAGTAGCTTGTGCAGACCAGTCATATGTTTCACTAGGTTGAAGAAATATTTTAAAGTGAAAGTTCTTATAATTTTGGCCACCACTGTGTGTGTGTGTGTGTGTGTGTGTGTGTGGGTGTATAGATAGATAGATAAATAAATGTAAAACTACAAATTACACTGAAAAGACAAATTAGTAATAAATAAAATGAAGTTAAAATATATATTAAATGGTTTTTAATTTACTTTATTAATTCAATTTTTTCAAAATTCAAAACTTTAATAAGACTGGTGCCCTGGTGCTTATGCAGTGATTCCAGTTTCGAGCCTGGTTCATAACATTTCCAATCCTTCACATCATTTCCTGTCCTCTCTGCCCTGAAACATACCAAAAGACCAAGATGAAAATTGTAAAAAATCAAATGAAAGCTCAGAGAAACAGCATCACCAGCTGTCCTAAGATAACCAGACTCCGGTAGTGACTAGTCTGTCTGTTCAGAGAGACAGATAAATGGCCACTGTCACAATGGTGCAGCCTCCCTCCACCCCTTATGACAGCGCATCCGTCAGTCTCACAGAGACCAGCATCAAATTATCCAAATTAAAACGGGCTTTAAGCGGCATCTGGCCCCATCCCTAAGGAACCCAAAACAGCTGAGCTCAAAGCAGACTTTGAAAAAGATGCAATGTCCCCCTCGTATAAAAACAAAGACCACATCACATGGTACGATGCCAGCCGAAATGAATCAGGGTTACAGGTCAAATAGGTTCATATGGCTCATTCAGATCAGTTTGTACTATATTATGGTGGTCTATATCAGGGCTATCAATGTATAACTGGTCCAAGATCACAACATATGCAGGAAATCAGGACTGAAAGCATAAATAGGCATTTTTGTGCTCATTTCCCTTTTAAATAATAGTGCACACTTAAGTATAGGCCTACATAAGGTGACAACAGTAACCATAATAACAATGTTTTTTTTTTTTTTTACACAGAACATAGTCATTATCTCTTTTCAAAGAAGAATGTGCATAGATAGACAGTTAGGTAGATAGATAAATAGTCTACAAAGTTTCTCAGCACATCAAAAATCTTTACATATTTTCAAAACAAGTTCCCCTTATTTTATTTGAAGACAAGCCTTTTCTCATTAATAATGAATAACTTACATTTGAAAGGGCCCCTACCTCACTGAAACAGCTGGCTCCCAACATGATGGGGTCTTGAATGACAAAAGACTTTTAACAAAGTAAAAAATGACCGCGAGGAATCCCCCTCCATCTCAGTGAAATTCCACCAGCGGCACATTCTCCTGAAGGGAAATACATTTGCATTTCCATAAGGACTCGATAGGCATCCAGTCGACACAATGATGAAGCTTATATCTGCAAATGGAGAGGCGAAACAGATAACGTGACGGGAGGAATGAGACTATTTAAACTTACACAGAGGGACTGTCTGCCTGACAAAACTGTGATAAGCGGAATACGTTGAGAAACTGGAGTAGATTTCAGCCATTTCCGTGTAAAATAACAATGGGTCAAATAATACGTGAAATAAGATTTCACAGTTGACGATGGGAACCGATGTTTGACACAAACACAACGCATGGAAGAAAATAATCCACATCTAGACGTTTTGTGAGGAAATCAAGTGCGCGAGCAAAGCGTCGAACGAAAACCACGTACGCGCGCGATCGCATGATGAAGAAACCGTTGGAAAGAGCGAGTGCACAGGCCTCAGGGTTGCCAGGTTTACACAACAAAACCCGCCAAATTGCTGCTCAAACCTAGCCCAAAATTAGGCCAATCACGTTTTTGGTTGTGGGGTTTGGTGGCGGGTATAGGTTGAGTAGTTCCCCGTAAAAATCGCGTTCTTGGGGGTAAAATACACGATTTTCGGCGGGGATCCCGGGTAAAATTAAAATATCGTGCTAAATATCGCATTATTGGTCTCCCTTCTTTAGGCCAACATTATTAAAGCAGCCTACTTGCCAACACTGACAGGCCTTCACTTTTGTTCCATTATTAATTATTATTTAATTATTATACAGTTTAACTATATATATATATATATATATATATATATATATATATATATATATATATGAATCGAGGCCACATTTTTAGAACAATTCCTAAAATGTGCTTGTTGCATGACTGTCACCTTTAGTGGAAGTTCTGGTATCCCACCATTCAAATGAACTTAAAATAACCTTTCTGTCGAGAAAAGAAAGTGGAAATCAATGTGTGATGTTAAACCAAATGGAGGACTTCCATTGTATAGAGCTACAGAAGGAATAGCTGTCATACTGGATATTCTCATAAGTGGACTGTACAGACACAGTGGACTGTACAGACACATTCTAGACTTGTTTTCTGCATAATTTACAGTGACTTTGCAGTGTCTTAATGGTGAGCAATCCTTTGGCACATGCTTGTCATGTAAGGTGATTTACAGTACAGTCATTAGAAACATTTTCCCTGGAGCAACATGACGTTGAATTCTTTGTCTGACGTGAACACAAAGAGCCATTAGTAACTCAGGTCATTAGTCACTCCTACCTACCTACCTGGATTAAAGCCATACACACTTTTTTTTCTCTCATTCTGTTCTCAGCGCACAGAAAAACACATATACACATAGCATAAAAGCCTTTATGTCAAGGTGTTCTGCAGTCATGTTTGCACAGCTGTTTGCCAGTCTGTTGTGGCAACTAAAGGCTTTTTTTTTTTTTTTTTGCATGATGTTGGAGTGTATTCTCCTGTATACATTGACTGAGTAACCTGAGCAGTTCAACAAGGACATTTTTAATGGTGATGTGAACTGATTTGTTACAGTCCTGAAATTAAACAAGTAATGTTTTTGGAATTTTTATACACTTGGTTCTTTTTTTTATGTAAAACAACAAACAAGTAAATTAATAACGCCGATTTTGGTCATGGTCATGTGGCTGTGGGCATACTGTATCAGCATAGTCAACATTCTTATTTTTAGGCTTTGCTGCCATCGTCTGGCAGCACAGACGAATAACAACAGCACCAGAGACTATGCGAATAACATTTTTATCTACACAATACCGTTTCGATTAGGTAATAATAATAATAACAACAATAAATATAACAATAATAATTGTTAATACATTTTTAATAAATGTGTAGGACTTCTATTTTAAATCTAAATTCTATTCCATAAAGAAACCTGAAAAAAATATGATTATTATTAAAAATATTCATATTATAATGATTTCTGAGGAATCATGTGACACTGAAGACTGGAATCTGGAAACTGTAGCTATGTAGAAATATTTTCAAATATTAAAGTTATTTTAAATACTTGTAAAATATGTGTATTGGTGTATTCAAATATGTATTGATGTACTATATTCAAAGATTAAAGAAAATATATTACATCAGTGTTTGTTGGTCACAATAGTATCTTCATCTGATGTCAACAAATCCAGTTTAAATTTTTATTTTTGGTCTATTGAAACTCTAGCTTTTAAGAGACATTAGAGACAACATGGGTTTTTCCATTGTTTTTATTGACAGTTTGTACAAAAAGAGGTATGATAAAACACATAACCATCAAAGAATAGGCCACATTTACTGTAAAATCAACTAGACTTAGAAAAAAAAAAGAAGAAAAAAAGAAAAATGAATCGGGTATTGACATACAGTTTGTTAGTGTTGGTCATGTTAGACTGCGCAATACAGACACCACACATGACAATTGCTGAATATGCCATTAAACATGAAATGAAGATGAAATGATTAATCTAGAACACCGTGTTCAATATTTCTGTCAATCGGTTAGGCTCAGTTAATAGAATGTTCAAGTCTGTCCACTCAGTCCAATATTGACACCTAAATATTCCAACATCACTTTCTGAAAATGTTCATTTCTTCGTAATGCCATTAAAGTCTATGTGAGACCGTGAAGTGCATTTGTTGAATGCAAACTTAGAGCATAATGAATGCATGTTTGCAAGAGATCACTTTCTAACACAAGGGCATTACGACTTTAGATACGACACATCTATTTATGCACTAATTTTACTAATCCATCAATGAAAACTATTCTAATTACACTAAAACACCACGCCTGTTCTGCAAAAACAAATGCTTTTGTTTATCAACAATATCTAGCAAATTGCCGACTGAGATCACATTAGTTGTCTCGAGAGTCCAGCATTAATTGCATAATATCGGATGATGTTGTGTGTATTATGAGTTATGAAATCCAATGTGTGGTGATGAGCAGTATTCCAGAGCTTCATTAGCAGCATTACAGATATCGATGACTTTGAAACCAAAATGGACTTGAACTAGACAGAAAAGACATTGAAATGCATTAAGACGCAATTGCTTTAAAACACATTACTTCTGTTTATGAATGATGGATGCTGCCAAAACCATGTATTTTCTGCGGAAAAAAAAATAAAAAAAATAAAAGATACTTACAGGACAATTAGAGGCTCTGAATGGGATCTACTAACATTAGGCTTAACATGATTAAAATTAAATGATAATTTTAAGCCAACATGTTGGTAATGAACTGAAATGATGTGGGTAACTTCTAAATCACTAACATGAACAGTTTGAGATCCTTCATATCATGAGGGCGTGAAAGTACAGACAACAGTAATGTAAACAAACAAGCGAGATGAAAACACCTTGAAAAAAAAAAAAAAAAAAAAGATTTGTGACTCCTTTTCAAGCAACGAGTCTAGGGCCAGAATGAGGAGGATTTAAAGGATTAAAAAAAAATATATAAAATGCATAAAAAAAAAGGATAACATTCAACCTAATGAGTTTCGCAACATCCTTCTGCGATAAATCTATCAAACAAATGCAGACATTCAAATAATACTACTGCATAATCAGAGGACTTAAGTTATGAACACTGGATATTTGATATGCATACATACAGTATATACACATACAACAATATCCTTCACTAAAAGTTTAGTACACCGAACTGTACAAAAACTTCCAAAGGGAACGGTTCAGCAAAACACTGTCTTGCTTACATAGTAATACTATATCTTACAATACAAGATCAAAATTGTTCCAGAAAAAAAAAAAAAAAAAGAGTTTTGCGCAAGCCTAGATAGGCCACAAAGTGCATAAACGGTCAGTCAGAAGCCACTGTTAAGAGGAATCTGTAGGGTGGGCACAATTCTGCAGCTTGTATTCCCACTCAATAGTGGAAAAATGACTATTGCCTTACGACGAATAATAGCGTCATGACGTGGCATGTTGTTTGTAGGCAACATGCTCAGGGATAGCATTAGCCACTACCATTTAGCCATCAGTAAATTCATCTCTGGCTCTCTCCGACACCTGGGATTCAAGTAGAGGCTTTGCAGCAGTGAACGGTGGCGATAAACTCGAGAACGCTCCATCTCAGTTCAAATAGGCCCAGTGACACAAGCAGGACAAAATCTCCCAATTCAAAAACACCACCCCAAAGTATGTACTATACTTGATATTAGGACAACGGTATGATATAAAACACACACAAAATGAGTATGGTTAAACTGAACACGAACCTAACGAGGAAACACTTCAGTTTGAAGCACATGAGGGGCCACCGATCATGTGACCGCCAATTCAACGACAGCAAATGGACATTTGTGCGCAGACAACCATCTGCCAGTTTGGAAAGAGTGGAAGGTGACCTTTAGAGGAGAATGCTTGGAGTAACAAACTCTGGAAAGGCAGAACGTCATCCTTTATGAAATGGTGAAATAAGGAAAACATCCTTTACAGTAGTACAGTACTTTACAGTATAATATGCCACATTTGAAAAACACTTTCTTGTGCTGCTTTTCTTTTCCTTAAAATACCTTGTTATTTCAGATCTTGATGTTTTTTTTTTTTTTGAAAGAGCTTTTTTCCCCCAGCTAATTCAGGCTTTTGTTTTTCTTCAAGCATTCTCCTCTTTGATTGTCCTCTCAAAACTGACTTTTCGTAAAACATTTTGAAAGAAATGGACAGACATCTTTAGCGTATCTGTTCACCATCGCTCATACTTTTTTTGAAACACTCTCCGGTCTGACAGGCTCAAATCCCTCTTTCTCTCGGAGACTATAGTCCCCTTTGGGGGTCTGGGTTGACAATGCGTTTCTAGGATTTGTTCTACTTCCTTTGGTCTAAGCACTGGGACAAACTTCTCTCTCGGTCTCCATCTAGCTTTAGCTTTCTCACCCTGTTCGTCTCTCTCCCTCTCTTTCCTGTTCTCTCTCCGTCTGTTAACCACTGAGCAGGTAGACCACCAGCTCATAGGTGCACATCATTATAGCAGTATTAGGGATCTGTCGGACCAGATGAGTAGTGAGGCCTCGGTACAGTGCTCTGTAACCCTCCTCCCGGAACACCATATTTAGAGTTTGGAAGAACGAACGATACTTGCTGCCCTCCTCACGTAGTCTGGTACGAATAACCTCTGTCATGGAAGAGAGAAAGAGAAAGAGAGAGAAAGCAAGTTAACAAAAATTATTTATTTGTCAGAGAAACACAATTTGGAAGATGACTTACAGTACAGTGGCATCTAAAAGTCTATCACAAAGAAAAAACTAAAATTCTGCATTTTTAATTTAACACATACCCTTTCATCCTATATATATTTTTTTTTTTTGGAAAATTCAACTGAAAAATACATTGATACTATTATTTGCACAGAATTCTATACAAATGTATAAATTTACAAATCGGGACTTCGAGGAAATTAATGGATTGTGATTCCCACAGACTTCCTGTCACATGCTCATTGTGTTTTGAGTTCTTTCTTCATTGCTTTCATCCCTGTGACCTAGTTTCCATGATTTGCCTTGATTAGTTCATTTCTGTTCACCTGTGTCTTGTTTAGCTAGTCATTAGTCCTGCTTTTGCTTTTGTATAAATTCTCCCCATTTCTGTTCAGTCCTTTGTCTGTGATTATTGTTGTTAAATTATTTTTTATATTCTTTTTTTTGCTGTGTTCAAATCTACCCCTTGTTTGTCTGTGGATTTATGGTTCAAGACTGATTGATGGAAGTCTCCTTGATCATGAGCTCATTTCAGCAAAGATACACTTGACACTTACACTCTATTTGTGGCGGACATAAATACAAATTAATTTTCTGCCAGCAGGAGGCGCTTTTAGAGCAGGAGAGGTAGCGGTAAAGCCTGTACACAAAGCAGCGCTTCTCTCACACACTCTGCTTGATCAGGAATTACATGCAAGATGAAAGAAGGACATCAAAAAGTCGTTTTCCTTTGAAAATACAGTTAAATAAAAACACCAGCACCGGGCTTCGTTTTTGAAACCTGCAGTGCAAATGTTTATTAGACGAAGTCAAAGCCTTTTGGAAAATCTGTATGTGGTGGTCAGTTTTGATATAGTGGTGGGCCGCCACAAATAAATGTATGGAAAATACTGGATTGAAGACTGTTTGATTATGTGACTTTGTCAGAGGTTTAATAGACACATACAAATCGCTGTTATTATGAAATAAGATCCTGTGGGTGTTTTAATCGAGATAGCAATCTTTTTACGATTCATCGTGCAGCTTTACTACAAAATAACCAACTTCCAAATAAGCTGACTAAATAAACAAGCCAAATACAAACCAAAAATGACAAAAAAAAATTATTATTAAAAAGACAAGAAGAAAAAAAAAATTAAATGAGTAGTACTCACCGTGAGGATAAGCAATTGAGGTGGCGCAAGTCTTGGATGTGGCAGCAGCCAGCATCATTCCGACAAAGTCCGAAGCATCTTTTACAGATTCATCTTCATCATCCATGTTAGCGTTGGCCTTGGACTCAATGAGTTTGCGTTTAATGCTTTCATAGATGACAAAGTGGATGACAGTCTCTGAAATGCCAGCATAAGAAGCAGACATGCCCCTGTAGAATCCCCGTAACCCATCTGACTGATAGACCCGCCGCACACACTCAAATGCACTCATACGCCGTTCTCCACGGTTCCTGGGGAAAGACAAACACGTATGGTAAATGCCAGAAATCTGGTTATAATATTCCCACCTTCAATGTCCCCTAAAATATATAATGCTTTAAATGATCATGTAACACTGAACACTGGAGTAATGGCTTTTAAAATTCTGCACTGCCATCACAAGATATAAGACATTTAATTAGAAAACATTCATTTTAAATTATATTTATATTTCACAATGTTTTTATTTTGTATTTTTTATACTGTATTTTTGACAAGCCTTTATGAGCCTTATAAACTTTTTTTTTTAATTATCATGACAAAAATCTTACCAATTCTAAACTTTTGAATGATAGTGTACAGCGTATATTATTACCTGGCATCGAGCTGCAAACGAGTCTTTATAAGCCAGATCGGGTTGGTTGCTGTAATGGCAGTGAACCCTGTGAAAAAGAGGTGTTTCAGATTAGGCTTGGAAGTGATATTGTCAGAATAACTCAAAGCACAGGATATTCAGCAGGTCTAATGACTCTAAAACAGACAAACTTTCCCTAAAGAAACTCCACACTTCAGAGAAGTGCCGTGGACATCTGTAAAATATGCTTATGGCCTGTAATCTGAATCTTTTTCGGTATATCATACCAATCTCAAACACCAACAGTGTGATATTGACTACATGTTCTCTTCAGGAATGCCCAGCATCATTAACAGCGATTACTATCGAATGTCAGAAATACCATTACAGATCCACTAGGCACTTGGCACTATTTTCAGGCAAGAGCCATAAACACATCTTAGAGTGGCCACAGCAGTAAATAAGGCCTTTTAACTAAAGCATTAAGCATCTTCTCATCTATAACAGGCTCTGAAACCAATGTAGATTTACTTAAATATTTAATCCTATCATCACTCAATTAAACAGTATTTTATGGATTGAGTAGAAGCTACATTTTAATAATAAAATATCTTTAGAAAAGAGTTAAAAGAACCACTATTCAGTTACAAAACAGCAGTCAAATCATTATGTTATTTACGTTAGACAAATGATTGTTTTTCACAGCATGGGCAATGAATTATACCACCGCTGTGATTGTTGAAATGCATGCCATGCGAGTACTATACTGGCAAGACGGTGTGACATTACAAATTATTAGTAAACTACATTAGCACAACAATGGATGAATTTATTCTATGTTTGCTGCTAAGGTATGTGTATGCAAATTAAGATTACAAGCGCGTTTTAAGAGATTTAAAGTAATAGCTCAACTAAAAATGAACACAATTTAAATCACCCACAGGCCATTAAGATACAGAAGAATAAGATTTTTATGGGAATGGATTTGGAGAAATTTAGCGTTACATCACTCGTTCACAAATGGATTCTCTGTGGTGAATGTGTGCCATCAGAATGAGAGTTCAAACAGCTGATAAAAAGATTAGGGATGGGCGTTTTCCGCAAATATCACAGTCGAATATTTGAGCTCACAAGTTTAATGAGACAGACGTTATTTTTCAGCAACATTTATTGTTTCCGTCATTTTGAACAAGCTTACACACAATAAGCTTGAACATTACACATCGTGTTTTGTAACTGAAAACCTTTAACAATGTGTGCAAACAAACAAAAGTATAGATTAAAAGCAAAAAAAAAAAAAAAAAGTTAACAAAAAAAAAAAAAACATTAAGTAGCCTGCAGCAATTAGGCTATTGTAGAACGCAGCCTACACTTAACTTTGAAACTTTTAAACAGTTTTTACTTTTTTCTATTGTTTTACATGTTCTTGTTGAGAAACACAGGCATGTAAACATGATCGGGGGAAAGTTGGCTCCTTAGTCTGTTAACAATAAGGCTGGCCGCGGAGAAAACGCATTCTGACGGCACAGGCGTTGTCGGGACTCACAAATAACGGTGTGCTAAGCGAATAAGTTTTGTGAAGCGCTTCGCGTTTTCGGTTCACCAATGGGATCCTTTTCTGGTGGAATACATGGCTCCAGCAAGAACTGTTCTCACTCGTCTCAGCTGGACTCTCTGTAATCATCACTGAAGAACTGGCTCAGCCTTTTCCCACGAGTGGGCATTACATCCTCTTCATCGTTGGTGATGGCGGCCGCATCCTCACTACTCACATCAAAGAAAATGTTCTAATAATGTTCAAAAAAGTTTAGTTTTTTCTTACTTCTCTCATGTTTTCATCGAGAAACCTGAGATGTTTGTGCCGAGGGTCTAGAGCAGACGCGAGAAGAGGAGTTTTCACTGCATTCTCCAAGTTAGCGGTGTTTATTCGTTGCTTGAGAGATGCCGCAACAATGTTCTTGAATTCAGTCACTTTCTGTGATTCTCCACGGCATATTTGAAGTACTGTAGAATAATGCAGTTCTTATGGGCCGTTCACATATTGCGTCTTTTGCACGCTCAAGTTCGTTATTTTCAATGTAGGCGCGTTGTATGTGCGCTCATAATGGAAGCGAGGCGGTCGCGATGCGCACGCGGTGCGACGCACTCGTTTTTTCCAGACGCGTCCGCACCGCATCAAGTTAAAAACATCTCAACTTTTCAGAATGCCGCAAGCACACCACAGGTCATGTGACAAGAACTAACCATTCAGCTTCATCCTTTCCCGTAACAACGTTGAAAGCTCAGCCAAGATGAAGGATGCTGTATATGGATTGCCATTTTGAAATAAATTTAGTAGCAGAGCTACTGAAAGCGATTTTTTGTGCTGCAATTCCATTTATCCTTTGCGTGGATAAAAATTTGTTTTTATTGTGAACCTTTTTTTTTCTGGCGAAATTCGAATATCATTTTTATTTATCGAATAATTAGAGCAGAACGAATATTCGGTATTCTCGATTATCCGTGCACATCCCTAAAAAACATCCCAATAATCCACAAGTAATCCAACATGACTTCTGTCCATCAATTAACATCTTGTAAACAGAGACATATTTGTTTACTTTTGATAATGGTGCTTGATTTGTGCATATTTCTCTCCTGATTCAGACTAGATGACTTTTTCACTGGAGAAAGCAATATCATGGATGGAGCACAACAAATAATGGTTTGAAGTAAAAATGTGTTTCTTACAAACATGCAGCTTTTCACTTCACAAGATGTTAAATAATGGACTGAGTTGTGTGGTTTACTTGTGGATTATTGCAATGTTTTTAATCAGCTGTTTGTACTAATTCTGACGGCACCCATTCACTGCAGAGGATTTATTAGTGAACAAGATTGAATGCTATATTTTTACAAATTTGTTCCAATGAAAACCTCCATCTTGGATGGCCTGAGGGTGAGTGAAATACAAATTTTTTTTTACAACTTTTTCATATTTGGGTGACCTACATCTATTATGTGTGCTAGCACTGTATTAAAAAGCATTAAAAGCAACAGCTAAATATTCTGCCTGATGTCGTTGGGAACAATTAGTTTATCTATTCAACTGCAGCAAAATGAAGCACAAAGCCTGTACTCTGTGTTGTGGGTGCACAAAATATCCCCAAACAAAAAACAAAAATAAAAGAGAGCATAAGACAATGGCAATTGGAGATGAAAATATTAATGTGCATTTCTAACAGTACACAGTGTACATAGTCAGTGTTTTCTTAGGCTAAACAAACCAAAAGAAGTCTACTGAGCTAGAGTAAAAGCTCTAGAGAGGGTGAGAGACTTAAGGCAACTGACTGGTGAAGGGAGGGGGGGATGACAGATCGGTACAAGAGAGTAAGAGAGAGAGAGAGAGAGAGAGAGTGTGTCTCTGACGAGTACTCACAGGGGAGGGGCAAAGCTCCTCTCCTCACAGCTGCAGGACGAAGCCTGCAGATATGGGGGGCAGAGCAGGCTGGCTCACAGACCCTCACGCAGGGTGAAAGCTACAGTAAAGGCCTAAAATAGACACAGGCTTTTCTGTACCACAGTCACAAGCAGGAGTCCACATGCCCCTCAGAGTCAAGTCAAACCCATGAGGGAGTGGAACACGACAATAAACCCTGCCCACCTCCCATTAAATCCCTCCCACCTCCCCAACCAAGCCCCGCCCACCAATTACATCAAACAATGACCTTTCCATCCCAAACATTTAAGAGAGTGCTTTCATTTTCCCTTCTTTTTGAATGGATAGACTGAGAAAGATGGTAGGAGAGTTAGAGAGAGACAGAGCAAGACAGAGCGAGATGAAAGTGAATTTTTGAGTTTTAAAGGACATCATTAGACCAGTGTTTTCATTTTAAATATAAAGCTGATCTTTCTCAAGTAACACTATTTCTCTTGATCATATCTGAGCTTCAGATCAATGCTGGGTCATATAAACAGCTACAAAATCAAACTAGGATCAAAGTTTATATCAACAATAACTTAAGGAGGGTCAGAGGCAGTGCATGTAAGAGTCCAATGCTAACCTTGTCATTTCTGTTGGCAAAATCACTGCTGACCACAATTTTGAAGTGGGTTACATTCTGGTAAGATTGCTATTTGAAAATAGTAATTGAACAAAATTAAATGTTAAATATGTTGGTGCATATTGCAGAGGATTTTTTTTTTCAACATAAAATGAATAATGTCTGAAATAACTAGCATTTAATCACAAATAGGATGGATGGATATATATATATATATATAAATATCTATCTATCTATCTATCTATCTATATTAGGATAACACCTTTTTAAAATTCAAAAATACAGTGAAAACAGCAGTATTGTAAAATATTACAATACAATATTAAATAATACTAAATTATTTTATTTTTTAACTTTGTATTTTAACATTAATATATATAGAATTTTGTAAATGCTAATTTAAGGTGAATTCTCAGCAACCATTAAACAGACTTCAGTGCCACATCCTTCAGAACAGTATTCAATATAATATGCAGATTTTGTGATTAAGAAATCTATCTTATTATTACAAATATTGAAAACATAAAATGCTGTGATCAACTGGAAATCTGTGAAAATGTAATTTTTGATCAGCTTAATGCATACCTTGTTGAATAAAATAATTTTAGAATGTTACGTTTATTTCTAATATCATTTGGTTTAACACTTTTCAAAAATGTAATGTTCAGGTTTTAAACTAAATTGATATTCAATACAGAGTTTGGACTTCTATGTGTTACTGCACCATTTGATTCTTCAGCGGCCTGAAGTGGTAAATAGAGGCCTTGCTTTGACTTTAATGATTTATATGATTCAGTCATAACCTAACCACAATGATGAACAATGTGTGGGCCATACATGAAAAAGCATTAGGTTGCATGGAACTGAGCTAGTGGCAACTGTAAACGGATGCTGCTACAAAGAGCCATTAAGAAAATGAAAAAAAAAAAAAAAAATTCACCTGTGCTTTGGAGAGAGTGGAACATGTAATGAATATTTCATAAGCCTGTTCCGTATTCGGATGCCAATTTTCCATTGAAAGCCTTCAGGGACCTATATTTAACCACTTTGTAACGCAAGGGCTATGTGTGCTGCAAGATGGAGTTTATCGGGCCGTGTGGTCCTCCTTATCTTACCTTCAGCACAGACAGAACATACTAGGAATGTTTATGTTGCGACAAATGCGCTTCTTGTCTCACAAAATAGCACAACCTACATATACTGCAATTGAATGACAAGGTTAGCATTCAGGATTGATATTAAATGAAAAAAAAAAAAGAAGTGCATGAAGTTTTTCACTGAATTTACCTTTACAGAGGGTTACAGGCTGGCAAGGGGGCCATGTGTCAAAACTGTGTAATCACAAGGAGGTTAAAAAAAAGAACTGCAAGCCAGCTACAGTGGCTACATTAATTTAAAGAAAAATCATCAATATTAATAATCATTATCATTAGGAGAATCATGATCATACCGGTGAGTAGAGACGTGACTACCTGAGCCGTCCCGATCCCGCCCGTGTCAGTCGCGAGGACCGCTGCCCACCGCGCATGGCACTCTACATGTTAGCGTAGCGCCCTGCTAGCGACCGCTACTACACACAGCACAGACAGCGTGTGAAGCCAGACTGTTTAGTAGCACACTGGCATGTAATGACTTATGTCCTCCAGCCCTCAAACGGTAGAAGGAAACAAAAAAGGAAAAAAAGAAACTGGGAAAGGAAAGCACAACCCAAACTTTGAGGACCTTTTTTGCAATACAGATAACAAGCTTTCAAGCAGATATAACATGCTTGAAAGTGAGTCTGTTTGTTTTAGAAATGCTCTAAAATTGATCGATTTATTTTATTAAATTTTAAATGTCTATTTTTCACTTTTCTTTCCGTGTAGTCTACTTTTTATAACTGAACTTTTGAACTGTTTGACAGACAAATATTCACTGTTAATAGGATTAGCTTCAAATACCGAATGTCTGAGAAAATGTTTATCCTGAAAGTCTTCAAATTGTGCTTTCGGTCTAAATGCTGTCATACCTTGAAAAAGGTAACCCAGAACACCATGGCTAAATTCTCCCATTTGTACTAGATGGTCACTAGGACAAAGCATTTTATCGTAAAAAAAGGCTGTCATAACTAAAAACAAAAGCGACTGACAAACATTGGTTATAAACACCCCAATGATGCAATCTCTGGTTTGTGCACACTAAGAGGTATCATTTTAGTTCAGTGTGTGAAATACAACAACAAAAAAAGCTAATGCAAACTTAAGTCAAAAATGCATTTACATGAAAGATGTAGCGGTGACTCTTACCTGCTAAACCAGCGGACAGCATGTGCACCTGTGTGGAGTCGGGATCAAAAACATTGTTCAGCTTCTCTTTGGCTGTGGAGTAGGCAGCAAAATAAATGGCTCTGTAGACAAAACAGGAATTAACAACATTAATTGGTTTTGATGTTCTGTTACATCTGACTAATGTATCGGAAGTAGAAGATAACAAAAATAAAAAAAAATAAAAAGATGTATTTATTTATAGCGAGAACATATGTTTTCACATGAATATATTTTTGGGTAGAGCTAGGCCTGAATGTACATTATTATCCCCCTCACTACACAGTTTATTAACAAAACAAGAAAAACTAACATTGTTTCTATGGTTATGTTATTTACATTAATAGCAAACAAAACAAAACCAGAAACAAAAAAACAAACAAAAAAAACAAAAAACAAAACAAACGAGACAAAACAAAACAAAAAAAACAATCATCATATCACAAATTCTGAATTAGCTACCAGATTTATTTTCCTAGACAGGGGAAAAAAAAAATTAACCAAGATTATTCCAATAAAAATTTCTGATGTAGGATTTAAGCCTTTCTCACTGAGAGTTTATTTTTTTTATTTTTTTCACTTTAATCTAGGTTACATAATTCTTGCACGTACACAACAAGGGCAAATTTTAAAGTCTCAGTGAGCAACCTGAAAACAAGCCAAGCAGCCATTTGTTTCCTGGAGAGATGCTTATAAACACATGCTTCCTCTCGCCTCTTCAAAATGACAACCAATCAGCATCCTTCCACACTTGACTGACAGCCAATCAGAACGCAGCCTAAATATCTGCCAATCCTGTGCGAGCATGATGCTGTATTACAGTGAGCGGCATAATTTGGCCATCTGAATGAAATAACGTGACCTTCACGGGAGGATGTTACATAATCGCAAATCAGATTCATCTAAAAACTGGAATTAATTATGGTTTACAATCTAAAGGGTATAGTTAACATCAGTATGTGAGCATAAGCAAATACCAAGCCTTATTCTTTACGTACGTCTGCATTTAATATTTACATAACGCAAACGGTCACGAGGCAGCCATTCCAGCTGTGATGGTAGAGGACACACAGGACGGGAATGCTGAGAAATACATGCACAGATGGAGACACACACACCTCCTGCAGCATAAAAAGGGTGCAAACACTGAAATACAGACATTTTAAGTGGCTTAGTTGCAACACCATCCCACATACCAATTTAAATGCGATTAAACTGCACAGACATAAATCTCAAGTGAATGAGGGCATGAGAGCTGCTAGTCTCTATAGCATATAGAGATGTGATCACAGTCAACAAACACTACTAGGCATAGTATCTTTACTTTTGTAAAATGCTGCATTCATAGTTCACTAGGTTTTGGGACATATTAATCGAGTGCTATAGATTAGTAGATTATAGAATCGAGCACTATAGGATCCACACTACAGCTGAGTTACAAGCTCTTAGCTGTCAAGAACTAAGTGAACAGTGTGACCGAAGGCCCATAGTCAGTTTAGTCTATAATAAGAGAGCGAAATGATCCAGTGTTGATGAAACACTTAGAGCAATGAGACATGACCAACGGGCCCCTTATGTAACAGTCTGAGGGGGAAAAACTATTTTTTTCTTTTCCATCTTGACTGCAGTGAGGAACTACAGAAAATCCCAACAGGAAACAGCGAGGACCACAAATCCAGAAACAAACGTTTATTGTTTCAAGGCTGAAACAAAAACAGCTGATAAGTCAAACACGTAAGTTTGTGACAGAAAATTAAAGTTCTAGCTAATAATTTCCAACGGATATGCTTGCAAACTCTCATTTCTATAATCTACTGCTATAATCTTTTTTTTTTTTTTTTTTTTACAGACACACACAGCAATAAAAAGCATGTAGCTAATAGAGATATATAGTTAGGTTCCAGAAGTAAAAATTATTTAATAACTTGAATAAATTAAACCTTAAAGACAGACTTACAAATGAGCTATGAGGTTGTTAACTAATGGCATTTGCTTTTGTTGAAACCATCAGTCCACATTATTTCAACTTGGCTTTTAAATAATCATATTTAACAGTGGAGTTCCAGTTAAAATACTATATTACTACATGTTTACAAATCAGAGAATCAAAACAAGCAAAAAGCTGAACAGAAACCCTTTAGCAACTGACATAATAGTCAAATTACTTAACACTTTCAAATTACTTAATTGTATATGCATATTTTGCAATAAACATAAAATATATCGTCTGTGTTTGTTTGTTTTTTGTCATTTGAAATGCTTCATGGGATTGGGCTCTTTCCATCATTAAATCTGTTAAGTACACAGTCTGGTCTTTTTAAAAACGTTTTTGGTTCAAATCCAACTTTGTAATGTTGGTTTGTGGATATTTTAAAATCCCTATTGGAAAAATAACTGAGGAAAATACTTTTGGCCACTGAAGTGGATGGGCACTGCTGCACTATATAGCATATGCGTTTTGTATCTGGGTCATACCTGGATGGAGCCACTCCCACCAAGTTGGGCCCCAGCCCCCTAAAGAGTGAGCGAGGACCTTCTTTCTCCAGTATTAACCTGGGAAAGAGAGAGAAAGTTAAAACAGAATATGTAAAAGGAGAAGAATCCACTGCAGTGCCTATGTGAAAGCACAGTGGATGCTAGCACCCTTGCATTATGACAATAGGTGCAAGATTTCACAATGCAATATGTTGCTACCATGACATTCATCATTTGCTTCACCATCTTCAGTAAGTTATCCAGACCAACTGAGGGGTTTAAGACACAGCAGGCAATTGAGAGAAACAATGCCTAGCTGTACCTTAATCAATGCTGTCTGCTGAGTGTAACTGCCCACACACAACCTTCTAAGTTGCGAGTAAATCACTCATATATGTGACTAAATATTTACCTGGGCGACTAAATTATGTCTAATATTAGCCAATGGCTAATAAGTTTTCAGATTTTACTCACCAGTGTGTGAGCTGGAGGCTAAGTTAAAGTTTAGCAGATATATTTTCACTCATCAAACACTCTCTGACCGAGCGCTTCAGAGTTTCACTCTCAGTCAAGTGATCTGGGATATTTTTCAGTTCATATGAATGGATGTGCAACGCGCCTGTATTTGATGTACCATTAACTCTAGTGTAAAGGCACACGACTCGCCGTAGCTTTGTCTCACACACACACAGAAAGAGAGAGACTGTTTTATTTATTTATATATATATTATTATATATTTTATATATATATATATATATATATATATATATAGAGCAGTCTGGCGAGTAAACTAAAAAAATTACTAGTCAATGGCAATTCAACTGGCAAGGTGTCCGTAGAGGGTTGACATGACTGTGTAAATTAAACAAACAAAAGTCATTTTTAAAAATAGACCTCTGAAAATGTAATTAAGACAAAGCAACAAAAAGGTTTCAAATCTGGAGGAAGGAGTTGTGCTGACAAGTATTATCCAAACTAGGTGAAAGTTGATGTTTTTCCTTCATAAATGGACATGCTCAGATGATTTTAGAAATTCCTCTTTCATAAGTTTGTTAAAAAATAAAAAGACCCTGCATCTGTAACTGATTTTCTCCTGACCTACTTTTCAAACTTCTTCCCTCGGATTCTGGAGTAATACAATAGGCATGAATAACACTGCTTGCCGGAGGCCAGAAAAGTGATTCCAATTCTGGAGACAGCAAGGCTACACCCAGAAACCATAGCATTGCAACATTCTGTCAGACTAGCAAAATACTACCAACTGTGGCATGTGGAGCACTCTCGCAGTTAGACTAGTCTCAAAGCGCCAAAAATTAGAAACAAACCAAATTCAGAACATAAAATGTTTGACACCTTCATCTATTCAATTCATGACCACAGGTTAATGTGAATGTCTGTCAAAAAGCCCTTCCCTTCATGGCGGGTCAGCAACCATTTTAGCAGAACATAAGATGATGCAGGTATTCTGGCCTTCAAAGTTACTTCATTATTCTGACACTCTTGTCTCTGTGGTCACTACACGTGGTTGTAATTTACAGTCAGCAAGAGAGACTGAGCAGAGATCAGTTTTGATTGCAAGTTCAATGACTACTGAAAACTGAACACTGTTGATCATAAAGATCATTTAAACGAGATGTTTTAGTGCTTATGGTACCAAGTATAATTTTCTATAGAAAATGTTGCAATGTTTTTACCAGTTTTCTGGTGTTGTTTTTGAAACATGACAACACTGGTTTATATGCCCTGGAGCGTGATGAAGCAGATTTTGCGAGGTTGGGTCTTGAAGTACTCACTTGAGACAGTGCAGAGGCCCAGGTGGGGACATGCGGGCCACACTGGCCCCATTCACAGTGCTGAGCTGGACCTCAGAGATGTAAAGAGTCACCGAAGAAGACTGCAGCCTCGTCTTCACCACCTCCAAAGGACATGTCAGTATTGCACCTACAGTGCCACCACAGCTAGAAACAGAAAGCAAATATTATTATCCTAATAATAAGTACCAGTTCATTTAAAATAAAACCACGGTACATTTTTCTAGATTTGTTGAACAGCAATTATTTGGAATACAAATCTAACATTGTATTTTTTTTCATGTTTGATCAATTTTATGTGTCCTTGCTGCATAAAGCATTGGTTTTAAAGCACAAAAAAAGACATTCTGGAGAGATGATGCAAATTAGTAATTTAATTGATTCAATAAATATCATAACCATTATACATAACTACATTTACACACCACTATGTTATTGACTTGTGAATGTATATGGGTCAAGTTTATCATGGATTTGCTTGTATGCATGTACACAGCAGTGGGGCGGGGAGCAGAAAAAAAGTGGGCCCAGCATGCAACAGGTCAAAGGTTATGTCTGGACAAAACCCACAATCACAAGAGGACAAAGACCTAAAACAACTTACCTGAAATAGTGAATAAACCACTAACTATTCCTCTAATCTTGATGGGTTTTCACTAATCAACTTTACAAATAAGATACCTACAATTATGCCACAAAATGTCAAAGTTCTGACATCTGTCAATCAAATTAATAAAGCTCCATAAGCAGATTCCCTGCTTTTATAATGTGCGCATAAAGTTGACAAAGACAGAACTGAATGCTGATTTCAGTAAACCTGCTGACCTCAGAATTGAATTCCTGTGTTCTAAACGTTTCTTGTTTTAGGGCCTATTTTTTGTGCCGCCTTTTAAAAGAACGACCCACATGCAGGGAGCAGCTGTGAACTTTGTCCCAGATATGAAGCCCTCTGGTTTGTTGCTGCTAAGGTTTACAGAATCACTCTCTCTTACTCTCTCTCTCTCTCTCTCTCTCTCTCTCTCTCTCTCTCCCTTTCTATGGTTGGCCAAGGTATGATCATGCAGACTTCACGAGCAAAACCCATTTACCACTCCTACTAAAATGGTCTGTGAGGCCTTTTAGAGAAATTCCACTAGATTTGTACTATTCACAGATACGTACGGAATGCTACTCTTTAAATAAAATAGTACATGCAGAGATTTGTTTTTTTTTAAAAAGGGGGAAGTAGTCCAGGAAAAAAAGAAAGAAGCTGCATTTAATTTCTTCTGAAATTCAAGATCAAATGGGTAAACGCAAATGTTTCACTAAAGTGAAGTCCCCTGGTCAATGATTAGTAGTTTTGAAGCCGCCACCAAAAAAAAAAAAATGAGTTTGAGTTTGGACTTGAGGTTTACACAGCAGTGTTCAAAGTGCTGAAACTCCCATGAGAAAGTAACAAAAAATCTTGGCTAAAGTAACCTGTCTCTTTTAAACAGGACCTGAACCAAAGTAGTCCACTCAAAAGTCATCTGTACAAACTGGCCTAGTGGGTCCCACACAAGTAACACTTGTGGTGATGTTCATGAACACAATGTGTACATTATATATTTTTTTGTTGCATTGTGCAATATTTTTATCTGGCAACTTAAAATGCATTTGTGTAAATAAGCAGTCAGCATGAAAAGGAGGTATTGATTATCTTTGTGACGAATCAAAAAAATTACGTGCACAAATCAAATTTAATAAACACTTCAATATAAAAATAATAATAATAATAATAATTGTCTATTTTGATTTCATGTTGACTTTAGGAATCAACTGACTATCAAATTCTTACAGCCACACAACTTTCACAACTGTCACATGATGGCCAAGAACAGATACTAGATGAACACTACTAGGAGTGGGGCTGCACGATTATGACAAAAATCATAACTGTTGATTATTCCCTTGTAACTGTAACTGCGATTATTAATTACGATTATCACAATTTACTCTAAATTATATATATACAACATTGTTTGATGCAACTGCATACTGTATTTTTACATGAAAATAAGCTGAAAACACTCTAACTGAAAAATGTTTAGTGCTTTTCTTTAGTATTAAGCCTCAAATGTCAACTATCCATCAGATTGGTTTCTTCTTTAAATAAAAAAAAAAATATATATATAAAAATAGCATATTAAAACTAAAATTAAAATAATGGGGAAAACCAATAAGATAAGAAAAGGAAAGAAAAAAAAAACATATTAAGCACGCAGAATAACATAACTGGACTTTGTACAATTAATTGTCGCTTTGGACTATTACGTAATTGCGGCATCCATAATTGTAATCCAGATAAAAAATGTGATAAATTTTGTAGCCCCAACTATGAGCCTAAACTACTTTTGTCAAAAAAATAAAAAAAATAAACTAATAAAATGTTTTTATGCTAAAGAGAAAAAGTGATAATGTACAGTAAAAATGTGTTTCCCCTACATGAATAAAAAACTTGAAATAATATTTGTAATTTAACAGCAGTCAATGTTATTTGACTCATATAAATAATGAAATATAGGTTTGCACCAACAAGCAAATCTCATTTCCAATGCTGAGTGATCATCTATCACACAACAATTGATTGGTTTATCTCTCTTTTCAGTGGCAGATGATCTGTTCTCTGCTCACAGTTAGCCTTATAACTCATCACCAGCTATTCTGATACGCCAACACTGTGTGACAAAACCCTTGTAACACAATGTTTTCATATGACCCTTGACGGGATTTTGCCCACGTTTTACTGTTATTATAAGCTTCTTGTTAGATCTCCCTCCAGGGTCGGAGTCATCAAATGACCTTCAGAGATATAAGCTTGGTAAAGAGAGATATACTGCCCTCATATCTCTGTTACATTACTGATTGTGAAAATTAGTGAGCCAGAGTAACCTTTGATTCAAAGAAAGAGGAAAAAAAAACAAGTCTGGATGGACCTCTGTAGAGTGCAAAAGAGCAGTCAGGGACATGTAAGAATGAGAATGGAGTCAAAAATAGCTGTACTACTACAGAGATTGCTGTCAAACATCCAGCGTCAAGCTGACAATTGAAACCACAGGCCTACAACATAGCTTCTGATTTGCAACAGGAAATGGTATTGCTTCAGGTTCACACTTAGCTTGAAGCCTCGAGTTTTTCCTGTCTTTCATCTGAAATCTGCATGGCAAAGAGCATGAGTGAAAGCATCAAAGCAACAAACATCAAATCAGAAAACGGCCATTACGGAGACTTCCAGTGGATTCTGTGACAACACCAGAGGCGATTCTGAATCTGTTGCATGACCTTGCATTCACAAATCAAGCATCGATCATCTGTAGCATGAAGACGCGATGACAGAAGCTAACTTAGCTAATTCACGACAATTTTGAATGAGCATCTACAGGACCTTTTATAACGGTCAACCTGTTTTCTGCAGTTGTGTCTGATATTACATTTTTAATTAAACCAAGCCAAACTATAACGGATAAATGTCAAAAAGAGAGGCATCGTGTTGACAGCTCTGATAGATCAGTCTGCCTCAGGCTTGCTACTCACCCTCCAGCAAACAGATGAACCAGGGTGTCCCTCTGACTCATCCTTTACCATTCTCCGCACCCACACCCAGGCCTGCAGTGCGAGCAAGAGCCGGACAGCTCCGCCGAACCCGCTGTGATTCCGATGTACCGTTCAGTTTAAATGATGTGGATGAGGACAATAAAGCGCACAGTTATTCAGCCCGACGTCTCGCGGGCGAGATGCGTCGCGCGATGCGGCTAGCTCAGCCCGCTAACGGCTGCTGATGTGCGCAGACGCCTCTTTTATGCTTATAACCGGTCCGTTTTTATTTAATCACGATCTTTTTTATTGAACGACACAGATGGCTATTGGATATCGAGGTTGTAGTTGCAGGGGACGCGTTTCTCTGGAACTAAATCCGCGTAGAGTCGGTGGTGTCTGTGATTCAGAGGCTGCCGAAGAGCTGACGGAGATGGACAGCAGACTCTCTATTTAGAAGCCAATCAGCAACCGCAAAACAGAAGCCGCTATTGGTCAGATCCCGGTGTGACGTCCGTTTGCCCCGCCCCATCATGCTCATTTCACATGATCACTCAATTGATAAAACGTAAATATTGATTTACCTCGTTTGCAGAGGTTAAGACACACATTTGCACGTGCTTACAGTGTGAATTTAATACTGTCTAGTATAGTGCCCAAGAAACGCTAACTGGGGATAGTTTAACAGTAGGCTACAGCGTCATATTTCTAGAATGAATGAGGGCATTCATATAGAGGGCTGTTATTATTTTTGGTGTATTGTGAGACACCATTGTCAGTTTATGCATTGCGGTCTGCACGTGCACTTGGTTCACTCATATGGAAAATATAGGCTTGGTTGCTGATAAAGTTTAATAAGAATGACATGTCTTCCCACCTTCAGATAATGAAACATACATTGATTTTTTTTTTAACTTGTTGAGAAGGAGATTACACTTTTTAAATCGGTTAAAAAAAAAAAGGAAAGAAAACAAAATGCTTTTTTTGTCATTTGTGTTTTATGATTGACATGAACATGGAGAACCTGGAATTAAAAGGAAATTTGCAAAGTCTGATTAAAAATAGAAAAAAAAATTAATCCTTATTTCTTTCCTAATTATACTCAGTTCCACAATATTTATTTAACATTAAATATGTATTTGATATAACTCTTTGTTCAGTCAAATAAAAAATTAAATAGGTTTCAAAAAATCAAAAATGTATGAAAATGTTGTAGCACTTCATAGGCAAAAAGGAATGGGAAATACTGTGTATATTAATGAAACCTTAGAGGACCCGTGTCTATCAGCTGATAGGAGTTACAGCACCACCAATCTGGTTTCCTTACTAAATAGCTGAATAAAATGCACACGCCTCTTGGTTTCAAGATTAGAGCTACAATTGAACAAGTTCAGATCATGTGCATGGAAAATCTAATTTCTCTTGGCATGCTAACCTAATGTAATACAATGAGAAAGTTCTTCAGACAGGGTCTTATATATGTGTTTTTTTTTTTTTTTTTTTTTTTTTTAGATGGTTGTCTGTTTTGTTCTTTTATAGATGATATGGCAGTCACCAGGCTGCAGTGGCAAGAACAATGCAAAATATCAAAGGGGGAAACATGATTTTACCGGAATGAGCAACTGTGTTTTTAGCTATAGGTTATTTAGATTTTATGGGGATGGAGAAGTGATGATAAAACATAAAAAGGATGGAAACAGTAAATGTCTCGTTCAAGCAAACTGGCAAATTTAATTGTCTTAAACCCTAAATTAGTGAAATCACCAAATATGTTATCAGCTTTGTGTCATTTCCGTCTCATGCCATGAGTAGTGTCACAAGAAAACTACAATAAAATTAAAGTTTGATGTGCAGCACCTTGGAACCCATTAGAACTTACATAACTACTCTCATTAGCAATGTGCCTAAACTGGTGCTGGAAAAAATAGATCAGGGATTAACTGTGCAGCACATTATTCCAATATATTGCCAAAGGGAACAAAGTTCACCATCAAAAACAGTATGTGCAGGGTTTTTTTTTTTTTTTTCATTCTATTGTTTTGAAATACAGGATTGCATTCAACTATAAATTCAAGTCATTATATTTTAAATGAGCTTAATATTAAACCATGATAGGATAGAAACATTTGGAGAGCCATGGTCAACAGAATAACTTTGTTTAACATAGATAATAATTTTAAAATTAAATTGATCTGTGGGGACATTTACTCCAAACACTATTTTATAGTGTTATATATAATAATAAATATTTAGTCGCTATAAATTTAGCTAACTTCTGATTTTGTATTACAACAATAAATAAAAAATAATTTCAAATATTTTTTTTCCATGCATGTTCTTATGTCTTATTTTAATAAGAATATCTTGTTTTCATATGTAATGCTCATACCAACAACTGGTCAATATTTATTTATTTATTCATTTGTATAAGCAATCTGACCTGGCCAGGAATAAACTAGTATGATTCAGAAAAATTTGTGGGCCAGAAAAAATGAAAATAATTTAGGATGATCAGAAACTGTTGCATAATTAATGGATGGTATCGAAAAATATGGGAATGGGCAGTTCACATCTGCACAGTCCAAGCAGTTCCCGTTCGAGGGAACTTCGAACTGCGTCCTCTAGGGGCATCTTTGGGGAACACCTCGTCGTGACCCATGTCTGAAGCATACATTGAAAAAACAACAACTTGTTGGCCGGCGACAGCCTCTGACATCACTACCGGCGCGACTATAAATAAGCACCGGGAGAGCACGTCACTATCTTCTTCGTCTTCACTGACCGTTTTGTTTTTAGCGTGCATCTGAAAGAACCAGTAAGGGCGATCTTTCTCTGTTTATCATGGCGACAACTAGCAAGCATTTAGATGATGTGTGTATCCGTGTCTGCGTTATTTTACACCTGATGACACACGCGATCTTTGCGTCATTTGTTTGGGTGAAGAGCACGCAAGCGATGTCTTTGAGGAGGCAATCTGCGTGCATTGTGAGCATTTTTTCAATGGAAAAAGCTCCGCTCTGCTTCCTGCGGTTTAGGACCTGTCCGCATTGAGGCGTGGAAGTGAATGAGCTTGTGAGAATATATGAGGATCTGTCTGAATGGTTTAAAGAGGGACTTTCCCTTTCACGCTCGTAAGGAAAAGCAGGAGATATTTGAGGATGGTGAAAAAGCTGAGGCTGAGCCTTCTCAATTATCCTGCCCTGCGTATGTAGAGCTGTTGAGGTTATTGAGCGAAAATTACCTTTTGACCATAACCCTACAGCTCAGGTGAGCCTTTTATTTCTGCATGATCTCTATACAGAGATTAAAAAGAAATGAAAGATGCTGTTTTCTTCTCGCATCCATCGGTTTCGGCATGAAAGTAATCTGCCGAGATCGAGGTGATGCGCCAAACGGCCGGCTATGAGGGAATGCCCCCTGTAGAAAGAGCAATTTTTTTTATAAATAATTTATAAATAATTTTTATCTGTGAAAAATTTTTATTTCTGCAGGGGAAACATCCTCTCTTAATCTCCCTCCTTGCCATTTAAGACCCTTCAGAAAATCATCTCGCTTAAATGGCAAGGCATATGCAATAGCAGGTCAGGCTGTGGCTTTATTACAGCACAATGCTGGTGCTTCAAGCATATCAGACTGATCTGCTAAGAGACCTGGCAGGGGCCTTTTTCTGATGTGGTAGCTGAGCTGCGCCGCACCACTGATCTCTCTCTGTGCTACCAAGCGGCCCGCCTCCGCCATGGGCAGGACTATGGCGGCCATGGTGGAAGCGGAGAGACATCTGTGGATGAACCTGGCAGACATTGGGAGGAAAGAAAATGCTTTCTTCTCGATGTTCAGGTTTTGCCTTCTGAGCTTTTCGTTATTTCTGTTGAGACAGCGATTTTTAGAAGTTCAGGAAGGCGAACTCTGCTGTTTTCAGATCCTTCATTCCACGAAGGTCCAGGTCTGAGCCCGAACAACATAGGGGTCCTGGCCTGTCTCGATCTGAGGATCAAAGACGGGCACAGAAGGCTAGTGTCGCAACTTACGCTCCTTCCCCACCTGTGGGCAGGGGTTAGAGGAATTGTGGGTCACGAGGAGGTAAGCAGAACATAAGGGGTATGGTCTAGACGAGGCAGCATTCTCGTCCGAATCGGAGTGATACCGAGGTATCTACTCATTCCCTTTGGGGATTTTTAACCCTCTGGAGTCTAAGGTTATCAGGAGAAAATAGCCTCATAATGCGTTAATCGACTTCAGAGGGTTAACTTCTGCTTTTATCCTCCCCTTCCTAATTCTCCTGTAACCACCAGCTCTCCACCCGATCGAGGTTAGGTGGAAACCTCTCGCATAACAGTCTCCTATGCTGGACCTATAATGTTTTTATGGTTCTATGTTCATAGCAACCACCTGACTGATGGTCCAGACTAAAAGGAGGCGCCCCTTGAGCGGGGCTCCAGCGCAGGAGGGTGGGTGAGTAAATGTAACCCTCTCTGTATGTACTTATGTGTATTTAATTGCTGGTGGTTACGTGTCTACTAATAAACTCAGTGAGTTTCCTTTGCAGTGCTCAGTTACAGTTACAGTTACAGTTTACTAAACCCTCGCCAGCACCAGCCATCCGGCTTCATGTTCCGGTATTAGGCGGCTGAGATCACAGGTTTCTGATGGAGCCTCCTTGATCATCAGGCCTGGCACAGCACTGCAGGAAATTTCATGGATGTCCGGCCAGGTCACCCCGAGGGGTCTCCTGGCCGCTTAGGGGTGCTGTTGCATCCAGCAGGAAGTGGAGGTGGCGGTTACAGAAGTCTCCTTGTATATGCTGCCTCAGGTGATGCTCCCCTCGCCCGAGGTTTGTAAAATTGAGCTTGCCTCTCCCGTGAGATTCAGCACCTCTGCGATGCTTAGGAACCTTTAAGTACACACGCTAAGCTTTGTGTACTTTCTCAAAACCACATGGTGGTCATTGTGCACGTGAACACTTTGTGCACTTTCTAAAAATCTACAAGTGGTAAGTTTGCAAGACTCTGCAAACTTTCTGAAATCTTGTACAATAAGGGTTACGCGCTCTGCTTCGTTCCCTTTCTTGAGATGATTAGACCTTGGTTCCTTGGGCTCCATTCAGCCAGTGTGTATTTGTTTATACACCTCAAGCATCATTTCCCTCAACATGAGGGGCTATTTGGGTGAATCTCGTGGTAATTTAGCAGCACTCCCCTTTTTCCAAAAAAAAAAAGGGTCGCCTATGAGCGCGCTACTCTGAGCTCGGAGTTCTCCTCTCATATGACACTGAGTTCTCTATTTTTTCCCCAGAGCGCTCCAGTATTTTTTCCATAGATCGAGTGGATGACTCTCAATCATACTGTTTTGAGATGCAACATTCCATCTATGAGCTGCTCTATCAGAGTGCCGCGAGAGCACTAGAGAACAGTATTTGAAAATCCATGCTATGGTAAGTCTGCACGTGAAGTCTTTGCACACTTTCTGAAATCCACACTGTGGTAAGTTCGCACGCTAGTATTCTGCGTTCTTTCTAAAATCCTATATGTTGAGAGTTTCACGCGGTTGCTTCGTACCACCACTTCGTTCATCTTGGGTGCCACTCCACCTATGTATCATCGGAAACCTATCTAAACAGGGTTTTGCTACTAGAGAACTGTCGAGAAAGCTCTTTCAGCAAGCTTATGAGTAAGCTAGCGGTAGCCCCTGTGTGACAGGCAAGACTTGGTAGAAATGCTAGGTTCTTAGTCGTATCCCTGTAAAGGAATCTTTCCTGATTCCAAGCCTTCAGCTCTACCCTGGGCCGGGGCCCTAACAATTAAGTTGGGTATGTAGCTTAGGCTTTTTGACCGTAAGGGGTACTGTCACAGACAGCCATCTAAACGTCCCAGGGGCAATTCCCATGGAAATGGTAGAGTTGGTACTTAGTGCTCGCCATGATTCTGGCCTGCACTCCCCTCAACATGGCGGCGTGGTAAACACGACGAGGTGTTCCCCAAAGCGGCCCCAAGAGGACACATTGTCTCGTTACATACGTAACCTGAGACAGTTATATTGCACATTAACCTTTTTTTATCTTTTAACCTCCACAGCTCTTAACCTTAGAGGTCAATTATTACATACATTCTGTTTAAATACTTGTCTAATAATTCCAATATGTATATATATATGTATATATATATATATATATATATATATATATATATATATATATATATATATATATATATATATATATATATATATATATATATATATATGAATTGATCACTTAATCATTTAGATTACCTTAAAAAAAAAATATGATGACAAAGAATGTAAAAACTGATCACCATGAAAACATGATGTCACCTGACAGGTTGCATTTCACCCATCATACTACTATACTTCAACAATGCTACACTGAGTAGTTTCTAAAACTGGGCTTTTGTTACCTGACCAGACCCAAATAAAGATACGAGATGGCTGTAACATTACCATAATACACATCTCGTGTTTCCCACATAGATAATGAGAGTCCTGTCCAGATCTCATGATGCTTAGGTTGGATCTGGTGCGAGTTGTCTTCTAATAGAGTGCACATTTTTCAGCTCATATGACTCTTATGAGTCCTGAGTGAAGCCTTTTGCTGTTCAGTATCTGATCAACTACACTAATCTGTCATTCTGTGGCTCACATGACAGACAGCAACAGACATTAAAGCAGGGCCTCGGTTAAGGTCAATCAAAGTCTGTAAATATTGTCATGATTGTATGTGCTTATGTTCAGAAATACTTGAAAATTGTAATACTTTAAACATTAGATTTTATGTGCAGAAATGTATATGTTCTATTGAAGTTAAAACTCTGTTTAGTAATCATATTCATTGTATTTTATTTTAATTTATTTTGTTATTGTATTGTTTTTCTGAAAAATATTTTGCAAATGCTTAATTTTAATAGGTGTTGAAATTTTAGACTTTGACATGACGATGATGATAACCAGAATGCCAGGACAGAACACAAGTGAAGCACAGGTCAGAGTCAAATCAAGTTCAAATATGTGCGGTCCACCAGCTTGCAGGTTAGTCTTCCAAAGTTTCCAGATCTTTCTCTGGTTAAATTTTAGTCAAAGTGAAATGTTGACATCAGAAATGAGTGGATAGTTACTATCATTTGATTAAGGTATATCTACTCATTTTACCAGAAAATAAGATAAAACACCTCAAGATTTGAGGAAACAAAACATTTATAGGGCCATAATTATTGTAACAATCAGTAATAATGCCAAGATGGTTATACATACTCACCAACAGATTAAGAATAACCCTGGTCTGAAGTGGATTGAAAACTAATATATATTTTTTTTAAGTTAGAAGTAATTATTTTATGGGAGAGACTAAGATACATATTTATTTTTTTACATTGTTGTCCTATAAGCGGCCTACCTGTCGTAGTTGATGATGGGATGTGGCGACATCTGCTAGTGAGCAAAAAAAAAATGCTAACGGATTGAAGGATTGAAGCACGAGACAGCCATCACACGGGGAATATAAGCATAGAATGCTTGTCTTCCCTCTAGTGGCCGTACACAGAAAGTCCCCATTGACTTTTACTGTTGTGAAGAACGAATAATTAATATTTTTATTTTATTTATTTATTTGACTGTATGCGTTTGTTTTATGATATCCTGCCAAGGGACCGTGGATGAAAACCAGCTATTGGCTAAATTCAGTACAATGCATGAAATGAAAACATTTATGTTAAAATTGTACATAGTCCCTTTAAAAATAAACACATTTTTATTATAAATAATTTTAAAAACAGTTTTTAGACTAGTAATAAAGACCATGTACAACGAGTTATTATTATTATTATTATTATTATTATTATTATTATTATTATTATTATTATTATTATTACATGTGATATAATAGTTCAACAATAATTATTTATAACAGTTAAATCCATATATAATAATTATTATTCTTAACAGTTATATACATAATTCATCTGGGAGCATCCCTACATTGTTTGCTAAAGGAGTCAGTTCAAGTCACCTTTATTTATATAACATTTTATACAATATAGATTGTGTCTAAGCAGCTTTACAGTGTTAATAGGTAGACAGTGTGTCAATAATGAAAACAAAATTCACTTCTGCTGTAAAGCTCTAAAAAGAGGACAGTAGTAACCAGTCAATATTTCAGTTAAAGTCAGTTCATCATTGATTCATTAATGTCATCGTCCAGCTCTTTTCAGTTCTCTTCCAAGATCTCTTCCAGTTCGCTGCAATAAAGTTGACAAAATTGCCTAAAATTAACAAGGTAAAGGCAACAGTGACAAGGAACCAAAACATAATAATCATAATATAGGCTATTGTGTCCTTATAAGTTTTTTTTTCCTCTAAAATGTAATGATAATATTCTACACTGTTCACCAGTTCCCTTTTCTCTTATTTTTCAGTAACATTTCTTCATATTTCATGTTTGCGGTGGGCCTGAAGCTGTGCATAATATCTTATTTGCTTTCCACTGAGCTCATTACAGCTCTGGATCTCCACAGGATTTTTAAGCAAGCGCTGCACATTCAGAACTTCCCTTTCCTCATTGGGATAGAGATGGTTAAGCTGTTTTAATCTTAAAGAACTCATGAAATTAAATTGGGAGTTTTGCGGCTTATTGTCCATGTTTGTTATCTTTGCAATCATGCTATATTACATTAGTGCCTTAAACTTGCTTTTAGGGGTGCCTTTTTTTTTTTTTTTTTTTTTTTGCAGATAAACTATAGATTTAAAAAGACTTATCTTGGACTATGCAGACTTTTGTCCAGTCTAATGCTCTCAAGAATGCAAATTGCAATCTACTAGTAAATAGCAAATCATGATTCATGGCTGTACAGTATCAAAAGCCAACTGGATATTTGCAAAAGGGGACGATCTCTTTAAAAGTGTTTCTTAAACTTTATTGTCATGTGATAATGCCTTTTATCTATCAGATTATTATTGATTTATATAGAGTGTGAGAAAGAGAAGTGTAAAATAGCCTAATTGACTAGTTGTCGGACAAAGTGAGATTGTAGATGAACTATGCTTTTAATATGTGATATGCTTTTGTAGTAGGCTATTATTAATTGCTGTGTAAAGTCATTTTTAAATTTTATATATATATATATATATATATATATATATATATATATATATATATATATATATATATATATATATATATATATATATATATATATATATATATATATATATATATATATATATATATACTTTATTATTATTATTTCAAATTATAACTTTCGTGCTATGTTCTTGTAATCTAATATCCTCTCTGACCACGAGATGTCGCCATTTGATCGCCAATTTTAAGTAATTTGCTCCTTTTGCCCAAATATTTGCTGAGATATTAGGGATCTTTACTCTTGATGAAAAAAATAAAAATAAAAAGCTGATCAAGGATTGATGTTGAAGGTCAACTGGGATGACAGTAGGTTTACAGTAATCAAGTCTGGACAGTATACATTTTTTTACAGACCTTGTGTTTTTGCAGTTGGATCATCCAAAAAAAAAAAAAGGGGGTGAATATTGGAGAGCTATACTGCATCTTCTTTCTTTCTCTTTTGCCTGTATCCCTAGTCTCGTTCTCTCTTATCATCCACCCCTCCCTCGTTTTCTCTTTCTGCGTCCTCTGTAAATTGGGTCAGACTGTGTTCTTAGTAGGAAGCACCCAGCACCCATACTCCCACCTCCCGCCTCTGCTGCAGAGAGTGTCATAACCGCAGGAGAGAGGGCTTTCTGAAAGAGGAGGAGAGGAGAGGAGAGTCCACTCCACACTCACTCAAGTTTTCCACTCCCACCTCTCTGCTATTCTCACCATTCTGTAACACATCTTTATCGAGGCCAGCATTCTGGTTGATGTACTGCATGCTAGCCGCCTTTTGTGTCTTTTTAAGTGGAAGATGGCCCCTATGCTAAGTGGTTAATGCATTTTATTTTAATGCTTTTCTGTAGTTGTTTAGATATATGCTCTGATAATATTCAAATAATATAAATTGTAAAATACGTTTTGCATACACATATATAACCCTGAACCAAAAAAAATAAAATAAATAAATAAATAAATAAATTAATACATATCTAAAGGCGAATAAATAATCACCTTTAAAGTTGTCCATATTACTAATGAAAAATTAAGTTTTGATATATTTATGGTAGGAAATTTACAAAATATCTTCATGAAAAATGATCTTTACTTAACATCCTAATGAGTTTTGGTATAAAAGAAAAATCTATTCTTTTGACCCATAACCAGTTTGTTTGCTATTGCTACAAATATACCTGTATGACTTTTGACTGGTTTTGTGGTCCAGGGTCACATATGTGTATAAAACAATTAATATTTTTACATTTAAAGATTCAATAAAATGAAATGACATGAGAGTTTTGTGGCTTTTGCCCATGTGTGTTAGCTTTGAGGCTAATGTTTATAATAGGGAACTCCTAAATGGTCACAAAACACACATTTAGCAGATATACACATTTATAATGTACAGTCTTTTCTGGAAAAACAGACCATACATTTTAATTACTCATCCTGCACTTTATCTTGTCCAGTCAAATGCGCTGCTGAATGAGATCCCTCCCACTGAAACTTGATAGTAAATTATGACTTAATGGCTGTTATGTGACTTTTGGCTATTTAAGAAAAAAGGGATAAACCGATCGATATCCCCTGCCTAAGATTTTCAGTTTCAGTCAGAAATATGCCAATACAGGAATGTATGAATGAATGAATGAATAACACTTGTCAGGAGTCCAAAAATAATCCTCCAAAAATCCAAAACAGGTTTTTCTGAAATGCATTTTACGCATTTCCTTCATTCAGGAATCAAAGTCTGTCAGGATCTCTTTATAAATGCACTTGATTGTATTTTGTGAGTCCACAGGGTGTGATATTTGCTGTGTAATGTTGACCTGCGTGAGGTAAAGTAGCTAAACTTCCCCTCTTTGTCAAATAGTTCCTGAGCCCAGTGAAAGGCGCACTGCTTTAGTTGGCTTTTTCTAATAGAATGATGCCGTTTCTTCCTCGCTGGCGCCATGCAGAATGTGTGTTTGCATGTGTGCATGAGTGTGCAATGTGCAAGTCTTGTATAAGTGCCGTGTATGCAGACATGTTGGGGAAAAAGGGCTCTTTTGGAAATTATAATCAGAATTTTACATGAGGATGCTCCAGGATCACAGCAGCCCTTCTTAAGCCAAAACTCCTTTAATGTTTATATTACAGTTTTTCCCTAACAGTTTCTTAGTGTATAATTCATAACATGCTGATACTCTCTTGATACATACTGCCAAACTTTGATCCGTTGTGGCTGCAACATCTTTGAGGCATGGGGTATATTTCAGTCACATACTTCTGCACACTGAAAGTATGCACTTATCTAGTTGGTGATAAGAAAGAGTGTACTTTTAAATATGTAGTAAGCCAGTACATCACTGCTGGAATATTACTACAACTACTTGTCCTACGTCCAAAAAATTGTGCCTGGTTACAACAAACTGTTTTGTCACATTAGCATTAGTATCCAGCTGATTCCTTGAGAAGCCACATGTTCTGGTATTATTGTGAATGATTTGGCACATTATTCAGAAGTAAAAAGAAATCATCAAAAAATCATAAACCTGCTCTGACTCTGAAACGAATCCACTTTTCATCTGGCATATCCTCATTTTTCACTTGTTGTCACCAGATGCCTGTCAAAAAGACTCTTGTCACCAGATGCCTGACAAAAGAGATTTCATGACCCAATCAGTATTGGTTTTACACTTAAAAATCATAATGGAATGAAAACAACATGTCAAATAACTTGTACTATGTCCTAAACTTAGTGCCATGTTTCAACAAAATTGGTCACAGACTGTTTGCATGTTAGCATTAGCAGCTAGCTCATTACTTGAAAGGCCACAAGAAATCAGAACTTACCCTAATGACTTACCGCACATTTTTGGTCTTATTGTGAACATTTTGATTCCATTATTCAGAATAACAAAATTTAATAACTTGCTCCAACTCTGAAATAAGTGTACTTTTTTAGTTGATGTCACCATGTCTTCTTATTTTTCAAATTGACATTTTACTTGATTTCTCTCTCTCTCTCTCTCTCTCTCTCTCTCTCTCTCTCTCTCACACACACACACACACACACACACACACACACACACACACACACACACACACACACACACACACACACTCAAGAACTGTGGGGACAGTTTTATATCCCCTCACCCTAAACCTACCCCTTAACAGAAAAACTGTTTGCATTGTTAGACTTTCAGATAAACATCATTTACTATTTTTAATTATCGCATTTTAGCTAAATAAATTTGAAAACAAATGTGCTATTTTTGTACAACTGAACAAGAGATTTCACAAACTGCATTTCTTCTGTGTGCTAACGGTGGGAAATTTTACCTCAGTGAGCATGTATGTATACACTAGAAAACAGCATAACATCCGGTGGCTTTGAAGGACTAAAATATATATAATAATTTCAGTGTACTATGATTTGGAACACTCTAATTCTAATTTTGCAGACTATATAGAATTGCTACACATGTCCTCATATTTTTTTTTACCATCCACTGCTTCTCTCAATCACACTGTATCTTTTTTTTTTCTTCTCTGCCCAAACACACAAACAGGAACCTTGATCTCAGGTGGTAACACACACACACCCTCTCCATCGACATGAAAGCATCCCCTCAGCTCTTTTGATGCCGTGCATCTTGGCTGATGCATCGTCGAAATAAAATGTCTGCTCTCGAATCAATACGACTCAATTCAGAGGGCTGTCGGGCCTCTCACGTACACACACAGATGCACAAACGGATGGTGACCAAGTGAGGATTAGAGAGAAAAGCAGAGGGGAGGGGAAAAATAAGAATAAACGGGAGAGATACAAACAGACAGAATGCAAGAAAGAAAGAAAGAGAAAGGAATCCATATTTCCGTTTCATATTTTTGACTGTGTCCTTTCTTCACCCACCTGCCTCTGCCGGGCGGGTGGGAAAGACAAGAGTAATGAAAAATAAAATCGATGTTAGCTGGTAATAAGAGAGAAAGATGGAGCAGATTGTAGTCTATTGACTGCTGCTGTTTATTTATCTGGGTGTGAGGGAATGTGCTCCTCGTCAGACTGAGCTGTATTTTTATGCCAAATTCTACCTCTACGCAGCGGTACGAGGGTTGCGAGCTGCCTGCCAGCTATTGTTCTGTCTCCAATGAAAACTTCATCCCCCACTGTTTGACTGGATCTGAATTAGCTGTCAATCAGCGCAGCTGTCCAATGTCTCGGTTACATATCCTTAAGGGGCTTCTTTTCTTTTGGGCCGGTTTGATGATTTTTTTGGTGGGCTGTCTGTAGGAATGCAAAAGAACAGTTACTTCTAAAATAGGGTTAGGGTTATCCGTCACACCTTATCATACTTTATATATATATATATATATATATATATTTTTTTTTTTGGTTTAAATTTCCCTGAATTTTTGTCCATTTATTTGTCCAAGTTGATCTCAATCTTGATAGTCAGTCACGAGATTGAAGTGCCATGGGTCAGTGATGGTGTGAGATGTTAATGCATTGGTATTTTTATATATGTCACACACACTAAACATTTCTCAGAGTGGGTTTATTTTACAAAAGATAACTTGTGTTTTTGCACAAGATGAAAGATACAGTTAATTAATCCCACTTTAGTAGAGCGGGTCATGTTGTTGCACTATATTTGTTAGTTCTCACAAAGGAACCTTCCAGTTAACAGCCCATTAGAAAATAAATACCTTTAAACAGTAAAGCAGTATTAAACCTAAAATGATCCATGGACCAGCAAAAGTGTGAAAAAAAGAGTAAAAACAATAAAGCGTTATTATTAGTTCATAAAAATATAAATATTGGGACCCACAAAACACTTTTATTTTTTAGCAGCCATTACTTCAGTATTCAGAGTCACAGGATCCTTCAGAAATCATTTTACAGCTTTTCTCAGTCGCTTTGGTGCATTTTTTCGAATCATCCTTAATATTTGCAAAAAAAAGTATGTGCATTTCTCAAAGCAATTCGTACAAACAGCACATCACAATGGATTCCCTGAAAAAGCCTGTAACTTTCTCAGAATCTTTAGGTAATCTCTCAAAAGCAAGTATTTCTGTCAATGAACAAATCAGTGCCATCAGAATGAATAGTCCTTGTGTCATTGTTCATAAACAAGATTACTAAGTCAGGTTGTCAATGTAACATTGCACTTTGTCAGTATTACCTGATGTAAATTATGGCAACATTTTGGATGACAGTTTGATGAACAGTTTGAGGAACATTATGCCATATGCTTATGTATGCCATACATCCATTTAAAAAGTAAAGATTTACACCTCACTGTATGTGGGATACTGATTGAAAGAGACTGGATAGAATTCACAGTTACACTTTTAAGTAAGACTATTGCACAGAAAATAATATAATATATTTTGAAGCTGCAGGTAAATCACAGTTTGCATGATTTTTTTTGAGAAATGTAAATGTTAAAATATGTAAATATTAAAGATGATTCGAGAAATGCACCAAAGCGACTGAGAAAAACAGTAATATGCTTATTTGGTGAACAAGAATCATATCTTATTATTATTAACATTTGTTGTGGTTCAGACATTCTTTGGCCAGACTAGGATTTATTTTGTTCACCGATTTTACCCAACAGAAAATATATGATGACATTCACAAAAACATTCATAACCATTGGAGAACCAAACATCTGTGTCAGTGGACTTGGAGATAGACAGATAGATAGACAGACAGACAGACAGACAGACAGACAGACAGACAGACAGACAGACAGATAGACAGATAGACAGATAGACAGATAGATAGATACATACATACATACATACATACATATCCCATGGTACTTGAACTATGATATACTTCAAGGAATAACATGGTATAACCATATGATTATGGGCAGTATTTACTTATTTATTTCTTTATGTTAAAATTGCATTGGAACATTTTAGGTTTTACAAATAAATGTGAACTGAATCGAATGGCAATGTCTAAAACCCACTGCATTACAATTTTTCTTTCAGGAGTAGATTTTTATTTCAAAACCATAGTACTTTTTTATAAGGACATGTGTACTTTTAGAAACTATGTATTATCATGATGGAATGAAAAGACAAAGAAGCAAGAAGCATCAGTTGGGGGTGTAAGGGTGCAGGGGAAGGAGAGGAAGAGACAGACGAAGGTTTGGGTGCCGGTGTGAGCCGGTGCCCTCTGTGTGTGTGGGAATGCCATTCAGGGTGATAACTCAACCCTGACAGCCCATGATGGAATTCATGATTGATGGGGCTCAATAGCTGCCAGTTCAATTTTCTCCTGTAATGAAAACAAGATTCACCCTTTTCTCCCTCTCTGCCTGCTAAAATCTATGTGAGAAACATGCCCGCCGACTCTTACGAGAGCCTGGTGTGGTCCGCTAACGTATTTTTCTATCTTTTTGTCTTTGTCTCTCTCCCTCTCTCCCTCTCTCCATCCATTGGGCAGGAGGTAATGAATAGCTTGCTTGCGGCAGACGTGAAGACGGATTGTGGGAGTGAGTTGTTACTACTCTTTGATTGTTATCATAACATGGCGCAGAGCCTTAAGGAATGTTCTGCGAATGTTCACGCCATATCTCAGTTTAACTCTCCACTTTCTCGACTCGTGTGATATACAAGCACCAAGCTGCACCTCCTCCTAACTCGTTTGACTGAATAAGCACACATAAACATTTCTCAGACATATTCAGTCCTTCTGCATGGCTTTACATCCTCCTCCAGATGAGGAAAAGTCGAGGAGTAGCTCCTGGAAGAGTACCAGAGAACGTCTGCAAAATTAATAGTCACGGGGCATTTTTTTCTTCTCTATTTTACCGCAGTGAAATGTTAATATTAGCCTTTTAGTGTTTGATGAAATAAATATTCTGTCTTTATATAACATTCAAAAGACACTTTGAACAGCAGTTGGACTGCACTGACTCCATTTGATGAGAACAAAACTTTAACTGAGTTGAGCTGGATGCTGACATTTTGCAATCTGTAGAGCTGCTTTGTAGCTGAATTGAATACGATTCATAACTGATGAATTCACTGTTATTGAAAGGAACTGAATCAACATTGAACTGACTCAAGCTGAATAATAACACTTTTGTCCTCTCAAGAGTTGCTTATAACTGAACTGAACATTACTGATAAACTTTACACAGTTGTTGAACTGAACCAACACTGAATTGAATAATGCTACTATTATCTTTTTAGAGATGCTTTACAGCCGAATTTAAATTTCTTTCATATTTGATAAAGCTTACATCATTGATTCTGATATCTCCCTGTTAATTGCAGTGAAACTGCTTTAATGCAATCTGTAATCTGCTTAAAAAAATGAAAAAAAAAAAAAAAATCTAAAGTGCTATATAAATGAAGGTGACTTATATAGCAAAAAATCTGTTTTCCAATTTACAGACATAAGACGTATTCATGACTGCAAAGGAAAACAGTGAATCATGTAATTTCAGGGCCCTCTGTGTTAAAAACGCTGCATACCACCTCACAGGGTGGACCTCGTTCATGCACGAATGAGGTCTGGACTAGCTCAGTTGTTAAGTTGCCATGCCGAGACTTCACTGCCGTATTTTCTGAGAGATCTTTCATTTTGACTAATATTCCCCGACTCTCTACACCTCGTTAAAGCATTGTTAAAGAGGAAAAACATAAGCAGAACTAGGAAAGCTTTAAGAGCATTTCTCTTCAATAACGTTTAAACGGAGCCCAATTGTTTTTTATTTTTTCTTCCTTGTGTGGATTGATACTGTGATCGCCAGAGGTGTATGTGCTGAGATATATTGGCGCCTGGGAGTAGTGAAATGGCAGACATTTTACATAAAACCCTGGTTATGAGGGAGGCTGATTTATTGAAAACGACCAGAGGAATATTGCATTTTATTCCAGAGGGAGAATAAAATTGCACCACAACAGCAAATGCTCTCTTTTTGGTGCATTTTTTAAATGTCCATAACACAAAAAAACACAATCAGATTACGCAATAATTTGTAATGCATACTTGAATGTACTGTATAAAAAAAAAAATCCTGAGAAAATTCCCTCAGAGTCTCATATTGATCCAAACATAACTTTGGCAGTACAGTACATGATGGCGGTACAAAAAAAGAGAAATGATGGATGACTACGACAGAGGTAATTTTAAACTTATATAATTAAAAAAATAATAATACGTTGCAGTAAGTCAGTGAATGAGAGACAGTTTAAGCGTTTCACAAAAGACGTCTTGTGCACGGAGTCAAATAAGAAATGCTTGTATGTCTGCCTGTGACCTTGACCTCAGAGTCTCTCAGGAAGACCCCGTAGCTCCATTTTCGCGCAGCTAAATGTGTAAACACCAACCAGATGTGGCTGGATGACAGGTCTCTGAAAAATGCCCAGTGATCTTTGTGCGATGGCAGAGATCAGATCATTTTTGGCTCGCTGTGATAGAATACGATGGACTGTGGCAAACTGGAAAGGGCTGGTATTGATCTGCGAGAGAGAGCAGGACGAAAAAAGAGAGATTTCATGGAGCAGTAGATGAAGGGGAAAGATAGAGTTTGAGTGAAGGTAAATCTGCTCTTGTCTCCTTGTGCTGTATCTCTGTATCACAGCCCATGCTCACCTCCATTGCTGCTTGTCACTTCCATTTGTCATGGCATTGCATTGCGCATTTTTCTCTGCCAGTGTGAATTACGCTCTTCAAACTGTGCTGTAAGCACATTAACCGGTGGGCACAGTCATTTTAGAAAGCTGGTATGCATTAGTAGAAATATTTCAAGCTCTTCAACACTCATTTACACAGATTTAATAATTTCTTAATCAGTCTTTTGTTGAACAGTCCTATTAAATGGCTCTTTATAGCACTCATATATATGTAAAACACTCACCTATATGTGTGTTTGTGTACACAATTACCCTTCACTCTCCTATAACAACCAAAATGAAGGCTTGCTGAAGCTCATTGTGGATTTTTGTAGAATCTACTTGACCTGAACCCCAGTGACCCCCTCCTTCACCCGCCAACCTTGTGTCTGTTGGATTTAACTTTTCTCATTATCATCTAGAATTATCATTCCTACGGTCTCCTGAGTATCCCCTACCCTTATTTTTCCTTGTGAAGACTAACTGTCAGTCCTTTACTGTGGTGCCCATACTCTAAAATATAATAATTTGTACAATTATTGCTGCATTTATTTATTTATTTAGTAATATCTAAGTAGCTTTGCTATGATGGTTAGGGTTAGGGTTAGGCTTAATTAGTTGCTTAATTTCACTTTTAGGATTTAAAATGACAGTTTTTTTTTTTTTTTGTTGTTGTTGTCTTGTTTTTAATAGGCTATATCTAAAATAAAAAATAATAATAACATTTTAACATTGTATTTACTGGTTATAAGCCATAGTATTAAAATAATTTTTAGCATGTAATTTCATCTAGGACTTGAATATACACTCTATTAAAAGGTCTGTAAAAATAGGGCACAATGTACCATATTAATAGTATAATTTTCCATATTTCTTTTTTTTTTTTTTTTTACAGAAGTTTGAATGTATTTTACACTGCATTGTGTTGTGTTTCAGAGTATGGAAATATCTGTAAAATTAGTAGATAATGTCCCAGCAATGCGTTGAGACTTTTTCTGTTATTTTACGGTTTATTTCTTACAGTGTGTTACAAAATTACATTTACATTTAGTCATTAGGCACTTTCACACATACATCCTTTTTTTGTAAACTTGCACTGAGCGCTTCCATTTTATGTCAACAGGACCCACTGTCAACATACCAACAAATCTGCTGACTTAAGACAAGTTGTAACATTGCCAAAATGTTTTGTGTGAACAGAACCTGTGATTAACAGTTTAAATACATATTAGGTTCATTTAGTTGTAAGCATGGCTTTTAATTGTGAGCCTGTTATGCTTATTGTTATGATATTTTGGAAAGAGATATTATCAGTTAGACTGCTGAAATGTAAGAGCTTCTTTCCATCTGAGCAGATGAAGAAATTAGTCAACAAATTACTGGAACAGTAAAAGATCCTTTCCCTATCTTACAATAGCGCAGCTGTTTAAAGGTCATTTCTGGCAATTGACATCACAGAGTTTTAATGGCGTTTCGGTGCTGATGTGTGAATGGTAGCAATATGGATAAAAGACAAAAAAGCAACTGCATGTGTGAATAGCAGATGTGGTGCATTTAGCGGAGAAGTTATCCATCAGTTTTACTGCAATTTAACAGGTTTCATGTGTGGAAGTGGCATTTGGAAAAACAGCTAGGCACATCGCAAAGGTCAAAGATGTCCATGTAGCATGTTTGCTTGGGTCAGTCATTAAAAACAAGAATGTCTCCTGTGTGAACAGAAAAAAAAAAAAAAAAAAAACATATGAAAGAGAAATACAATGTGTTAATCTGTCCAAAAAATGTGTCATTATGGACTTACATAGTGAAACTGAGGCAAAACAACTGCACTTAAGAGTGAAACTCAAACCTCTCTGGCTAACTTAGCCCTCATGCCTCTCTGTGCCAGTGGCTTTCCATGAAATCTCAGGCCCCCCTTTTCTTCCCCAAACAAAGCCAGCACTTGTTCATCTGCTTGATCATTGGGGTAAAGTAGTGGGCCAGCTACACGTTTCAACACTAGGACCTGCAGGCATCCTGGAGATTGGGTTTCATTGCCATTGTTCCTTTTTGCCATCGCAGGCTCCGTGCACACTGGAATGAAAAGCAGAGGAATGCTCAATTAATTTGTTTCTGAGCAAAAAAATTGCTCTCATTCCTCAACGCTCTGCTGGTAAATGACCTGAGAACTTCTACCAAGCTGTTCTGAAGGGATATTTTTCGTCTTAATTACCTCTCTCATTAGTTCAGACTTTTTAGCGGTAAAAAATGCTTTTTATTAAGTTACTGGTGCTTAAAGGAATAGTTCACCCCAAAATTAAAATTCCTTTTCATTGTGTCCTCAGTTCTTTTTTTTTTTTCTTCTTCTAAACTTAGTTATGTGGAATACAAGAGACTCATTTGAAAAGAATATTCTGCTATTACATTATACTTGTGATTGTCAAGCTTCAAAAAACTACCATCTAAATATCACAACATTCTTTCATTTTTGACTGAAGCTGTTAACATCCTTGATGCACTGATAAGATTAACAGCAATTTTCAGAAAAAAATAACACTTCATTTTTGTTAGAATATAAAATAATTTGAATTTCTTTATTGTTTGTGACAAATTGCAGCCTGTTCGCCATAAATAAATTAACATATTGCATAATGACTCAGTGTCATATGGACTACACTATTATGACGTTTTAATGGCGATTCTGAATCTTGAAAGCCGCACTTTCATGAAGGCACATTTCTCAATTTTCCATACAAATCTAGAACAACATGAGGGTCAGTAAATTATAATGTAATTGTCAGCATTGTATGAACTATGCCTATAAGTGTGAGATGCAAACTTTTGTTTTTTCACTAAATGCTTTCAGACACGGTTTAGAGTTCACTATTCACTGTACAGCATCAGACCACAATATTTGTGTTCTGCGGCATGAAATCTTGGTGCTAAGTGCTTTATGGCTGACACCTAGAAACCGAGCATTGGTTTAGCGCAAGCGAGGGAGATTTCTACTTCAACATGTGCAGAAGGAACATGTTTGGACTTGGAGGCTCAGAGCAGGTGCAGGGGCTCTGTGAAGATCACGGCTGTGGGCACATGCTCGTAACAAGACCTCCTCTCGGGGAGCAATAGAAGCCCACCAGGGAGTCTGTGACGGAAGACGTATATTTTTTCAAGTCGAGCTACAGAGAGGCAGTAAACAAAGCCAGGGATTTGGGGAGATCCGACAGAGGTTTTCCTCTCCTGCTCCAATTGGATCCCATTCCACATGAACACTTATTCTCTTTCCATATTGTTTTCTTTCTCGATCTCTCTCCGTTCGTATCCAGTCCCCAATGGAATACACTCCAGTATTTATTTACCTCTGTGATGAATGGAGGGAAGGTGGAGCCAGGCTCACATATTCAAGGTTTATTTAGCTTCATTTTGGCCTGAAAGAGTCACTTGTGTGTTTGGTGGGATGCTTTTATGGGACCGTAGTTGAGCAAAACACATGTGCATTTCCATCGGTTTGTCCCCAAGCTACCACAGCTGTGTCATTTCAAGCAAAAGTGTTTACTCCTAATTATACACACACCACACAGGAACTGAGAAATATTCACTCAGGCAGTTGGTAGTAGAAGGGTTTGACGGTGGGCCACAGCTGACACTGTCATCCATCTCGTGGTGGGATCAGTGGTGAAGAGGCAGTGTGAAACAGAGAGAAACTCCTCCTCACACCTGCCAGTGAGCTGTAAACACAGACTGAATGTGTGAATGTTCCTTCAGCTACAGCTGATATACTGTTGCCTCACTGTTGTTCTCCTTCCTTCTCTTTAGATGGGTCTCCTCTATCCTCACGTCTTGTCTTGTCTCTTCTTAAATGTAGTTATGTAAATGTAATTTATTCCTTTGATGGCAAAGCTGATTTTCTAGCAGCCCTTCCTCCAGTCTTCAGTGTCACATGATCCTTCAGAAATCATTCTAATATGCTGATTTGGAGCTCAAGAAACATTTCCCATTATTATCAATGCTGAAAGCCGTTGTGCTCATTCTCATTTTTGTCTCATTTAATTTCTCTTCTCTGATTCGTCTCTTCTCGTTTCTCCACATCTTGTGCCTTCTGTTCACATTCTTTCAATTCTCTTAGTTTTTCCTTGTTTTCTTTTCTTTTCATCTCGTTTGTCATGTGTTTGTCTCTTTTCTCCTAGCCACATTCCATTTCATTCATCTCTGCTCATTTAATTTCCTGTCTCTTCTCTGACTCCTCTCTTTCCCCCCCTGTCGTCTCATTTCTCCACGTCTCTCCTCTAATTTTTTTTTCTCTTTTTCGTCTGATCTCATGTCGTCTTAACTCTCCACGTCTCTTTTCTCTTCATTCTCCATGTAAAACACTCCAGCTCGTCTCCATTTTCCTTCTGTTTGCATGTTCAGAATATTCTCATTACATCAGCTATCCATTACCATGTCGGAGAACCTGTTCTGGTTTATGAGGACATTCATCTAAATGTAATTCTGAAATGCACTTTTTATAGAGAAGAGAAGTACGCCATCTCAAGGACACCACCTGTCATTCTCAGACTGATGTGCCATTTGAATTCAGCTTTACAAGAGAAAGCTAAGAAAATGAAAGGAAAAGTTGCCTGGCAGCTTGGTGATCCTTCTCTCTCAGTGTCTCTGCTTTTAGACAGGTCACAGACCTTTATAGCACATATCTAATTTGGAGATTTGGGAGTCTCTGGAGTGGTGGACTGAAGGAATGTTTCAGGGGTATGAGAACTCTATTAGAATTCTGCAAATGAACAGTCTGCAGGGATTTTTCAAGGACTCTGCAAGCATCAAAGCATTTAGAGAGAGAGAGAGAGAGAGAGAGAGAGAGAGAATGCATGAAGGTAGGGATAGGTTAGTTGAGAATTCAGGAGTCACCGATAAAGATATTTCTCATCTGCACTTCAGCACTGGAGCAAGACATGTCTGAAGATCAAACTCGGCTGTCAGACTTATTTACACTTATAGGCACAAGTCCGATTTCACCTGCACTGTGTTTCAAATTGTTCCAAGTTGTATCAAATAAAAAAAAAAAAAATAAAAAAAAGAAATAACTAAAAAAACTAAATTATTGTTGTCTTCAAAAAGCAAAAAATTAGTTATGGTGAAGCACTTTTGATACGGAAATAAATTTTTGTTTTGTAAAGCTGTTTAAACCCTAATTGTCACGGAAATGTCATGGACATTATGTTAAACAGAAAAAGTTATTACTATTATTATTATTATTACTATTATATATTAAAATCTTGTTTACACATATTTTTTCACATACTGTGGCACTGAAACAGTATTTTAACCTTTACTTCTATTGTAAGAACCTCACTGTGACCTACAATTCCTAGAAATGAGTGGAATTTGAAGTTAAACTTTGTAGATAAATTGTACTGAGTCCAGAATATTCCTTAAGTGAGTGTATGCTTTGTTAAACTTGTATTGCAGAGATAAATATTCCATTCGATGGATTATATTCATATTCCACGTTGAAAATAGTAATATTCCATGTAGAAAAGAGCTGGCCTAGATGAATGCCACAACTTTTCAATTAACTGAATTTACTTCATCTGTAATCTAAATTAGTTTTTCTATGGAATATCTAGATTAAATAACTACAATGTAATATGTCTTCCTCAATTTTAAGTTATTTTACTATTGCCTTGTTCCTTTTTTTTTTTTTTTTTGCTCATTGTTGCTCACAGCTGTCCAATCAGAATGCAGTGTTCCAGAGTGCATCATAACCGGCACACATAAAAATGTCCTATAGAGGGCACTGTTTCCAGGTTTCTTTCCTTGAAGGTGTTCTTTCTTCTTCTGGTTGTTTCATTCTTTTGTTTTTGTTTTTTTGTTTTTTCTATATCCATTTTTCTGGCATGAAGCTCTGTGCTCATAGAAATGAGTGCGCTTATTCAGTGGAAAGTTGGGTGGGAAACAATCAGACAGTTGTGTTCCTCAGATTACGGTGCGGAAGAGAAAGATCTATGAGCTCTGTGTATGGTTTACGTACATTAGAGAAAAGCACAAGTGACAATGATTTTTTTTTAAAGCCAGCAAATTGTACGTCATACTATTCTAAGTCTGCTGTAAGAAACCTTAGAGATTTGTTTCCATTGCAAGACTTGGAAAAAGAAAGCCAAGTTGAAAAAGAGGGAGACGGAGGGGTGGTTGGTGAAAAATAATACACCAATAATTTTTTTGTATTTTCTTTTTTTGCCAGAGCAATCGGAAGGATATAGGAATTCTGTGCCAATGGTTAAGGTCAGGCCTGCTTATTCTCAGGATAAAGCACCACTGCAGGCTCTTGGCTGTCAGACAGACAACGGCCTTTTCTCTTTCTCGAAGATTCATGTGTGTGGAGGAAACCGATCCGCAAGGCTGTCAGCTGACTTTAGCTGCATGGTGCAGGATAATCTGTTTTTAAGAACGTATATTTCACGGACAACAATAAAACACACCGAACATTCCTCTTTTCTCATTTTAGCACTACACAAACACTAAAACAAAAACCACAACACTATATCAAACATTAAACAGAATTCAGATTACATAAAGAGAAAACACGGATTTTTGTAATGCTAAAAATATGACCATATGAGATATCCAAAATTACACAATTTCAATAATGACGGATTATCGCTATTAAATCCCATTTGTCATAGTATGTGGATGTGCATCGACTAACATTTATAGTTAACAGATAAAATTTCACTCTTCACGTTATACAGCTTTTTTATCGCCTGCTGTAATTATCACATACCTCCATTATAATTAACATGTCAGTGTTTCATCAGGATTGTGTACTTCCATCAAACTTTTAATTGTACCCAACCCCCATCATTTACAACTCTAATGACTGCTACAATGTCAAAGATGTCTGCGACCAAATTTCAAAGCATTAGACTAAACATTTTCTGTTTTTCTTTACAATTATCTCGGATCTCTACTAAAGTGAGTAACAAGGATGACAAGACGGGTGCGTGGCTAGTGAATAGCAGGCAGTAGCAGTCTAATAATCAGATCTGTGAAGGACAGGCAGACAGCAGAACGTGTGTGTGTTTACATAGCCTGAGTCACACGACAGGTCCCTGCATATGTGACTAGTAGATTATGCTGCTGGGTGTCTGGGTAAAGATGGCTTCCTGTAGCCCGTGCTCCCCTCACATGTCTGGCGACAGTTCAGTGTGCCTGTCTGTCGTCAAACGCTCACCATGTTTATTTTCCCTCCTATGGAATGACATGTTTTCCTCTCTGCCGAACAGCAGCTGGGTCGGGTATCGCGCTCGCACAAGGCCCATATGCGTTCCTTCATCTTTATCAATGCTTGGCTGACTGGAGGACTCTCAAAACCGGATCGCTAATGAACCAGACCCTCCAGACCGTGGCATGTTCAGCCCCACATGCTTTCCACCCACTCCCACCCTCTTTTTCGAATCTTCCCAGCTGAAGTGATGAGACCGTAGGGCGTTGTTGGCCCACACTAGCCCAGCTATGAGTCCTGGTCTTTAGTGGCTGGGAGGTGGGCTTCAGTTGTAAAAATAGGAAAAGAAAAACAGACAGAGAACAATGAGAGCTGTAAAACGCAGTTTCGCCATGATGTGTTATAGCCAGAGGCGCCTCCGCCCTGCGGTGACCCGACCCGAACCATACTTCTGGTTCTCTTCCTCGCTGACAACTCCATATATAGGTCTTTAGTGAATTCAGACAGGCTCTGCCAACTCCTTTTCATAACTTGTACATCGGCAGATGCAATTAAAGTACAGTGCATTAATTTTTTGCTGCCATCAGGACATTGATTTAGCTGTCGGGGGGAATATAATCAGTCTTTCCCACTCCATCTTTTATAAAAACATTAATATAATAGAGGACTGAATTGTATGAGGGTTTCAGTTCAAAGGATGTCGTTTGTTTGTGCTGCAGAGTTAGGAATAGTTAGCTTGTCTTGAATGAAAGGAAAATGTTGAATGTAAAACACATTACATAATAAAAAAATCATTCACCACCACTCACTTACTATCTTGTCGCAGCTGTGCTAAAAATTATTGTGCTAAACCACAACAGCAGACAATAAACTTTAAAATAAACTCTTACTCTCTCTCTATCAAAACACATTTATTTATTAATTTTGTTTGTTTGGAAATGTATTTATTATGTATTTATTATTTGCTTGCTCAGCAAGCAAATAATAAATATCTTTATATATATTTGTAAGTATATATAAAAAATAAAGTATAAAAATATTTAAGTAAATACTTTTTTCAAATATATGAAATATTTAGTTTTTGTTTACATTTTTCAATTAACTTTAATTCAATTAATGTATGTATTTACAGTCTATTTAGATTTATTACAGTTTATTTTCAATATCTTGAAAAAATATTTACTTTATAATTTAGATGAAATATTTTAAGTACAAAAAGATTATATATATATATATATATATATATATATATATATATATATATATATATATATATATATATATATATATATATATATATATATATATATTATGTTGGATGTGTAAGATAAAATTATTATTATTTTACTTTCATTTTATTTGAAAATTTATTTTATTAATTAATTTTTTGGAATGCAGCATACATATGGCTGATGTGCAATATAGCAAATTAATTTAATTTATTTTATGGTCTTACAGTGAACTGTTAGTTCTTTTATAACAAGAGCTTCAGCAGAAAAAAGTTCGACAGAAAAAATTACAGCACAACTATTTCAAGCAGCCAGGATCATAAAAAAATATATAACATTTGAAAAAAGAACACACTTCACCTTACGGAACTAAAGTCTATTTGCAATCTTGATTGATTCTCACGACTGTTAAGAGAAGGTTCTGTGAACACATTTGCTTTTTATCGCAGGCGTCCATCTGTGAGGTCTCTAAGGCTCTTAAGGTAACCAAAGAAGGTGGCGCTGTAATCTAACTCAAGCGTTCCAGAGTGGAAACAGCCTGTTTTTGAGCATCAGCAAAAACTTTTGCTCTTTAACATTTGTGTTCACAGGCCGTGAAACAATCTAATGTTCTCGCACCCTTTTAAACGAGTCAGAGGCTGTCTTTAATGTCTTCGCAAACATTCACGCACGTCTCTACGGTGCTGTTACACTCCGGATCCCTGCGTAGAGTCGTTACGTTTCCTCAGTAACAGAGTGTTTGTGTCCATAAATAAAGAAGCTATTTACTGTCCAGGTTTATGGTTGGTACCCCTCAATGCCTATGTACTTTTCCCTTCTGGCAGGTTTAACGCTCACCTGAGAGCTCCTGGATCTATTTCACACTCCACTAGGTTTTCGGGAGGGGGTTGAGTGAGGCGAAGAAGGTCTGCAGCATCTCCACTAGCATCAGATGCTCATATAGAAGAGGATCTGACTGCAAATACTTTGTGAGGAAGCCTCACCTGTGCATACACACACACAGACACACATGCTGACAAGATAAGAGTGAAACTGTTACATTTGTCCTGCTGAATCCCTCCATGTGTCAGTGTGGAAGCCTGTGATCCTTTGATGATGATCAAAGCAGAGGCAAAGTGTGTCCCTAATTCCCCTGCTTTGGTCAATCTCCTTCTGTCTCTCTACCCCTTCTCACTTTCTCTTTCTTTCATCCCATCTCCATGCCTTTACTTTCTCCTCTTTCTTCTTTTTTTTGATTCTTTTTTATATGTTTGAAGTTTAGAGGGTGTTTATAGAAAAATGATGCATTATAGAGAACTGAAAGTCATTTTTAAATTCAATGTATTTAATATACTTGTAAATTGTATCAGTTTTAAAAGAGATGTATAAAATATAATAAATAAAATAAAAGGAATTAAAATTTAAATGCATATAAATAATTTTCACACAGAAATTTCTATTAAATTTTTACAAATAATTACAAAGAAATGACAAGTAACACATTGCATTAAACATGGAATTTTTAAGTATGAAGATTGAAATTATATATAATGTATATATAATGCAAAAGCCTTGTTTTTTGGCAAGGAATAGGCTATTTTGATTGTCATTAAAGTGAAATAACTGAACATAAACCATAAACAAAGGACCCTGAGAAAAATGCTAACTTTAGAACAAAAATTCTAACAGCATTTAGATATATATATATATATATATATATGTGTGTGTGTGTGTGTGTGTGTGTGTGTGTGTGTGTGTTAAACAATACTCCAATCTTTAATTTATAAATCACTATTGCTCAGCATTAGATTGATTTGGTTAACTATTTTTACATTTCAATTACCTTTGTCATTATCGAACACTTTACATCTTTAAAATAATTTAATAAAAATAAATAAATAAATAAATAAAGAATCAAACATAATTTGTCATGCTTTACATTATTATGTTCTGATACCTAAATTCTACTGGATAAAATAATAAATTGTATTTTTTATTGTTTTATTTTTGAAAAAAGTAGCTAAAATGGTTTTTAATGTCAAACATTTACTGGTTGTTTGCTACAAACACATACATACGTTGATCGAATGAAGTATCATTGCTAAAAGATTAATTGTGCATGGTTAGTTCACATATTTTTACATTTAGACTACCTCTGTCGTCATCTAAAACTTATTTCATGTTCATCTTTGAAAATATTGAATGACACTTGTAATCTTAAAAAAAAAAAAAAAACTTTTATTTTGAAATTATTTAGACAAACATTATAGAATTGTATTATCTGACATGTATTGGTTATCTTTTGTAACATGAAAATAATAATCGGCTTCAATATTGACAAGGAATCAGTTGCTATAGTTTTCATTTGACATCATAGTTCCTCAGTGCAGAAAACCCCCAAAAAGTATTCCGAATGCATCTGGGCTGGTCTTTGGGTAAAATAAGTTATAGCTGTTCAGACTTTCCTCTTTATTCTTACCTGTCTGTGTTTATCTTTTATCTCCTTTCCTCTGCCACCTCACTCTCCCTCACCTCTCTCATTCCCTCAATGTCTTTCCCTTCCCCCTTCTCTCTCTCTCTCTCTGTCTGCTTCCCTTTGTATTCTTATCTGTCACTGCTCTTTCCTGTCTCATGTTTCCACACATATGCACACTGTCAACACTCAACAACATCTTTCAGTAGAGTAAACCTTCTATAGAAGCGTACCTCTCTCTCTCCCAAAAACTTGTTCCCGCTCTCATTTTTTTGTTGGCAGATTTATGAGAATCTTGTGAAAAATGAGCAAAAGTATTCCTCTGTGCGTTTGCCAGTCTGCTTTGCGTCACGCCACACGTAGATGGCTGCATTTTTGTGATGGATCCCTCTCCACGGATGGCATCACTCTCATGCCGACAATTTCCAGTGTCTATCTCACTGTTTCGTGGGTGATGGCTGACCTCTGACCCTTGGATGAGGCCATCCTGTGCAGACAGGTGATGACAGTCGTCAGAGAGAGGCAGACACCATTTGTGCCTGTCAGGCTTTGAAATGCATCACATTAAAGACCCAACACAGAACGGCTCTCCTGAGTGGTGGGCTGTTGCATCTGACTGCTTTTGTTCCGACATGTTGGGGCTTTGTGGGGCTGTTTGGAAAGTCTTCACGCTTCAGTTCTGCCCTGTTGTTCACTTGAAAAACAACTGAGAAATTCAAAGTCATGCATTCAACAGTAAAATTAGCAATTCAGCATCAAGATTTTGATTTATTCTTCACGCCTTCCTTTCAGATTTGTACTTCTTTTAAATGTCATATTTGATCAAAATTACTCCAAAAAGGCAAAAAAAAATATCTCACCTGCATGTTTTGTAAACCACAGTTTTCATTCGTCAAATTTAATTTGACAGAAAATTACATAGACTACTTTTAGAAAATGTGTGGTACTTCTTTATGTATATATGTGTGATATGTGATCAAAAGCGACAGTCATCTTTATTTTTATTTTTACAAAACAATGTTCTTTTGAACATTTGTTTTCATCAATGAATCATGTATCAGGCTCCACAAAATAATTCTGCTATTAATATTAATATGAACTTCTGTCAACATTGATAATAATATCAAATATTTTTTGATGGTATTTATCATATTACAGTGATTTCTAGAGGATCATTTGACACTTGACGCTAAAGTGATATTTTAGAATTATAAGTATATATTTATTTACATTTTTAAAGAATAGTAATATTTAAAATATTTAAAGAATAGTATAAAATATAAAGTATGAAAATAAACTTTTTTTTTTTTACTATATTTTTGATCAAATAAATGCACTCTTGGTGAGCATAATACACTTTTCAAGATGACTGCATAAGAGACTGCTTTATAAAACATGACAAAAATCTTCCAGACTCCAAACTTTTGAAAAAGGAAACAAAATGCCAACATCCCGATTAGATTTGCCGGTCTCCTAGCAACTAAATTGCAGAGGATAAATGATTCAGTGCTTGCATTTCGTCTGTATGTGTATGATTATCAAGAGAGATACGTATTCACCTCCTTTCAGACACCTGTGTCTGCAAACATTGGCTAAACCGGCATTTTAGGGATGTTTGTGTGAATAAGTTTCAGATGAGCAACAGGGGCTGCTGGGAAATGTAGTTTTCCCATTTGCCTTGGGCCTCCATATGTAAAGGAGTCATGTGAGGTCAGGAGTTCGGGGTATGCAGTGATGGTGGTTAATTGGGCGGCACTACCATTAAGAGCAGAGAACCTGGTGGCACCGGCCCAGTCTAGAGCCGAGAGAGACTCATTAGTATAGCTCCACTCAGGCCTGCCCTCACAGCTCACCTGTCAGTGAGGCAGATGGACAGTAATGGCTTGTGTTTGTAGCTGTGGAAGCAAGTGTGGGTGTAAATGTATGTGTGTATATGTGTGTCTATAGGTGTATGTCTGTGTGGCGGTTCTTCCTCTCTGTTTCCCCTGCAGCTGTCTCTCTTAGAGAGGTGGGAAAGGAGCAGTGGAGCGCTATGTCTCCTCTCAGCTGCAGATAAATGGACAGAACTGTCTGCTGTGAGGGAACAGTGAGTCCACATATATAGTAAACATCTATCTATCTATCTATCTATCTATCTATCTATCTATCTATCTATCTATCTATCTATCTATCATCTATCATCTATCATCTAGGTTGAATTATTATTAAATGTTAAGTTATCAAATAATAATAATAGATATAGATAGATAGATAGATAGATAGATAGATAGATAGATAGATAGATAGATAGATAGATAGATAGATAACTAATATGATAAAAAAAAAAAAATAATAACGTTAGCATTCTTCTCATCCACCCAGTGAAGCCTAGAAGTCTACAACCTGAAGTCTTTAAGCTATAAATGTAAGAAAATGTGACAAAACAATAGTTAGAGGTCAGACTGTGGGAGTGTGTCCTCCTCCCCCTAATTCTGACACTAATCTGAACCCCATTCCCCCCTCAGCACGTCTTTATCCAGCTGGACTTCTCCTACACACCAGCAATCTCTCCACTTCCTTTTCCAATCACTCCCAAACAGGCTGCTATTAAAGAGTATTAGTTTTCCTGAAAAAAAAAAAAAAAAAAAAAACTATGTGTGTGTGACTGTCATGTCCAGTAGCTCAGCAGTGGGTGGCCTTTTGTGGGAGGACTGGAGACCAGCCATGAGAGATTAAACACCCTTAGAGACGCGTCTGACGAAGCTCTGTTTTCCAGAAAGTATTTTATTTTTCACATTTTTTCCTCACTGTGCTTTTACTGTAGCCAGTTTGGAGGATAATACTGCACAGCCTTGCCCAAATGAGGGACAATATAAAGAGACAACTGAAAAATGTAAATGTAGTTAGGTGTTTTTATTGTAGCGTCAGCTGTCCATTGAGCGCCGAGGTGGCAACTGGCATAGAGGATGCCAGGATGGTGCAGCATGCTTTTTTTCAGTCTAATTTATGCAATGCTGCGGTGATCCGATCCACTGTCCCTTCTGCCAGTTTTCAGACCAGTGTGGGCAGCCTGGACCGTTCTCCACACTTGCATTCAGTCAAGAGCGCTAATGAGGGATGTTGATCAAAGAGCCTTGGTCCCCTCGGTCCACCTCTTCTGACTCACTCTCGCTCTCTTTCTTTTCTCCTTTTTCTAACTCTTTCTGTATGATCAAGCAGACTTCTGAGAGAGCAAGCTTGCTTAAAGCACCAAGCAAGTACAAAAGCCATTAATAAACCACTATGGATGCTCTACTTAATCATTTCTCTCTCTTTCCTTTCCAGCTCTATCTCCTCCAGGCTAGCTGCTGTGCCAGTCAGACTGCCTCTTAAGCTATAGGGAGCATTAAATGCATGTTAATGTGGGGTTAGAGGGTGGGCCACCATTAGGCTGGGACCTGTCAAGTGGACATCTGCGTTAGAAACAGAGCTGTTGTGTTCACCACCAAATTACGCTATTTGTTTAACTGGGACATGGAACATTTCCAGACGACTGCAAAGTCACAGTTATGGGAGAAGTCTGGTGGCCAAATGTGCTCACACCTGTTCTGGTGTGGTATTTGCTTAAGAGCGCATTTCTGTTCCAGTACAACTCCATCTTTAATATTGCATTACTGGATTTAATTCAAGAGTTTTTTTTTTTTTTGTTTTTGTGTGTGTGTGGAAATTTTAGAGACAGTATGGTGACTGAAAGAAATGCCTGAATTAAAGCGTGACACGACATCCAAAGAACATTTTGCGAAGGCTGCTCTTTTACAGTTCATATTCTAGGTGAAAAAAGGAAAAAAAATGTTTAATTAGCATTTTGTCTACTAAAATACTCATAAATATCTTTAAATGTACAGAATTGTGTAAAATACTGCGATTTCAGAAGTTTTATCTTAAGTTGTTTATGATGAAACAAACAAATGATGCATGTCAATATTTAGTACATTGCAAGTTGTGAATAAAAGAGATATTAGACTACATTTAAAAATAAAATATTATTTGTGTATCTACTTGAAAATGTCATGTTTAATTCAATTCGTTACTTGCAGTTTATTTCTGATTAATGTAAAACTTGCTAGTAATTCCTGAGTGAAAATTTTAAACATTTTGAAAGTGAATTTTTATTTTATTTTTTTATTTTTTGTAGTCAATAGACAAAAAAAATAATAAAAAAAATAAAGTAAATGTTGACAGAATAGCTTAGATCATTTATCTTGTGAAAATTTGATGGGAAATACATGAGTTCACACTGAAAGCTTTGACTTGACTGCAGACTTTCATATTGTGTGAAATCTGAGTACCGTTTCAGACATCTGTTGAGATCTCTTATAAAATTTCATAGTAGACACACGCAAGATTACTAAGATCATTATAAACAGGAACAAACTCGGAATAATAAATGCCTTTGCTCTCCATGCAATTTCAATTCTGTCTAGAAAAATGATTGAGATATGAATGTATACTAATGTATAACCTTCTATGTAAATTTATGAAAAATATCACTGTCCTTTAAACAGCCCAAATCTCTCAGCGGATTTTTTTTTTTTAAGTGCATTATATAAAAGCTGTTGTCTCTGGGGTCAGGGAATGTTCAGTCACACAGAGCTTTTCATCACTAACACCATCCTCTCTCCTGTCTGTTCTTCAGCTGCATTCACAGGCGAGCGAGACAGCTTTCCCGCACTGCATTTAGTGAGCTGAGGGCTGTGGAGAGCAGGGCCTTTATTCAGAGCTGTCTGCCTGAAATGGTGGGGCATTAGCTCACATGAAGAGCCTTTGTGTTTTTGAAGGACATTGTCATTATACACCTCCAGCATTGCGACCTCTCACTCATTCACTCGAGAGAGAGGGTGAGAGGAAGAGAGTAAAAAAGGACAGAAGGTTGGAAAGAGACAGTGAGAAAAGAGAAAGAAGCTTTTTGGCAGACGGAGACAAGTGGTGCTCATCTCTTTCATGTGTTTGGAGGCACAGCTGAGAGGAGGGACAAACCTAAATCCTTTTTCTTTCCCCTCCTCAGACAGTAGAAGGTAGGGGTTTGTTCCTTTGCAGTTCTCATGAGCACTGGTGGATTTATGCTGAAGTGGACTCATCAGTAGTACAATAGTCTTTACACACACACACGCATACATACACATGCATGCATGCACGCACGCACACACACACACACAAATATAACGATGGTCATGCACAAAAACATAGAAGGGCCCAAACGGCAAATTCATTTGCCCTCTGACTACAAACAGCCTAATTTCAGGATATAGTGAACGCATGGCTTATAAAATATTAGATATGCAAATCAACATATTAAAATTATTTCTGAAGGACTAGAAGACTAGAAAACTCAGATTTGCCATAACAGGCATAGATATTCCAATATATAAATCTTAAAATAGAAAAGTTATATAATATAATAATATTTTACAGTATTACTCTTTCGCCTGTATTTTTGATCAAATAAATGTATAGAAACATAAGAGACCTCATTCAAAAAACTGGCAGCACACTTTTGAACAGTAGTATTTCATACGGGGAAAAAGTTACATTTGATTACTTTGTACAGATTTTTAGCTGATATCTTGATCTGCTACTTTAATTGCACATATTAAAGGGATACTCCACCCCAAAATGTAAATTTTGACACACATTTTTGACTGTGAATTCAATTTGAAGACGAACAAAGATTTTGCGTATTTGAAAAGACATTTTCTAAAAAAAAAAAAAAATTAACAAAATTTTAATTTCTGTGGTGGAGTATCCCATTTCTGAAATGCTATTTAGCTTAGCATGCTAATTGCTAAGGATGCTTTGCTACACAAGGGTATTCACACTGGAATCCTGCAATGTAGAATAGAATCCAATGTCTAGTACTTTTGAGACCTAGAAAAATAGCTTGAAAGATTTTCCAGTAGTTTATCTGGTCTAGCATAGTCCTAGCAATGCTAAGGTCATGAGTTTGAGTTCCAGGAAACCATACTTGTGTAATGTACACCATGGCTATATTGTAAATTGCTTTGGCTAAAAGTGTCTGCCAAATGCGTAAATCTGCATCCCATATTGGCCTAATCAGACTAGTGTTGATAAAATGTATTAATACAATAATACTGTACAATGTGGTCACAATATATAATGTTACATCTCTAATTGCCACATAGCATACAGTTCTAGCTCTCTGTGTCCCTCATGAACTTCAACATGACCGCCACAGTCACAATCGCACACCAGCCTGATTAACTGTATTTATCTGCAGAGGACTCAGCAATGGAGGTGCTGATCTTTGTTGTGGCAGAATCCTCCGGGGAGCATCAGGATCAATCTTAGCAGGACAGGAGATGAAGGTACGTCCCCCGCTTGCCTAAACGCTATCCCATTCCTGATCTTATCACACGCCGTTGTGGCTTCCTCCAGCACTGCTCCCAGACTTTGGAGCTAATCCCATTCCTTGTTTTTCCTCCCGGAAAATAAATCTCACTTTTCAGGTGACGCTGTACTGGCCTACACTGAGCTGATGGGAGAAAAGCTTCCCCTCAGGGCCTTCCTGGTTTACAGTGGCCATTCGGCGGAGCAGAGCCAACACATCGATCTCTCGCCTACGGATCATTTACAAAGGCACCAATCAGTGCGGAATGTGGAATGTTGAACGGGAAAGTTTGCTCCTTTTCCGCTCTCTTTCACAATCTCTGTTAGCTCTCCACTCCATGTGGCTTCATTAAGCTGGTCACAGCGCATTTCCACTCATTTTTTGGAGCACTACTCCGCGTGTGAGTGGAATTGACTATAACAATGGCACATAAAACATTAGCTGCACCTGTGAGGGTGCAGGGCATTGTGTGATAAAGCACCATAATCTCCACAAGGACAGCACTGATATTTGGGGCACATAAGCATGATAATGGGATGCATAAATGTCATAAGGTGACCTCTCCAAACTGAGGGCTGATTATCCTTCTGGATGTGTCATATTGTTCTGCTGCGCTTAGATATGTTGCTCTCCTGTGGGCTGTTCGGCTTTTCTGGCCTTTTCACATGATAAAGGAATGTGCTTAAAACAAACGCTCATTCAGACTACACCGGTGAGCTCTGAATCAATTTAAAAAGGCAGAGAAAGAGCAGGAAAGAGAGAGATATGGATATGGATTTATATATATATATTTGACCAAATCGACTTTATAGTTGTCCAAAAGAAGTTCTTAGAAATGCATATTACTAATCAAAAATTAACATTTTCATATAATTACAGTAGGAAATTCACAAAATATCTTCATGGAACATGACATTTACTTAATATCCTAATAATTTTTACCATAAAAGAAAAATCAATAATTGTGATACAATGTATTGTTGGCTATTGCTGCAAATATACCCATGCTACTTACAGTATGCCTGGTTTTGTGGTCCAGGGTCACATAAAAATTTTAATTAAAACACACCATTCATTATTTTCATACAACACTATGTAACAAAATGTTTAATTTACATTTACATTTATATTTAACTATACAATGTCATACGAACAACCGGGAATCAGCAAGGCAAGAAGTCTACTGCTAAAGCTTTTGATATTTCAGGCACCATCAGAGTATATTAGTACAGTGTTTAGTCCACATTGATATAATAATGCATGTGCAAGAACCTATTAATGGAACCATAGGTCATTTGATTGTGGTATTTAAAATAAAAAAATAAAAAAAAAATCTTCGAAACCAACCCTAAGCATTCTAAAATTGTCCGTGGTGCAAAGATTTGTCTAACCTTGTTTCATAAGATTGGGGAAAATATCGACTTGAACGTTCAAAGGTAAGTATCTTTTCAAGTCTATTAAAATGCCGTTGGGGTCTCCGAGACCCTAAACAGAGCAAGCAGGGAAAAATGGAAATAGAAAGCTGCAATCTGGCTATTGGGATCAGATGAGAGAACGAGAATTCATCCTCTCTATTCTAGGGAGTTTTTGGGCAGGGCCCCAAGCATGGAAAAGCCCCCCTGCCATTAATCTAAATTACATGAGCTCATTGGTCTTTACTAGGGAGGGAGATAACATCACTGCCAACCTGCTCCACTCACACTCAAATATCAGCAGATCAGTTCTCCTCCAGCTCTCCACCGCAGCAAAGCACAGAGGCGCTCAAGGTCAGCCTGAGAGAGAAACAGAGACAGAACATTGTTTTATGCCACGAAAATCATCATGTTATCCTTGGCTGAGTCTGCTAACTGATAACAGAATGATTCACTTTGAAGTCTACAAAGGATTACAGCACAAATGAGACTTATGGGACGGCAAATAAAAGTCTGATAGCATCTGGTACAATTAACAATAGGCTTCCGTGTGTTAACAATGGAGTAGCTAACATGAAATAATAGAGAACAATACTTTTACAGCATTTTTGTTTATTTTTACATGTATTAATGCAATTTTATATAAAAATTAAGTTGTTTAAATTAACATTAATGCATCATTAAAGCATTTAAAAAATAATGAACAAAAGCATGTTTGGTATCACTTTACATTAAGGTTCCATTTGTTAACTATATTTAATGCATTAACTAACATTAGGTTACAATGAGCAACACATTCATACACATTAACTTTAGTTAATAACTCTTCATTGTTTGTACAAGTTAGCTCAGGTCCACACAATATATTAGTAAATGTTGGAATCAACATTAATTAAGATGAATGAATGCTTTATAAGCATTTTTCATTGTTACTTTGCATAGTTAACTGTTGACAAAAAACTTATTGTAAAGTGTTACTGCATTTTTTTACACTGCACAAATCCTACTGTGGTTTAAAAATGTAATCTAAATAAATTGAATTTAGAATTGCTCTTAAATGTTTTGTAAAGGCCTATTCACACCTAGAATGATAATTATAAAGATAACTATAATGATAACCATATTAGCGTCCACACCAATGCACTATCAAATTATTTATTATAAGCATGTGCTGCAGTTTCGGTATGAAAAATATTTTTTGACAACAGTGTCATTATTGCTATTCCTATTTTCCTTGAAGTTGTGGTGTTGAATTCTGCTATTCTTTTAAATTTAGAACGACTTTATAGTTATTATAATTGGTGTGAATGGGAACTAATATTACCAAAATAATTTTTTTTTTATTGTAAAGTGTTACCAGAAATCTCACATTTGAGCCAGACATCAAGCGAAGCGAATTTCCCCCGGTTCCTCCCATCTTCGTTTCATAAAACCATCTGCAAAGTTTTTAAGCAATTAGAGGCCCGAAAACTCATTCTCTCTTGTTTCCAAAACATTTTGAAACTTGTCAGATACTGATGGCATCAAAATGCAAACTTCAGCACGGGGTTATTGCCAAAGCCCTCTCTGACTCTGCAAAATATGTAGTTATTAATTCACGGACCGTATCGGTTTCAGGCTTGAAAAATTGATATGCGGCTGGCCTCCTTGATTTGGATTAGATAATGATCTAGCCCAGGGCCCCTGGGGGACATCACAATAGAAAAGGATTATGCTTCATATTCCAGGATCCTGCTTTGTTAGATTGAGTTCCCTCACGGTATGTTGTACTCATGGAAATGTGGATGACTCCATCTTCTGAAGAGCTGATTGGCCAATTTGTTTTTTCTTTAAAACTACTCTTTGAAAAGGATACGGGCTGTGAATTAAAGTGTCTGAGACCGAGTGTGCGTGTAAGTGAGCATGCTCATGCGTATCGATGTATAGCTTTCTGTGTTTAGCTGTATGTTGAGATTCGCTCAGTCACTGTGTCACTACACTAACACTAACAAACACACAGTGGCAGCGACCCAGGTGCGTGTGCGCCAACTCCTGTGGTTCACTTTTAATAGGATTATTTGTGCGGTAATGACCCTTTGACTGCTGATTTATTTTGGTGGCCCTCTCATGACCCACTTCAGGGCCCCCGTCATCTCCGAGCGCTCAACCCCGGCTCTTGCTATCCTCAACAGCTGTGTGGCCAATGGCTTCCAGATTTTCATAATTTTCGCAGACCTGCCTGATGACAGATGAACTTTTAATGTCTGTGAGTCTTGACGGTGCAATCACTCACCGGTATTGTTTTTGTCGGTAACCCCTATGTCGAGCACTTCAATGGCTTTTTTCTCTCGCTCTCTTTTTTTCTAGCAGTAAGCATCCAGATGTGTGGAGAAATGGTCAGTTTCCATGAATAGGGTGCAAAATGGGAAATTTAACTGTGAATCTGAAACGGTTTGTTTTGTATGTGGTTTGCAGTTTGTGCTATCAAAATTTAAGCCTACATAAGTGGTAATTACATTTTTTATTAATATTTTGGTTTATTTTTTTTGATTTTCATTTTATTTTGTATTAAAGTTTCTTTCTTTCTTTCTTTCTTTCTTTCTTTCTTTCTTTCTTTCTTTCTTTCGATTTAGTCAACTATAATTAATTATATTGTAATATTGGAGATAACAATCAATTAAATATTTTTTCTTGTGTTTTAAACTTTTATTTATATTTATCATAAATTGAATTAAAGTATTTGTAAAAAAACAACAACATTACATTTCATTTAAATATAAAGTTAAGAAAATTATGAAAATCTATACATAGAATATGTGTTATGTATATATAAATACAAACACATGCATGTATATATTTAAGAAAAATATGTCACATTTGTATATTACATTTATTTATATAAAATATAAGAATATCAATATATAAATGTAAACGTAAATATTTTCTAAATATATACTGTATGTGTTTGTATTTTATATACATAATAATATACAAAGTACACATACATATAAAATGTAAACAAATACTTTTATTTTGGATGTGATTGATCGTTTAACAGCTGTTGTATTGCATTTCTTTTCTCCAGACCTTTGTTGTATTATTAGTGAGTGGTTTTGCTATTTGTAGCAGGCATAGTAACGATTACAACTTCCAAACATTTTAAAATGCTTGTGTTCACCCCACCCGCCCAGCTTTCGGGTAGAATGAATATCCATGCTTTAATGTGTCTCTACCCATTTTCAAATCACTCCGATACCCCTGAGTCTTTGCGACTTTACACGTGGTTGTTGTTAAGCGTTTTAACATAATTTGGCATTTGGCAACAAGTCATTTGGTTCTGGAATCAACTAACATCATGATGTTCCCTGACAGAGACTGTTGCTGCTCAGCATCCTCTTTCATAACAATCCAGTAAATCTCCTCAGACAGATGAGCTAATTCGCATCGGTTTTGTTTATGGAATCACATACTGTACATGAAAGGCATATCATACTCATTATTTCTGGATTTTCCAGAATATCCTTCCGCACGCAATTTATTCATCCTTCAGAGAAAAGATGACATGAATGTAAGACTCCTGCAAACTAAACCACACCATCACACTCTAGGATCACAAGTGTCTTGCCTTTGAAAATCAACGCAATTGCAGAACCGTCATCGAGAAAACCACACTGTCAGCAGCCACAGTAGCCACGGAGCCAGAGGATCACAGCGATGGGCTGATAGCAGAGATGGTGCGATGACGACACAGTCTGCAGGGTTACTGGCGCATGGAAAGCCTAAAGAGAAAGCAAATATCTGGCACTGTGAACTGAGTAAACATGATCCACACACTTCAGCGGCAATCCAATGTACCACGCAGCCTTCCCTCAAACATACAGACCGACAAGCCGTCTGCAAACTCTGTGGAAGATAAATGAAAACGATCTGAAGGGAGGACAGATGAAAACATCATCTTTTCTTCCAAAGAAGCCTATGTCATTTTCCCTTCTCCACCCAAAAGCAAAGGATATATGCTTAGAATACAGAGCCAAACACACACCTAAATATACACAAACGCACTCACACATGATGGAATATGCATCAGATGCGTGTTTGGATGATTGCCTCTGGCGATTGGGTTTAAAGCTAATTGCTCATTTAAGTAATGTTTACTATCTCACTTTTAAGTTTCCCCCTCATTTCGCGCTCTCTCCATCATCAGCAAACACAGTGGGAGGTAGTTTTGCCTATTTCAAAATATAAAGGCACAAACCAGTTGCCGCTGGCAGAGTTCCACATCAGTGCAAAATGAGGTGGTTTTAGATGATCATTAGCATGACGATTTGCTATATATATGATGGCTTGCTGTGTAGAGCATTAAATGTCCTTTAATTAAACAGATAGTTCACCAAAAAATAAACAAATCTGTCATTATTTACTCACCCTCATTCCAAATCTGTATGACTTACTTTCTTCCATGGAACACCAATGGAGAAATGTGTGAGGTTTTAGCTGTTGTCTTCCATCAATTTTTAGGACAATTTTTTATTGTGGCACACAGGTACCACATAGCAACATTTCTCTAGACAAAAAAAAAATAAATAAATACATTTTTTACTTTTTTTTTTTTTTTTTTTTTGTTACTTTTTGGGAAACAAAAAGGTTCAACAAAATCATATAAGGTTAAGGCAAAACTTTATTTACTTAAAGTACCATTTACTCAGTTATGAAAAATTGTCATAATTGTTCATCAAATAAAAAAACACAAAAGTGTTGTGTGGCACACATAATAAGAGATAAAAAACAAAAAAAAAGATCTAGCCTTTTGGTTCTTCTGTACAAAGAAGTCCAGTGTTATTTTGGAATGCATTTTTGAGTGAACTGCCCTTGCACTGAAAATCTTGGCAGTCAGTTTTGATCATGTTAGACTTAATTTTTAAAGAAAAGAGCAGTTTAAATATACTGTTAAATTTAAAAGAAGGCCAAAAGAGTGAGTAAATCATGCTAAGATTTTAAGGTTTAAGCTTTTAAATAGCATTTTGAATAAAGTATGATCTAAACACATCACATGGACTTGATTTTCCCTGTTATTCCTGCACACACACACACAAATTCAGGCATTCCAAAATAAGTGTGAAACTCGCCCTTGTCAGACAGACTGGGGGTGCTAATGATGCATAGGACTCGTAATTACTCACTTCCTCTCACACAGACCCCGACTCGTCAAAAACAGCCCCCCCTAATATTAGTCTCCACCATCTTTTCCTGGCAGGTCTGTGCCGGCTTCAGCAGATGCTTAGTTGCACAGGAAGCTTTCTAACCACTGATGATTGCACGTCCTCCAGGGATCTGAAACCCAGGCAGCACACAGGAGCCAGCGAGCCGTCAGGAACTGCTCTACAATGTCCCCGCAGCAGGCACATCCACCATGCGTTTGGCACACACACCAACTAAACTGGCATACACTAAGCTGGTCCCATGGCTGGGCGAGACTGGTGCGGTTTAGCTGCACCTGTTGGGGAATAAAAGAGAGCTCTGCAGCGCGATTAAACGCCACGGTCTGGAACGCTACCACACCGGGGATGGCTTGCGAGTGTTTGTTGTGGGCCATGTGGTTGGTTGAGCTGTGGGAATTGGAGGCTGTGCGTTCCTTCACGGGGGTTTTATGTGTTTAAAGACTAGTGCTGTGTTAAATAGCACCGTGTATTTCCCCAGTGGTAGGATTAGAGTGTTTTGCATCTCACAAGCTGTTGCTCTCCCACCAAGCAGAAATTATACACTGGTTCTCACAAGTTCTTACTTTTGATGAGTGTAGAATGAAGGAATCCCCTATGTCAGCTCACTAACAATTTTATAAACATTTCCATACAACACACTTTTTCACACTCTTACACACACACACACACACACACACCCATATATTAGAATATTAATATATATTTGTATTGTTCTATTAATTGTCTGTATCATCCATTGAAACCTTCAATTGCACAGAAGGTTCTTTATTAAACATATTAAAATGTTTTTTTTTTTTTTGTAAGAATTGTTGAATGGTTATTGTTTGAGAATAGCAGATGCTGAGCTAGCCACAGTAGCATAGGACCTTGCAATTTGAAACCTGCCATCTCTCTCTCTCTCTCTCTCTCTCTCTCTCTCTCTCTCGCTCGCTCATTTCTGTGCACATCTGTTTTTGAGCCAATCACCTGGGCTGAAAATGCCACGTGACTTATCACTCTGGAGCCGCAGGTAAATAGCATAACAATGCTAACTGGTTGATGGCTACAAAACCTCTTGAAAAGGGAAATACCAAAATCTCAGAAACATTTAATTAACATATTTAAATCATCAACATACATTGTTTTATAGGCTCAGGATAACCAACCTTAAGCATAATAATACAAAAATACAAATACATTAATATTACTGGAGTGTCTTGTGTAAATGTGTATGAATTTAAAGATTTGTCTAAAGTACTATTGCATCTTTTCTTGGAACACTTTAAATGCATATTAAATGCTCAGCACAGGCAGGCCTCCGCACATGAATTCAGAGACAAGAGTTTCACAGAGATTAATATATCATGTGTCTTATCTTTAGCATTAGTCTAAGACCTTGAATAAGTCCCTTGCATTCTGTTTGTATGTCTGGGTTTTAAAAGCTGATCTGTAGAAAGCTGTTTAATAATCTTCATGAGCAAACATGAGTCATAAGTGACAGTATTATTTGGTTTTGGTGCATATGTACCATGTTTGTGAGTGTCTCTATACCTCCATCTGTGTTTCTGTATAGCTTGTATATGTGCGTGTGTGTCCTGGTGTGGTATACTGGGTCATATCTGTGGTCTGTGTGCTATCCTCTAACAGAGATTACCTCTCTCATCTCTGTCATTTGCTATTCCTGAATGCTGTAATTTACCTTGCCACACTCTGCTTCTCAACTCATTTTTTTTTTTTTTTTACACACATCATATGCTCCCAGCCATATTCCCCCTTGAATTCACTGGGAAAGAGAAACATGGAAAAGCTGGAGACATGTGCCTGACACTTTAACTAAGGGAGTAAGTGTCAAAAACAGAAACGCTACCCATGAGGTTCTTCAAAGTCTGATCTGTCCACATGTGGAATCTATGAAACAGTGTTGTGCCATATTGAACTTAACAAAAGGAATGGTTCTAGCACAGTAGCACTTATAAAAAAAAAAAAAAAAAAATGTAGTTTTGACTGGTATTTAAGTCTCTTACACTCAAAAAGGCTGCAATCTTTTATTTAAAAAAATACAGTAAAAAAATATATATATTGTGAAATATACAACTTATAATTCTTATTACATTCTAAAATATAATTTATTCCTGTTATGACAAAGCTGAATTTTCAGCAGCCATTACTCTGTCACATGATCCTTAAGAAATCATTATATAATGTTGATTTGGTGCTCAATAAACATTTCTTATTATTGTCAGTGCTGTAAAAGTAATTATTTTTGGAGACAAAATTTGTGTGTAAACCGTGATATATTGCTTTTCTCAGTGACTCGAAAGTTAAAAAAAGATCAGCATTTATTTTGAAATGTTTTTTTTTAACAATATAAATGTCTAACATTTAAAATGTTATGTATTTTTAAATTTAATTTAATAAAAAATTAAAAGAAAAATAAAAGTATTAAAAGAAAATTACATATAAATTAAAATGTATTTTTTATTATTACAACTATATTGTTCTTGCTTTATAATAGACGCTAAATATCTTTCATAAAAATACATAAATAAATAAATAAAAGAAGGGAGCCGAGTTGGGCACTTTAGTGTTATCCAATTTGATGATTATCTAAATTCATGTGTATTGCACTTCCTTGCTAGACTGAGCTTTGACACCACAGATTCACTGCAGACAAGGATTGGCCATTTTATCCATTTCAACTCCCTTGTATATAATTTACACTCATGAATATAGAGACGGTAAGGTGATAAAGTTGCTCGTTCTCTATAAACACCATATTGGCAAAATTCCTAGAAGAAAAACTTTCAAATTCACACATGGCGGCACTCAAAAATGAATTCCATACACACACACACACACACACACACACACACACACAGTCAAGCAACTTCATACAGAGGTCAAAGGGATTGTCAACTTCAGGTCAGCAGAGTTCAAATGGCCTCTGCTAAATCAAACAAACTTTGTCCTTGTCCTTGGACGGCAAAAGTAAGAGATGAGGGAGGGAGAGAAAAAGGGAGAAATGGTGTGGCTCTGACTAATAGCCTCACTCTGTTTTCAATTTGTCCTGTCAGTGTTTTTGTGGAGCTCTGTGTGATGGAGGTATGGGAGAGAGTGAAGGAAGGGTTCTAACTGTTCTCACTAATCATATAAGAACTTACTCAGCCTCTGGCAGCTTTCAGTAGGACGTCCCATTGGAAAATATTGATTCTCTACGGAGAGGTATGATCCAAAATATTGTTCTAGTCCCAACTTGTGAGGAAACGTTATACCCGTTTCTTCAACTGAAAGAGAAAATAAACTGCAGAGGTAGATATGACACAAACCCCAACAACAAACCCCTACCATGATACAAAATATCTGTCTTTTATCTTTGGTGAACAGGGACTTTTTGTTCAAATAGCTTGACCTAGATAAAGGAGCTAAACTACTACACCAGTCAAAACTTGGGCCACATTGGTGATTAATAATAAAGTCATCAAAGCTATCAGATAACACTAATGAGAGTGCGGGAACTGTGTACTGACCAAAAAATGTTAAATAAAAAACTACTTAATATTTCTGCTCTTTCGATCCATGTTTTAGATACAGCTCCGTACATGCTTAACCAACTCCATGACTTGCATGCTGAGAGGCTATTAAACAGCATTGAAGGCAACACGTCTGCTATGCATTTAATGGCTCCTGTTCTATCATTATTTAACTATTAAAAATGATCTATTTAGTTAACTTCAAACATTTTGAAGGCATTCATGTTTGTGAGGAAAAAGTCAGTCAACTATGTCTAAACTGTTGACTGTTAGGGTCATTTTAACAGTCGTGCTGCTTTAAAGATGAAGTGTATAATTTGTGCACCCCGCTGGCACAAAATAAAATAAAATAAAATAAAATAAAATAAAATAAAATAAAATAAAATAAACTGTTTCCAAACAGGTTTTTACACATTTCACTTTTAATCTTTTAACTAAAGGGTTTCATTTAAGTAAATTATTAAAAACTTAAATGCAACAAATAAAGAAATAATAATAATAATAATGATGATGATGATGATGATGATGATAATACATTTTCAAAAACCCATCTAACTTTAAACTTGAAATCATTTCCATTCATTATTTAGAGTCAGTATTTCTAGCGCCCATGTTTGTGATGTTGTCTTGATTTCATTGGCCACAAGGTGCATTCCAGAGGAAACAGTAGACATGTTCATTTGACCTCAGGTCTCACCTGGTTGCCAGGCAACAGTGATGCCTGTCTGTCCCCCTGCAGTGTGGTGTGTCTGAGTCATAATCACAGTCACACCAGGGTCAGATTGTCATCACACACACACACACACACACACACACGTACGCACGCACGCACACACACACACACACACACACACAGTATGAGTGATTTCGGTGAATCCACATGACAATGAATGATGTGTATTTTCTTATTTCTATAAGTGAATTTCATACATTCATTCATTCATTTAACTTTATTTTATTTTTGGATCAGAAAACATACTTTAGGGTATGTATATTAAGAAGTTCATTTTTTTATATTCATTTTTCATTTTCAACTTCAGTATCAGTATTTTGTACTTATACTTCATGATATACTTAAAATGAAATAAGAATTTAAGACTTGTTTTGAAGGAATTTAATTGGGATTCGTTTAAATTTTCCTTTTTTTTAGCCCTTGCCATTGTTAATAAATTTTGAAAAACAAGAAATATCTTCTGAAAATTTATTTCTGACACAATTTTGCCTCCTAGATAAATTCAACTTGTTTTAATTATAGAATAACACACACACACACACACAAAATGCAGTTCAAAAGGCCTTGACATCATGAAGGCAGTATTTTCACAGGTTACTGTTATAAGTCAACTTGAAAAAATAACGTTGAGGTCAGAATTATTTAATTTTCAAATGGAAAGAGCATCAAAGAACATTCAACTACAGTTCTGGAAGGCTGAACGACAATGACATTCCCACCCATGGAAAATCGAAATAAAATAAACCTAAAAATGAATTTCCCGAGTTGTACTGCAGATTAAATAAATATATCCCAGACTTTGAAAAGTCCTTTTTTACTGTGACCAGCTTTTTCCTTCGCAGGCATCAAAACCCAATGCACCAAACCGTATCATGTCTAATAGCTTGTTTGCTCTGCCGCCACACTTGGTTGTAGTCCAAGAACAGATGGCAGGAAAGTCACCGCACTTTGCGTTTTCAGGTTGAGTGTGTGCCCGGCACGGACGTGTTTATCAGAACGCTGGGTCACTCTCTGCACGTCTGGGTCGCTAAGGCCACCGTGGCATCTTTCCCCACTGTTTTTTACAGCTCGCCTTAAATTCAGCCATTTAGGAGTGACAGATGTGAGAGGCAAGGGAAAGGGAAGGTTAAAGAGCAAAGAGCTTAATTTGCTTGGCTTGCTGAGGTCTGTCCTGCAGAAACTCGATAGTGGACGCCGGAGAGGGCCAGGGCAGGAAAGAACGCCGCTGAGCTTTGATGTACCTCCAACAAGTGTTGCTTTCCCATTTAGATTTAATCTATTTATAGCCAAAACAGATTTAAATATCGATAGGTGGTAATTGTGACAGGATCCCTCTGCAGGACAATCGCGAGTAGACAATGCTAATTCCAGATAACCTTCAATAAACCAATCCAAATAAAATATAGCAGTCACCCACCTGTTCCAAATCCCTATTTTAATAACCTCGTGCACACTATGAGATGATTTAGAGTCTGATAATAAGATTGGGGATCCAACGGGTGGTTTGTGGGTTAGAGGTCAGAAGTCACGTTCTCTGTGTGGCTGGAGTTTGTGTTGGCAGAATGAGTGCGGCGGAAAGTGCTAGATGGTGCCTGCCATTTGTGGTTTTAATAAGGACGCCGTCTAGTTGATCAAAGGTAATGTTGTTTTGCAGGTGGTGTTGACTGGATAAAAATGTGCGTCTACGCTTCAGTGGGTGTAGCATGTGATGGTTGTTTACACACATGGGACACGGGTGGCAGGTCTGCAAACATTCTGTTTGAGTAAATATAAACAAGTTTTATTTATTTTTTTTCTGTGTGTGTCCTTTGAGTTGGAGAACAAAAGTGAGGAGTTTAAAAAAACAAAACAAGAAAAGTGCAAAGAAAGGATGATCAAAGCCAGAAAGATGCTTTTGAACTGCTGTGGGAGGGGAAAATACGCCTGTCTGCCTCATGTAGGTGGACACTGCAGTAAACCTTCCCAGCATGCAGCGCACTACCCATTGAGCGCTGTTTCACAAGCTCATCTGTTTTATTTACTACGGTTTGGTTAGTGTTCTAGTTTGAATATAAACCTGCATCTTGATGTCATGGGATGTCAGAATTACTCATACTGACAGGGCCATACAAATATCTAGTTTAGCAGGTGTATATTTCAAGTCTACTTGCTATGGTTACTTCGCCAAATGGGGGAACTGTAGCTGCTTGTAAACTGCTTGCATGTTTTTAGGTTTTAGTTTAGTTTTAGGTTATACATCGATAAAGCATAGTTTTTTTTTTTTTTTTCAATAAAGGATATCTGAGTAAATTGTGATAATGGCACCAAATGACAATTTGCAATTGAATTGTGAGTTGAAAATTATCTTTATGTTTAGCACAGAGGTTTTGTTTTAAGACTGGTCAGAAATCATGAGGAAAACGATGCTATGTAAATATTTTTTCAGATAATATTTTAACAGTTTGCCTTAGTAGCAATAATAATAATAATAATAATAATAATAATAATAATAATAATAATAATACATTTAAAAAATTATAAAACATTTTGCCTTAATATTTTTCCTCAAACTGTATAATAATGTGTTTTTTTTTTATAAATAAAAAAATAGAGCTGCCTTTTTATTTAAAAAAAAAAGAGGTTCTTCTCAAGGGGATCATTATTTTTGGCGATCTGTGGCATCAAAAAGTTTGAAACACTTACTCTAATAAACCCAAATTTGATTTATGTATGATATCAGAGACGTAAATCACAGTGAATGATAATGTGCGGAAATATACTTGAGCACTCGCACAGAAAGTTTTCTTTCCAAGGGAGTCATTAAAGAAATCATAAAAATACTAAACAAGCCGTAATTAAAGGCAGAGCATTTTCAAATTTTTATTTCTAATATGATTTTAGTGATTAGCAGATCTTTAGGTCAATTGCGGTTTTGGCGGGAGATGGAGCCGAGACGATTTCTTTTATACGTTACACAAGTCCAGCAATGACTCGCATTCCTGGCATCCTGCCTGCAATAACAAGTCAGCTTTTTCAGCAAACCCTAAAACCGCATCTCATTTGGCTTTATAACCCAATAAAAGGAAACTTGGTCATCACCCAACATTTAATTCCTGGTTTCCGTCAGACTGATAAGAAAGGTGATGGGATGGAAAATACCTGCATTCAGTGTGACCATCATATGACAAGCTGAACATTGTTAGTTCGGTAGAAGACGGATCTCAGGACATAATCATTCTGCCATTGCAGGTGACAGTAAATTAATTTACATTGTCCAAATGTAATTGGACACTGTATATGTGGAAAACAAAATAAGATATTTTGAAAAATGTCCATACAATGTAGTTACAACAACATTGTTCTTCAGAATTTTTCACTTTCTATTCCACAAGAAAATGAAAGAACTGGAATGGTGTAAGGGTCAATAAATGATAACCGTGTCTTCATTTTTGGTGCACTATCCCTTTAAGTTACTTTTTATTGCATTAGATGCAAAATATGAAACCAAACAAAGTATGCTAGAAATAACAAAGTATCACAAAACTAACTCCCACATTTATTAGCCATATGTAGTTCATCAAAATAACTACAGACATGTTTCACTAATGTTTGACAACCAGAACGTATCCAAATGCTTTCCATCTTAACTTTAATACAATGTATTCATTGTTTTATAATTGGAAGCCTAACAAACGTCATTTTGTGAAATGTTTTGCTTGAAAAGTGTAATTGTATTCCTTCATTTTTAATTGTTTTTTAAGTGTCCAAATTCTTTTTGGGGTCTCTGTATATGATAAAAATCACTTTATTTGAACAAAGCTTGCATAAAGTACAAAAGTGTGGCTATCAGTGTTTCTTCTTTTGGGCGGTTTGCATCCGTTTGTAATCAATTGCCAATGGAGTGCTGAAATGAGAAATGAGATACAATCACCATCATAGAAATCCTCCAGATAATTATGTTTATAAGCAGTTCCAAGCTCCTCTATAGTCTTCAATCAAGGTGCCTGTCGAAATGCAGAAAACAGTAATCTTTGTAATCTGTCCTGCTCATGAGGACTGCCTGGAGGGATGGCAGTGTTAAAGAGGAAAGTTAAGGGTGCTTTGAAAGTGATTTTTTTTTTTTTAATGGTGAAGAGAAAATGTTGTGACAAGCTGACAGTGTTTATCCAACGTTCCAATGCTCCGCACTGCCATGTTTTCCATCCAGTTGACCCTTGGCCTTTTAATTATTGCTTTTTAAGAGGGAGGCATGTATGGGCCATACAGCAAGACAGGTGCTGACAGATTTGGTGGAGGTGTAAGGTTCCATTGATCAGCAGCAAGATGGAGGACGGGGGTGAGAGAGGGTCCAGGGGTGTTGTTCACCAAATTTTTTAAGGGTATGATAAATATATTTGAACTGCAGCTACTTGTGTTCCGGGGATCCATGTTTTAATTGTTATGTGGTAGAGGGCGCTATTACACATTTTCTGTACAGAGACAAGCCAAGAAGAAACCGAAACAACAAATGCTGTAATGTAACTCAATCAAACAGACATAAAACAGCATCAAAACTGTGAAATGTCATGAAATAAAATGTTGACCCATGAAGAGGTAATGACTGTTAAGCTTTGAGGTGTTGATCGACATCTACATTTTGATCACTCTGTATTTAATTCATAGAATTTTTCAACTGCAACTTTCCCACTGCCCCGGTGTTGGTTCACTGTGTGTGTGTGTGTGTGTGTGTGAGTGTGTGTGTGTGTGTGTGTGTGTGTGTGTGTGTGTGTGTGTGTGTGTGTGTGTGTGTGTTCGTGCATGGATGGGTTAAATGCAGAGCAAATGCGGACCCTGAGTATGGGTCACCATACTTGGCTGTATGTCACGTCATTTTCTTTCTTTTATGAAACTTAACCACATTCAAGTGTTTCAAAAAAAAAAAAAAGAAAGAAAAAAAAATACATTAAGCTAGAATAAAATGTTTTTGTTTAGAATCAGATACCCTGTTTGGTTTGTATGTTCAGATATTCATATACCAAAACATATATAAATGAATACCTTAATAGGGAAATAGTAGTATACTTAAAGTATGATGTAAAGTTCACTCAAACCTTACAAGTGTACTTGCAGTATAAAACTACTAGTAGTTTACTGAGATAAGTTTAAACTTGCTAACAGTTTATATATTATGCCATTTTAAGTATATTTCTGAGAAGTACATAAAAAGTAGACTGAAAGTATACCTTCCTATTTTTAGCTTAAATTAATTATAGTAATAGCACAGTTGAACAAATGTCTTTTTTGTAAGGGTTTGTGGAGTCTGCTATGCACACACACACACACACACACACACACACACACACACACACACAAAGACTAACTTTGAAAGTCAGTGTTTTATAACTCAAACATAACTGAGGGGGGCGGGAAAGGTGGGGAGGGGGGATGTCTGACTTCAAATTCCACCCAAACTTCTCCAGACTTTCTTCATTGATGTCTTTCTTGTTGTCTGTAAACTTCATTTCTCATTTTCAGCCGTGTCCTTTGAGTTTTCAGTTTTTTCATTAAGATCTGCCAGTGGCGGAACAAAAAACTGAAAAGATTTCAGATTCAAATCTACCCATGATGCTCCACCCAATAGCAAGGTTTCATCGATCCTTGCTTTACCCCAATCACGTCAAAGAAGGACCACTGAAGGATTCGATTCTCTTTCACAATCTCAACTCTTCATTGCTTCTTGTTTTCTCACACTGCTCGCTTGCAAACAGACACAGGCAACTGCCGCGCCATAAATTTATTTCACCACGAGATACATCCTCATTACGGAGCGCCGGCAGGGAAACGGCTGACAGCTCTCTCTCTGCACCTGTTAGTCCTATGCCTGTTTGCACTCATTGACTCATCTGTAAACGGCTTCAATCCTGACGTCTCTATCCGTGCCAACTAACCCGATGCTTCAAACGTTCGCTGACTCTTTGCTGGCCCAGAGACTCTATCTATAAAAGTTTCACATTTCCTGCAGGCAGTCAATTATTGCGCCGGCGTATTCGGTTGCAATAAAAACATCAGTAATCGCTCTGTCTGAGTTCTCCCCGCAGGTTCGGAGCTCTCTTCTGAAGAACTGGGATATTCAATGACAATTATGACATTTTTTCTGCTTTCTGTCTTCAGCTCCCTCATTTTTTTTGATGTACTTGATCTTCTGCAAATATTGTTGAAGCTCATATGGCAGTGGTTCGGTGTGTAATTGTCAGCTTGGCCATTAAAATGATATAATTGATTTCTTTGTTTCTGTTTAAACAGCTTTGACCTTTTAGCCAGTTTTTATTGCAGTTACGCGAATAAAAATGTGGAAATATTCTTATTGTTTTTAACCGTGCCAATTTTCTTAGCTTTTTTTCAGGCTGCTTCCATCCTTTTTACCTCAGCGTCTCCCATTTTCTCCTGTCAGGTTTTGCAACAATTTATGTACTCCAGCATAAGCAGGCATTGTGGAGGTGGCGCTCCGGCTTCACAAGGGCTTTACAATGATATACAACAAGTTTTCAGGACTTTCCTTGGCAGAAAGTCCTTTGGCTTCTGACTGTTTCCCCTCCCATCTTAGGGGACAGTTAAATATATCTCAAATCCTTCTTAATACAGTGGGAATAAAAGAACAGTAATGACACACTGTTAAGTAATACATTTCAAGCTCAGGGTTACTCCCTATGGCCTGTGGATGTGTGTGTGTGTGTGTGTGTGTGTGTGTATGTGTGAATGACTGCACCAGCTGGTTAAAGCATAAGGAAGCATTAACAGGTTTCTGGGAGTTGTGCTAATGTCTGTGAATGGTGGAGTTTGACTTTGACTTAACGCAGCAACACCACGAATGTCTGACTTCCTCTTGCCGAGCCACACCAGCGTTCTCGCACACGGAAGTCAGAGTACCACTAGTGTCACTTTGTGTAATGATAACACTTCCCAGAGTTCTGCTGGTTTGTGTCATCACGTACACTGAGCTCTATTGATGCACAGCACCTAAAAAGTACTGTGGTGCAGAAACAGTGTCAGATTACTATCAGATTACAGATACTATGGTACTTCGACTGGGGTCAGAGATCACTAATGAAAATGCTTCCATGTTGTATTTTATTTTATCTTATTTTATTTTAATGTATTTATTTATTACATTTTTTTTTTGGGCCATATTTGCTCAGCATTGTTACAAATTTATTTGATGTAAATGCTTTATATTATTTATTTAGACTAGTGACCTAGAAGTAGTTCAGAATAATATATTGATTTTGGATAAAAAATTAAGTTAAATAAAATAAATTTGTGACAATGTACACTGGGCAAACATGATATTACTATTTACATTTATTCGTTTAGCTGACGCTTTTATCCAAAGCGACTTACAATTTCTATATATGTCAGAGGTCGCACGCCTCTGGAGCAACTAGGGGTTGAGTGTCTTGCTCAGGGACACATTGGTGCCTCACAGCAGATTCGAACCCGGGTCTCCCACACCACAGACGTGTGTCTTATCCACTGCGCTAACACCACCCCATTTAAATGATGATCATTTAAATGATCATCTCTCTCAAAAAAAAAAAAAAAAAAAAAAAAAAAAAAAAAAAAAAGGTTCAGCATTTTTGACAGTCCAAAAACTTTAATTGTAGTTTATTATTATTATTATTATTATTATTATTATTATTATTATTATTATTATTATTATTATTATTATTATTATTATTATTATTACTAATAATTCTGTTCAATTATGGATTCTACTTTTTAATAATTTATTATTAAATACTGGAATTTTGTAATATTAGAATATTCTAAAAATATATTAGTAAAGCAACATACACATATATCTTAATTTCTATAAATATTTATGATAAAATAAATGCAATATCAGGGATTTTTTTTTTAAAGCAACTGTGGATGAATTCCAATGTGCTGCATTGACTTTGTGATTAGGTTCACAGTGAGACTCATCTCTTTTTGAGATGTAAATTCTGATATGCTCTGCATGCAATATTTTTAACATGGTCTAATTATACTTGACCGTATCACTGTAGCACACATGAAAGTCCTCCATATGGCTGTGTGTCACTCTTGTGAATTCATGATCTCAGACATTTCCCTCATACTTGTCATTCCTCACTCATAGTCGTCAAAAGCTCTGGCAGGGGGCTGAAGAAAACCGCCTGGATCAGGTGTCCCATAATACCCCTAAACCACTGTAACCTGCACATCAAACAGAGCGGCGGTGGGGTAGATCATAAACCACAGGACCAATAACCAACCACGCTTTTACAGAACAACTGCTGTTATGGCTGGCAGACTGGAGTGCCAGCAGGAGTCTTGAGAAGCTTATTTATTCAGCTTTCAAATGATGCATAAATCTATTAAAAAAAAAAAACAAAAAAAAAAAACTTATGACTGGTTTTGAGGTCCATGTTCAGATATTAGTTGTCATGTTTACTGTATGTAAATGACCTAACATGCAACATATGCAGTCAATTCTGCATGCTTTGTGAACACTGTTTATTTTATTGTATATTTTATCACTTATTACCTCTTTCTTTCATTTTTTTAGCTTTTTCTCAAATATATTTGCCGTGTACAGGTTATTATAGAAAACAGATGTCATGTAAATAGATCAAGTAGTTATTTGTGGACAGACGATTGTTTCAAATCATATAGAAATTGTATAGAACAAGTGCAGCTAAAGTCATGTGATCCATGACTTCTCCACGCTTATCAAAAGTGAAGACTCCTAGCAGAACATACGTCCAGCCGTATTTGTTCACATGCCCTTATATGAACAAGTGGAACCGGGGGACCATCTGACAGCGAAGGTCTGTCCCGAACTGCCCGATGAAATATGTGAGCCGTCATCGTCCGCTTTGAAGAAAAACAATCAAACGCAGGGGGAGGAATTCCAGTCCTGACAGAGTGCCGTCGTCACAGAGGTGCTCCTCTCTTCACCTTCATTCTCTCTCCTGTTTTCGACCTCCTTTTCTTTCCCTCCGCTCAGCATTTTCCTTCCCACTGTATCGGAGGGTGATTCTCAGCCTGCTGAGAGCTGGGTCGAGGCAGCATGTGGCCGCAGGAGTGAACACAACAGAGGAAACCTGAGCACAGTGGAGTCTCTAGGTGGATTCTAGCCTTTGAGCCCCCTCAGAGAGCTGGTTTTCCCTTTGACACAGCTGCATAAACTAACCAGTGAGAAGGCCCACAGTGAGCGCTACTGCTCAGCATTATGGGTAGAACGTGCACTTCAGAATAGTAAAGAACTGTGGGAACTTGAAAGAAAAGTTGCAATAAAAATATGTGTAACTATCACTTACAGTAGTCCCATGGTTCAGTGATGGTATCGGATAATAATACCATATTTTGAAATATACTGTACATATTTATATTTAAGCAATATTACTTGTACAAGAGTGCTGATTTAGACCAACAGCACGACTCCAAGTGCGATACTGCTTTTTATGTAACATAGACACAATATTTCCAGTAAACCTTGTCTGTTTTTAATCTGCCAATGAAAATAGTTCCAAACGAAGCCACAACAAAACTCTCATCCTCTGTGAGCAACACACAGTAGTGGTATTTTGTTCCTGAGTGAATCAGCGTTTTTGAGTGAACTCAAAATTTGTTAGCACACATTCATATTCATGTATTATTGTATGCCCGGATTGTATTCACAACACATGCATTCATAGAAATACATTTATTTAATGGTTACAGTGTAATTACTTAGTCGAAAGAAGAACCTAATCAGAAAGTGTGTGATTTCACACGCAAACAGTCACAGAGTTTTAACCGAATTGCTTGATTAAATTAATTAATCATTTACATGTTGCCACCTACACATATGCAGTGACGCCACAGAAAAAAGTTCTAATAAAACAAACAAACAAACAAACACTGTCTTAGTGTGAAGAGCAATCTGAAGAAACATTTTCCCATATGAAGAATCTTTTGTACAATGGAAAGGTTCCAAGAATGTTGAAGGATCTTCATGGAAACATCAATGCAAATAAAGAACCTTTGATTTTAAGAGTATACTGGAGTAGTCAATGTATTAACGAGGAAAGATTTATATATTTATAATCTGTACCATGGTCTGAATAGTATGAATTGAATGCTTTTTTCTTTCCTTTTTGTCTCTTCCTAATAAGCGTTTATGCAGCATGCCATGCTTTTTTTTTCAGTCTTTCTTCTGTCAGAATTGTTGATATTACCCTCAGTTTTGCACAAAAAGCCCACTGTTTGTGAATGAAGTGAAACATGATGTTCCATGGCACTAAATGTTTTTATCAGGTCATCTTTATCAGAAGTGTCACGGACCATTTCATAACAAAGAGAGGAAGTATTTGTAACAGCTTGTATATCAATTTTCTGACCGAATACTTCTCCTTGAAAGCTGCGTGTTTCATCCTTTGCCGATAAATCACTCGCATCGTCGTTTTTCTTTTGTTCTCCCTCCCTGTCACCCCCCCCCCCCCCACACTCTCTCTCATTCATCTGACATATGTTTATATTGCAAGTATTCAAAGTGTGTTTTCCTTTGTAAAGTGCTGGTATATATCACTTCTGCTGGCCTCTGAGCGGAGAGGGAGGGAGACTATCAGCACGATTGATTTGTGTTGTTTTCATCCTCCGGTGGGCTTCTCTTCATGAGCAAAGTCAAAAATAGCCAGAACACACAAACTGAGCAGTGAGATGCGGAGGGTAAGAGAAACAGAAGGGAGTGCTTTTCTGCTTTATTTCTATGTTAGACCGCTGTGGTCTGCAATCAAAATGTGGCCTAGCTAATGTTTAAACCCTGATGCTAAACACTGATCTAGGCCTGTTTGTCTGCTCTGTTATTCTTATCACGGGTTATTCGGCTGGTATGGGGTATGTCATATTTCTAAAAATGCAGAGGAAACAGAAACCCTAGATATGGAAGCACAAGATCATACAGAGAGAGTTTCGGCGTCTAATTCAAATGATCGTCAGATAAGAGCACCGTATGGTTGGGTTTAGCTGCTCTAGAGGTGCTGACTAATCTTTGTGACCGGTTTTCTGTGATAACAAAACAACTGTTGTAAATTCAAACATTATTTTCAGTTTCTTGCCAGAAGTACTTATCCTGTAGTATAAAGCTAGATTTACGCAAGTGACGTGGATATAAAATGTAGATATTTATTTTGTCCCTCAAGCTATAGTTTTTAAAAAGAGTCTTTGGTGCACTTTAGGTTCAGCTGAATTTATCAGAACCTTTTATTTTTTATTTTTTCCTGAGTGGTATATTTGCAACAGCAGCCTTACTATTGCAACAAATATGATACCATTAGATGCATTCTGTGTGATTTGATGTCAGTAGTGTCTGGTCACGAAACAATGAGAGGCAATTAAATGGTTTTAAAATGAAATTGAAAACTTTACTATTTACTATTTATTTATTTTTTTTATTTTTTTTGCTGCAGCTAAACAGAAACATTACCAATTCACTTTCTTTAGACCAACCAGTTTGTTTTCTAAAAATACACTTTTGTTTTTAATGGTATTCAAATGAGTTTGTAAGTATATGAAAGTGAGTAAGTCAACACTAAATTTTAATTTCTGGATAATATTTTCCTTTATCAGAGGAAAGCTGAAGCCATCTGGGGCTCTTTGAAGCACCAGCACAGATGTTTTTGTGCCAAGAACCATGAAAATTATAAATGTTTTCCTATGGCATCATATGAACTAAATATGGTTCTCCTATGATCTCTCGTGACACTAGGCTTTTGGATCAATGAAACCTTTTTTTTTTTTTCTTTTTTTACTTAGAAAAAAAAAAAATCTTAAATGGTTGTGGTCATCAATACCTTCTCTGTTTTTTTTTTTTTTTTCAGGGTCATCTACATTGGCTAACTCTGGAACCCATTTGCCATTTTAACTTCAGCCACAGGTAGAAATATCTGAAACCATATGTATACTTAGATCTCATGGGAATGTTGAAGCGGACTCTACATTCCTCTGCTTACCATCAAAGCAGACAAGAATAGTTAGCAAAAATAATTCAGTTGCCCTGGTCTCTTTGTGTGTCTTTTGCGAGAGATTTTACAGTGAACAGGCTTGCAGAACTTCAACACTGAAGGTCACAAATGGCCTCCTCCTTAAAATCAAATGTATTCTGTTTAAACTGCACTCTAACATGCTGATCTACACTCAGTATCTCTGAATCAAGAATTAAGCGAAAGTCACATAAACAAGCCAGAAACGGTTTCCAGACCTGTTCCACCTGATACATTTCAGGTTTTTCTCCTCAACAGAGCTGTTTGCTGCTGTTGGAATGATGGAAAGCTCTGCTCTTCGTCTCCTGCTGTGGTTTCGGTCGAACAACATCTGGTTCTGGTGTGTGTGAAGCCAGGCAGATCACTGATTCCACAGACCGATAGCACACAGCATGGATCTCAACTTCAACGCTGGCTGTATACACACTTAGCATATCTGCGGTATATAAACACGATAATATCATAGAATCGCTTTGAATAAGATTTCCTGTTTAACTTTAAGGGGCTTCAGTAAGGAGGGAGTTCACTAAGAATAAATAGGGACATTTATTTGCACTGTCTGTGTTATTTTAGAGATCAGTTCACTAAAGGAATTATGCAAATCAAAAACACACCCCAAAGTGCCACTCATGCTAACTGCACGTCCAGGGAAGTATTTATATTTGACAACTTCATCCATTTTTTTTTTTTTTTTTACTGATAGCCATCTAATCAAATTATACTGTCCACCAACAGCATAATGTCGGAAGTGAAGTCGGAAGTGTCATATTTGCATATAACTTTAGGAGAGTGAATCAGATTAATTCTGATTTGCTGAGATGCATCAATGTGTCCTGTAGTGTAAATGGAATGGGTTTTACTAAATCAAACAGCTATTTGACTGATCAAAATGCATTACTTGGTCAGGTGTAGACATTCTTTTTTTTTTTCTTTTTTTTTTTTTTTTTTTTAATGATCCTAAATTTAATTTACATTAAGGAGTTGTGTTTACAAGCACAAAGATCATGTAACCTTTTATATTTTTTACCGTCAGGCTTTTATAATAAGCTAGTTTTTGATAGTTATTGGTGTATTGTTGTGCATGTTTTGTATAGTACCTTTGTGAAATTTAGCATACTTTTACAGTTTAGCATACTTTAAAAAAGAGTGGTTGTTACAAGATTGATGTACTTCAAGAGAATACTTAAATTGAATATTTCCAGACATTTACATGGCAATTACATATTATTTGCAATTAATAGGAAATATATTATAATTTATACTTAAAAGTATTTTTTTTACGTACTTAAGTGCATCCTTATATGCAAATTCATAATTATGGTTAGTATACCATTGAATCAAGTTTTCAAGCAAATGACAAGTATTTATGGTGACTAAAATTTAATGTGATTTCTAATGAAACTTACATTAAACTTACAGCCCCTCACGGATGACTGATTTGCACAAATAAAAACCAAAAACAAATTTAAACCCAGGCCTGGTCCTCTCTCATCCTTTACTGTCGTTGCTCCTGTTTTATATCCTTCCATCTCCTGCGTGGGACTCATTTCCAATCACTCCACCGGCCTTGCTCCTGTTCCCACGTCTCTCAGCCCCGCCCCACTCGTCACAGTAATATTGGATAACATACTACTTTTAAAATTAAAATAAATTTGACATGTGCTTTAGTACTATATGTTAGTCAATATACAAAAAGTGTACATTTATTAAAGCTCGATAATTTTGTTTAATTTTTTTTTAAGTGAACTATGTAGTTAAACTGGGTTGGTTAGTGAATAAACAAAGGCATTTATGCTAACATACTATATGACACAATGCGATGATGTACACGCAAACACACACTGCAGTAGTCCATGCCATGCCAGCACTTCCCACAGAAAAGGGTGAGAAGGCGGGCAGAATGCGTCAATCAGACGTACCCCAGGGATGATCTGATTAGGGCAGGAACAGCAAGACAAATGCACGCGCTTGTACGTTGTCCCATGGAGCTGTCATATGCATGGCTGTGTTCACAGAGTGCTCATGCTGGCTGGTACCCCTGACGCCTGAATCCAACAACCCACCAGAGGCTAAGCCACGCTGGCAGTGAGGAAGCAGAAAGCGTTGGCACGATGTGTGCGTAGGAGAGCAGGACAGTACGATAGAGGTGTGTGTGTGTTTGTGGAAGGGGGCCAATAGTGAGGGTCCACTGAGCTGACATAGCAACGTTTTCTGCTGAATTGGAATACCTGCGTAGAGGAAGTGCGTTTCTGTGTTGCTTCTGTTCATACTGGCTGTCCTTCAGATGTCCTTTCATTCTCTGATTGCCACTCAGTCTGCAAGCATGTTACTTTTAGTCATTTAATTAGACAGGTGCAAAACTTCTCCTACAGGCATAGCACAGGTGTGTTTATAGTCAGTTTCACAAGCAGTTTTAAGTAAGGAATAACTAATAATGGGCTGTTTAATTATTAAAATAAAATGTGGTGTTTACGCAGTCACTGTATATATTAGATGACAGAAAAGTCACCATTCCTCAAGATATTTTTCAGATTTTTATTTAATTTATGTTGGACTACTGTTACACATCTCATCTCAAGCTCATCTCAAAAGTGTTTGGCAGCAGTATCTTGACTAATAGCAAAGCTGCAAAATATTCTCCTAGATACTGAGAAATTTTGTGTAGCTTTTCAGTTGAGGGACTATTTTAGCGATAAAGACGTGAGACAGTGCTGATCATGTTTCTGGGTGCATGTACAGTATGTTCCCATGTGTGCGTGTTTGTGTGGGAGAGAGTGCGGTAGAAAGAGAACACACTTTACGCCGTAAAATGTAATTCCTTTAGGAAAAACATGGAAATAGTGGGTCATTTGTATCTTGTTGTATGTTAAATGTATTTGCTTGGCCAGTGGCTTTGTGAGTTTTGGTTCTTGAACTGTTGTAGGTTGTAAATAAAAAATATATTAATAATTAAATACATTTCAATAATAACTTTGGATGTAATATGGACATATAATGAATGTGGTCAAGACCTCTCTAAATTCTAAACTTTAGCTGTTTGTTTCCTGAAATTATCCTGAATATTCATCATCAACCAAATTAAATATTCTCAGCCCTGTATAATCTAGTTTAAACAGAATATGCTTTGTAAATGTATTGATCTTACTGTAAACGATTCATCCATGAATGAGTTTCTTTTTTTTTATCATATAGGTCATTTTAAATTAAAATATCATGAATAGATCTTCTGGTGAAAAGTCAGATTTAATTTTGAGACTTACGCATCTCCAACAATTTATTGTTTTAAATAAATTGCTTAAACCCAGCCACTTTCTTACAGTCAAATGCAAGCTTGCATTCAGATCTGCCTCAATCAAACAACTGATGGGTTGAACCAAGTTCTCGCTCGACATATATTTTTTATTTAAAAAAAGAAATCCATTACACACTGATGTAGGCTACATTACAATACAAAAAACAAACAAATATGCCACTATTTCCATTCCACTTTAAAGTTGCTGTTTGCTAGCCATTTTACCTCTGTATTTCAGAGTGAAGTAAGATATTTTCAAATACAAATAGAATAGAAATTTCAGACAATTTCAGAATAAAAACATTCAGACATGATCTTAAAGGGATAGTTCACCCCAAAATGTCTGACATTACGCAATATTTATAAAATATCTTTTCAGAGATTAAAGTCATACAGGTTTGACACGAGGGTGAACTTTACATGTGAACTATCCCTATTTAGAAAATACTGCTGCTTCACAGCTTCTGTTATTTTGACTGTTCTGTGGTTGTTTGGTTGTTTATAAAACTGTGTTGTGTCTAGTTACAACACTTCTATCTCAGTAGCTATCTGTCTGGCTGTAGTTCACTAATGACTGCAGTTGTGAAAGGCCAAGTGCTTATGAGTAACAGAATGAGTCACTCTTGATTCATCTTCTTGATGTCCCAAAGAGACCAAACAAATATTTCAACGAAGGCTCAAAAAATAATAAAGTGTGTTTGAAGTTGAAACAATTGCTGGTTGATAAAAATCGATTGCAGGAAGAAATGTATATCAGTTGTGATATACATTTCCCTGATCAATACATAATAACAGGACATGCTTATCGAATAACGTGAAAGCAGCATTTATACCTGTTTAGCTGCATTTTTTAATTAAAACCAATTTTCCACTTGGAAATTAAATAGAGTTGATAGTACTGAGTGTTGTCAACTTGGACTTAATTTTCTACTATATTACCTGTCAGACTTCATTAAAGATCTCAATCTGTTACTTAATTAATTTGCTGGATCCAGTCAAGCTGGATCCAGTTTATGTGTTGTGTGTTCACATGATTCAAAAACCAGAGCCAGATCTCATTATAACTTCAAATGTTAAACAAATGCTAACAGGAAATTTCACGTTAATGCTCATTTAGATAATCTCTACATCCCATTGTACACCAAACAAACAAAAAATAATGGCCGTTATCAATCACTAGTGTATAACGAGGTCCAGACGTTAATCAGAGAGTTTCACAGTTTGTGCACAATGCAACACAAATTCAAAAACACATGTAAAAATTCACTCGAACACTCACACGCAAACCTCATTTCTTTAATGACGCATGATGCTGATGTGTAGTTAATGCTCTGTGACCAGGTCCTGTGGCCTGTGCTCCATCGTGCTTTAAATTGCTGTTCAAATGGAACATTTCTCTCCTGACCGACTGCCTCTAAATGGAAACAGATTTGGACAGCAGGAGGTTAGTTTGAAAGATAAAAAGGAAAGGAAGAAAAAGCACTCCTCCTCCACTTGTGATGGCTCTGTTCATGGAATTCCATCCAGATACTAGCAAATAATCTATTCTATCTATCTATCTATCTATCTATCTATCTATCTATCTATCTATCTATCTATCTATCTATCTATCTATCTATCTATCTATCTATCTATCTATCTATCTATCTATCTATCTATCTCTCTCTCTCTCTCTCTCTCTCTCTCTATCTATCTATCTATCTATCTATCTATCTATCTATCTATCTATCTATCTATCTATCTATCTATCCATCCATCCATCCATCCATCCATCCATCCATCAATCCATTTGTGATGACTCTGTTCATGGACTTCCATCCAGACACTAGCAAATTTTCTATCTATCTATCTATCTATCTATCTATCTATCTATCTATCTATCTATCTATCTATCTATCTATCTATCTATCTATCTATCTATCTATCTATCTATCTATCTATCTATCTATCTATTTGTGATGACTCTGTTCATGGACTTCCATCCAGACACTACCAAATTATCTATCTATCTATCTATCTATCTATCTATCTATCTATCTATCTATCTATCTATCTATCTATCTATCTATCTATCTATCTATCTATCTATCTATCTGTCTTTTTCGTTCATTTTAATACTACATTCTGTTTTCTACATCAGTTAAAATTTAGGAATTTCATTGAAATTTAAATCATTCTCAATTCATTTCCGAGTGGCACAAAAGCCTGATTGTGGCTTTTGTCTTCTACAGAAGAACTAGACGTGGTGCCCCATAGCAGATGGGGCTTTGGCATGTAGATATAAGATGCCAGGTTTTCATTAGATAAACCACCAGCAGGGCTTCTCAGAACCCCTGGCCAGCACCACTTGTGGGTGGTCATCCATCATCTCGCCGTGATGGCTGCCAGAAGGACAACAAATGCCAATAGTGGCCCAAGGGACAGTTTTGCACTCACTCAAGTACATACACAGCTTCTGAGTAGTAACATACCTTTCACTCCGCACAATTTACACTCACACATTTTTATGAACTCGGACAATAGAAGTTTTAAGAGGAAGAAAAGGCATTTGGCAGCCATCAGTAGCCATTATTACTTCACTCTATGAGAGATCAGTATTTTGACACTGCTTTGCACACGAATGAACACATTCCGGCATCAGCTAGTCCTTGCTTCTTCCCTTTAAAGGGCTCTTGCTTCAGGGAGTAACTGATGACTAAAACAGCTCTGGCAGTGCAGGGAGAAACACACATGGATTTAATACTCAACCCATAATCAGGACAATCAGTGTATGAGAACATTTGTAGAGTAAATCTCCAATCACTTTCGGTTCTGAGTCACCAGGATGCTAACAGCTCTGTCAAGTCATTGATTGCTAAAAGATCAGTAGGGAGACAAAAGAAGCACTTGATGGGTGCTCGGGGAGGCTGCGGTTGAGTAACGTGAAGAACTTTGACATGCAAACATGAGGCTCATTACGTGATGAAGCTCTTTCAATGGTCTGTGCAGCACGTCTGTCTCCCGGCATACTGGGCTGCTGTGAGGGTCGCCTTGCTTGTTAGCAGGGCAATTCTAATTAAAATGTGCTTAACCTTCTGTTTTCGCTCTGTTTTACTTGCATACTCTCACTCATTTCCTAACATACTGCCCAAAGTCGCCTGCAGCAGTTGCAGGAAAAACAAGGGAACATGGAGGGGAGAAAGTGGAGGAATGTGTTCCATTTCCTGACAAAAGAGACTGACGGTCAGGGTTGTGTGACGGTGGTCTGGCAGATAAAGGAGGAGTGTGCTCTGGTGTCCACAGTGCAGGAATAGAGCATTCACAGATGTGTTGTATATACATTGAAATAGATTTCTTTTGTAATGACCTAACTGAAATTAAAATGTCAAGTTGCTGTAACTTCACAATTTTGCATAATTTTAAGAAATACCTATTTAGATGAAAGATGAAATGTGTAATTTCTGCAACAAATTGCTTTTGAGTATAAGATAATTTTTAGTATATTTCTTTCCATACATTTTTTTTTGTCATAAATGTATATATTTTTTTATGTTGTTTAGTTAAAAGGGTTGCACTTTATTTCGATAGTCCACTTTAGACATTCTACTGACTGTAAGTAACTTTGTAACTACATGTCGACTACATATCAACTAAATCTCAGAAATTTGCAACTACATGTTTACTAACTCTCAGAGTAGACTGTTAGGGTAGGTTTAGGGTTAGTGTTAGGGGTAGGTTTAGGCTTAGTATAAGTTGATAATAAGTTGACAAAGAAAGTGTTAGAAGATATTAAACAGACAGTCTACTAACACTCTACTAACCGCTAGTTGACATGTAGTTGCAAAGTTACTTACTGCTAGTAGAATGTCTAAAGTGGACTATCAAAATAAAGTGTTACCGTTAAAAGCACACTTGTATTTATATTTTATGTGTCATGCAATCAATAATCAAAGGCGTTGCTATGAGGGGTTTTGGTGCTCAGTGGTCGATGTCTTGGCTAAGGGTTCACTGGTGGAGTGTGTGTGTCCGTGCTCTCCCTTGGGCTTTGGGGCTGGCAGTCACACACTGCTCTCTGCGGGCAAAGGGAAAGACAAGATTAGCCAATTCTTGCGGAGACATCTCTCACCTCTGTGCCCGCTTGCGGGGTTTATATGAGCAGTGGCTGATGGGGCGCAGGCCCGTGATGAGCAGGTGCAGGTGTGCCTGGTACATTTCCAGGGTGACGCTGATGACACGTGTTCGTCCTGTTCCTCTGGAGAAGTGGAAAGATCAGGAGCCTGACATCGAGAGTGGAGCATGACAGACCTGCGAAAGCTCACCACAGGCGGGAGAGTCCGTCTGTGTTGGCCGTCCCCGCTCGGTGTTGCACGGTGAAGTTGAAGTCCTGGAGTGCGAGGAACCACCGTGTCACCCTGGCATTGGTCTCTTTCACCTGGGCCATCCACTGCAGGGGAGTGTGGTCCGTTAGGAGGGTGAAGTGGTGGCCGAGGAAGTAATACCTTAGCTCCAGAACTGCCCACTTGACGGCCAACGCTTTCCTCTCCACCGTGGCGTACCGTTGTTCTGCAGGGGTCATCTTTTGGCCTATGAACATCCCCGGGTGTTCCTCACCGTCGTGGCCCTGGGATAGGATGGCTCCCAACCCGGTGTCGGGGGCATCCATCTGCACCAGGAAGGGATGGTTGAAGTCGGGGGCTCGGAGGACCGGTTCTGTTGTGAGTGCCGCTTTGATTTTGAGGAAAGCTGCTTCCGCCTCTGAGGTCCATGGGACCTTCTCCGGCTGCCCCTTCCTGCTCAGGTCTGTCAGGGGAGAAGCTAAGGAGGAGAAGTTAGGGATAAAGCAGCGGTACTACCCCGCCAACCCAAAAAGGCCCGTACCAGTGTCTTGGAGGTGGGCCGCGGTGCGGAGAGGATAGCTGCCACCTTCTTCTCTTGAGGCTTAACAAGGCCGCGACCCACCTGGTATCCCAAGTATTTTGCTTTGGCAAGGGCCAGATTACACTTCCATGGGTTGGTGGTCTGGCCAGCCCAGCGTAGTTCCGTCAGCACCCTCCGCAGCCCCTCCAGATGGTCCTCTCAGGTCTCTGAGTGGATAACATCGTCGTCGAGGTAGGCCGCTGCGTAGGCCTGATGCGGCCAGAGGAGGATGTCCATTAGCCGTTGGACAGTG